>NC_140944.1:58895681-59448181 GCF_014529385.1 Adiantum capillus-veneris | reverse complement strand
AAGATTGAGTGCACTGTAAGAGGCTTAAGGGCGTGTTTGCAGCCTGTAGCTCCCCCTAGTTCTTGCGTCTTTTTGGCTTTCAAGGAGAAGGTTGGGTGCTTTGTTTCTTTTGCAACAGCCATTAGTGGTTGTGCTACGTTTTCAGTCTTGGATGTTGGATGGGTTTTAGCATAAGGGTGTGAGGATCTGAGAGCAGAGCAATGTGTGCGGAGAAGGAGAGAGACAGAGAGATCTCGGTGGAGCTATCCTCACGAAATGACTCTCTCTCTCTCTCTCTCTCTTCAAGTTTAGTGATATTGCAGTTTGGGGTACTTCTGATGCATCACATCATGGTTCAATGTTTTTAGGGCTGTTGTTTCTAAATTAGCTTTATCAGAAACAAATATAATTCTAAATGAATTATTGAATTTAGAAGTGAGAGGCTTTTTCTTACTTGAGACTCGGTATTTCTTTTTGTATTAATCTACAACTCAAAGTACAAAGGAGTGGTTGGGACTCACTTTCAAACTCTGCGTCCAGAATCTCATAGTTACCCGGAACGGGAACGGGGAACGGGAACAGGAGAGTCCGGAACGGGACGGGAACGGGGAGGAGGAGGGGGGGCCGGAATGGGACGGGGCCGGAACGGTCGACTAAAGTAAGGCTTGAACTACCTCCATTCAACTTAGTCGCAAATAAACTCCTAAACAATCCAAAAACTGTCCCCAAATTTGCCACCAAACTTGCCCTCAAATTGCACCAAAGATGTTTCCCAAATAGCTCCAAATCTGCCCCCATAAGCCTACTTTTTTGCTTGCAAATGCCTACTTTTGCTCGTTCCGCCTCGTGTTCCCCTCGTTCCGGAACACCGTTCCGGTTACACCCTTTTCTGGAACGGCGTTCCGTTCCCGACTCCGTTTCGGGAACGGCACTCGTTCGGAACGTCGTTTCAGAATGTTTGAGCTGTGTTCCGCTCGTTCCTTGTTACATTAGTCCAGATGCTTTGAGAAGTGAGAGCCCAAGCCACTATTAAATAGGTTACAAGGAATGCCAAAAGCAGAGTCCCAAAAGCTGTCCATAAAAAATTGCCCCTAAAATAGGCTTACAAAAATAAAGCAACTTAAAAAAAAAAAGCCCTTTCTCTCTTGCTGCATTACGTTCAATAAAGCAACTTTAGTGTAGAGTTTTCAGCCAGCGGTTGCGTAGGCTTTTCCCCAGCGCTAAGAAGCATACTGCCGTCCGTACAGCAGGCCACGTGGTTGACTGCCCGCAGATTCTGTACGCTACTGGTGGCAGCTCTACCGTACACTGCCTGCCACGTCACTACATTTCTGTCCGTAGCTGGGAGTCCTCGCCAAGAGGGAGGAGGGTGTGTGTATACTGTGCAGCCAGTAGCTACGTCACTCGTTTGTGACATACCCCCCTCTTGAAAGCATTGTAATCGCCCTCAATTATGCTTGCAAAACAGACAGAAGCCATAAACTGTCTTAGCAGACATTGACTATTAGTACCGACGCACTAGGAAGACACATCTAGCACATGTACCAATCGACATTCACATCACACGACATCACAAGACATTACTTGACATCATAGAACATCACATGACAAATCACATTCAACATTCATTTGGATCTCAGACCATGATTTATTGGCAATGCAATTAGCAATCGCATCTAGATCCGCTCAGGACCCTAGAGATGCCCGATTGACTAACCCCTATTGCAACCATGTCCATCGAGATCATTCAGACCAAAATGCTGCAGTTATTGTATCTATTAGTTCTTGCACTTAAACAAGTCAAGAACAAATCAATGTCATATTATCTGGAATTCCATTTCATAAAGTCATACTGTCAGCTCTCAGTATCCCGAACCTCAAATAGACATCAGTGACTCTAGTATCAAAAATCGAGGCATTTGTTGACAAAGGAGCGGAGTAACTCCCCTCTTGTGCAAACCCACTGCACCAGATATCCGGCCAAGCTGAGTTCGGGGTTCCATTTGGAATAGACTATGCTAAACCAAAAGCTTCAAGGTAAAGTTTCACAATCTGAGGAGTATCTGCTAGGTACTCCTCTTCCATCCACTTCGCATCCAATGCAGGATAGTTCTTGAATTTAGCCAAGAACGGCCTTCTCACTTTGCCCTTAATCTTTGTGTCCTTATGTGCCAATATCTGTTCTGGAACAAAGATCTGCTCGTTTTCTTCCACTTCGGGTTGCTCATCAGGCTCCCCATCTTCGGGTACATCGCCTTTAAAAGGCTTCAAGAGACTCACATGAAAAGCATTGTGAATCCTCCAAGTGTCGGGCTGTTTCAGTCGGAAGGAGACATCATTGATCTTTTTGAAGATCTGGAAAGGTCCGTAGTATGGCATGCTAAGCTTTGGAAAAAGCCTCTCCTTTCTCTTTTTCTTTCTCAGTGTGCCTTCTCAAAACGTAAGAGCATCCAATCATTCTCCTTCAATCTCAAATCGCGACGGTGGCGATCTGCTGCCTTTTTCTGTCTTTCTTGAGATTTCTGCAAAGCCTCGCGGACCTTGGCAAAAGCCGTGTCCAAGTCGCGCGTGTACTCATCGGCTTTAAAAATCTTATCTTTCGTGCTTAGGAAGGGTGGAACCTTCGTAGCACCTTCAATAATCTCAAATGGCGCCTTTCCCGTCGAAGAGTGTACCGTGTTGTTGTAGGAAAATTCCACCAAAGGTAAGTACTTTTCCCATTGAGTCTTTTGATCCGAAATGGAAGACTTCAATAAATCTAGTACCACTGAATTAGCAATCTCAGATTGCCCGTCAGTCTGCGGGTGGAAAGATGACGAGAACTGCAACCGCATGCCAATGTTCTCCCAAATAGCCTTCCAAAACAAACTCGTGAATCTGGGGTCCCTTTCCGAGACAATCGTCTCGGGCATGCCACGTAATCTGAAAATCTGGGCCACAAACATCATTCATCTCTCTCAAGAAGATCGAGTAAACAGATAGATTGGATTTCATTAATTTTGAAATGGCCGAAGCCGATACAAGAGGGACAAACTCGTCCTTAAGTTTTCATCAAGTACAATGGTTCTGTCCTTCTTTGTAGTCAAAATTGCTTTTCTCGCCCGATAGTCGACCACGGTGTTGTTGTTGTGGTACTAGGGAATTCCTAAGAGGACATCACAACCTTCCAAAGGCATTATGTAGAAGTCCTCATGCCCCAAATACTCCTGACAATGCAACCGAAGTTTGCCAATGGCAGGTGTAACGGCTACGTCCCTGTCGGGTGCCGCTAGAGCTGTCTCCGCTAGTGGTTCCTTCCGATCGGGTGTGATCTCAAGCCGTGCCGCCAATTCAGGTGAAATGAAGTTGGCCTTGGCTCCTCCATCAAAGAAGATCAGGGCTTCTTGGTCTTTCACTTTGTCCCAAGCTTGGCAAAGTTTTGTACTCTCGTCCATCGTGCTTGGGTTAGTACCCACGCAATCTGGAACGAGTCTTGTTTTCATCTTTGCCTTTTCGTCCACGTTTCTCAGCTGCTTTCGAACTCTCAGGCCTTTCTTCTTCCTTGTTGTTCTATTCTGTCGGTGCCTTTTTAGGGCACTTCGCGGAGATATGCCCAATTTCCCCGCATCCAAAGCACTTCCCCTCCTTGATGTAGAGAGCTCTCTCTTGAGGAGTGAGTTTGGGTCGTTCTTTCTTTTCTGGGTTGCTCTTCCTCTTTCTACTTTCATTTTTTGAAGTTTGTTCGGTTCTTTGCGTCATGATTTCATATGTGGGGTAGGTCAAACTGCCTGAGTGAATGGCAAAATCCCATTTCGCATGACTCATCAGCTCTTGAATGAAAGCTGACTTTTGTTCTAAGCAGTGATCTCGGATCTCTGTAGGAAGACCCAGGTAAACCGTTCAATTTGTTCTTTGAACGATATCTTCTTAAATGAAGAGGCGGGTAGAAAAGAGCTCCAGAATCTCTCGCAATAAGCGTCCACTGTATCCTTCTTGGTCATCCGAAGATGGTTCCAAGCAGTCCGTATGTCGCGTTCATACTCTCTAGTGAGCCAAGAAGAAATAAAAAGCCTTTTAAATTTTAGCCATTTGACTGACGCTGTCTTGTTTAATAGAAGCGTGTACCACCAAGTTCGAGCATTTCCCTTGAAGTAAGAGGCAGCTCTCCGAATCTTGGAGTGCTCTGAGTAACGCCCTCCTAAGAAAGCTATGTCAAATTGTTGTATGAAAGACAAAGCCTTCGAAGCATCTCTATAACCAAAAAACGTGTCAAATTTAATTGACTGTCCACCTCCTTAAACTCTCGGACTTTCTTGCTTTTATCTTCCAGAAAGTCATACTGGTTGGCTTTATAAAAATTCTTCTTCTTTGCATAGAAGCTGATGTCGTCAGAGTCCGAACTATCCGAAGACGAGTCCTTGTAGAACTGTTAACAAGTGGGCGAGATTTAGGCTTCTTTGCCTTTTTCTTGCCCTTTCTGAAGCTTTGCTTTTTGCTTCGCTTTTTGCCTTTTCTTACTTCTTCGCTCGAGTTAGAGGAGCTAGAAGAATTGTCAGAAGAAGAAGAAGAAGAAGAAGAAGAAGAACTGAGTACTCCTTCAAATCGAACACGCTTCTTCTGTTTTCTTGCCGACGCAAAAGTAGACTGACGACCCAAATAACCCGAGAAGTCAGCGCCTTTCTTCTGTTTTTTGTCGTGCTGTTCTGCTTTGTTCTGCGCGTCAAAAAGCTGAGCAATTCGTGCATCAACCACCTCTTCTAATTCTTGCTCTGTATACATCCTTGGAGTAGGAGGTTTCTTCAGTGCCGGTTTGAGGGGTGGTTATGTGGTCTACCGCCACTGTTCATGCACCTCCTCGAAGGAGATAAATTTTGCAAATTTCGGATTCTTTGCAAGAATTAGCATCATCTTTGTTGCATCGCCGATCAATCGTCGACGCTCCATCTCTTCGATCTCCGCCTGAGTAGGCCGAGGTGGGCTATACTTCTCGCGTGAATTTTCTTTGTGATCTCTTCTTGCATCTCCGGATGCAGAGGAAGTCGATTGATTTCTGTCTGAAGCCATAAGTGTAGCGTAAAAAGAATCAGATTTCCCGGTAGAAGAGAAATCGGCCATGCTCTGATACCACTGGAACAGACTTGGACACTCCAAGTCGAGATTCTACCGCGACACCACAAAAATTTACTTCAAAATAGTTCACAGTTTACAATTGATTCGACACTGGCCCGCGGCGGAGTTCCGTGCCTAGAGATATTGGCCCCAAAGATTGGCGCCCCCTTTCGGTATTTCTTTTTGTATTAATTTGCAACTTAAATTACAAAGGAGTGGTCGGGACTCACTCTCAGACTCTGCGTCCAGATGCTCTGAGAAGTGAGCCCAAGCCACTATTAAATAGGTTACAAGGGATGCCAAAAGCAGAGCCCCAAAAGCTGTCCATAAAAAAACTGCCCCGCTTACAAAAATAAAGCAACTTAAAAAAAAGAACCCTTTCTCTCTTGCTGCATTACATTCAATAAAGCAACTTTAGCGTAGAGTTTTCAGCCAGCGCTTGCGTAGGCTTTTCCCCAGCGCTAAAAAGCATACCGTCGTCTGTACAACAGGCCACGTGGCTGACTGCCCGCAGATTCCGTACGCTGCCTGTGGCAGCTCTGCCGTACATTGCCTGCCACGTCACTGCATTTCTGCTTGCAGCAAGGAGTCCTCGCCAAGAGGGAGGGTGTGTGTATACTGTACAGCCAGCAGCCCATAGTTACTCGGAACGGGAACGGGGCCGGAACGTCGCCTAAAGTAAGGCTTGAACTACCTCCATTCAGCTTAGTCCCAAATAAACTCCTAAACAACCCAGAAACTGTCCCCAAATCTGCCTTCAAACCTGCCCTCAAACTGCACCAAATATGTTCCCCAAACAATCCCAAATCAGCCCCCAAAAGCCTACTTTTTTGCTGCTAAATGCCTACTTCTGCCCGTTCCGCCCTGCGTTTCGCTGTTCCGCCTCATGTTCTCCCCGTTCCAGAACACCGTTCCGGTTACACCCCGTTTCGGAACGGCGTTCCATTCCCGACTCCGCTTTGGGAATGCGACTCGTCCGGAACGCGGTTTCGGAACGTTTGGGCTGTGTTTCGCCCGTTCCTTGTTACACTGCAGCAGCCACGTCACCAGTTTGTGACACTCTCTCTCTCTCTCTCTCTCTCTCTCTCTCAGGCATTAGAAAAAGCAAGCGCTAGAGTTAAGCCCATGCTATTGTAGATTTCAGCCATTCGATGATGTTGCAGGGGAAGGAAAGAAAGGCGTCAATATTACCCCCATGCTGCTGCAGATTTCAGCCGCCAAGATGATGCTGCCGATGACCCGTATGGCTGTTCCAAGTGCGCCAGATGTCGTTAGGACCAAGTAGGCGGTTTCCATTGCAAAGAAGTGTCTTCGGAGATTGTTTCCATCGCGACAAGCTGCTGTTTTTCTCTGTTTTCAGCTCATAGATGTTATAGACGGGGTTGATTCACAAGAAGGAACCTGAGAGCACACCTCTTTTGTGTGTAGGTGTAACAAACTTGGACACTCCAAGTCAAGAATCAACCGCGACAGCACCAAATAACCACTTCAAAACAATTCACAGATCACAATAGATTTGCACTGGCCCGGCGGAGTTCCGTGCCTAGAGATATTGGCCCCAAAGACTGGCGCCCCTTTCGGTATTTCTTTTTGTATTAATCAATCATCAAAGTACAAGAGAGCGGTTAGGGTTTCACTCTCAGACTCTGCGTCCAGATGCTCTGAGAAGTGAGGCCCTCACCACTAATTTAAAGGTTACAAGGGATGCCCAAAAGCAGAGCCCCAAAAGCTTTTAAAATCAAAAGCATCAGTTCTCTCTCTCTCTTAGAGAGTCTTTTCTCTTTTTTTTTTATAAAAAAAAAAGCAAAAGCAAAATTCGCGTCGCTCATCATTTTCCAATTTTTTTTTTTTTTAATAATAATAATCCGCCTCCGCGATTTCCGGAATTTAGGGTTTTTGGCAAAAATTAGGGTTTGCAGGAATTTTAGGGTTTCTGGCAGAAATTAGGGTTTTTGCTGTCCGCCACGTCATCACTTTGTGACATACCCCCCTCTTGAAAGCATTGTAATCGACCGCGATTACGCCTGCAAAACCGACAAAAGCCATAAACCGTCTTAGCAGACACTGACTGTTAGTACCTACGTACTAGGAACACACATCTAGCACATGTACAAAATCGACAGTCACATCACACGACATCACAGGACATCACCAGACATCACAGGACATCACATGACATTCAACATTCATTCGGATCTTAGACCATGATTTATCGGCAATGTAGCTAGCAATCACATCTAGGTCCAATCGGGACCTCATCGATGTCCGATTGACTAACCCCTATTGCAACCATGTCTATTCGAGATCAATCAGACCAAAATGCTGCAGTCATTTCGGCTATCAGTTCCTGCACTCACAAGAAGTCAAGAACAAATCAGTATCATAATCAGGAATTCCATTTCATAAAGTCATCCAGCAGAATACTGTCAGCTCTCAGTATCCCTGAAGCTCAAAGAGACATCAGTGACTTTAGTATCAAAATCGAGGCATCTGTTGACAAAGGAGTGGAGTAACTCCCCTCTTGTGCATCCCACTGCACCAGATCTTCGGCCAAGCTGAATTCTGGGTTCCATTTGGAGTAGACTATGCTAAACCAAAAGCATCGAGGTAAAGTTTCACAATCCGAGGAGTATCTGCTAGGTCCTCCTCCTCCATCCACTTCGCATCAAATGCAGGAAAGTTCTTGAACTTAACCAAGAACCGCCTTCGGACTTTACCTTTCTTCGTATCATTATGTGCCAAAATCTGTTCAGGAACAAGGATCTCCTCGTTTTCTTCCACTTTGGGTTGCTCATCGGGCTCCCCATCATCAGGCACATCACCCTTAATAGGTTTCAAGAGACTCACATGCAATGCATTGTGAATCCTCCAAGTATCTGGCAGTTTCAATCGGAAGGAGACATCATTTATCTTGTCAGTAATCTGGAAAGGTCTGTAGTATCACATACTAAGCTTTGGAAAAAGCCTCTCCTTTCCCTTTTTCTTTCTTAGGCATGCCTTCTCAAAAGTAAGAGCACCCAATCATCCTCCTTCAATTTCCAGTCGCGACGATGGCGATCCGCTGCCTTTTTCTGTCGTTCTTGAGACTCCTGCAAAGTCTCGCGAACCTTGGCAAAAGCCGTATCCAAATCTCGCGAATATTCATCCGCTTCAAATTTCTAATCTTTCGTGCTCAGGAAGGATGGAACCTTCGTAGCAGTTTCAACAATCTCTCATGGCGTCTTCCCCGTCGAAGAGTGTATCGTGTTATTGTAGGCAAATTCCACCAAAGGTAAGTTCTTTTCCCATTGAGTCTTCTGATGCGAGATACAAGACTTCAATAAATCTAAAATCACTGAATTGGCAATCTCAGATTGCCCGTCAGTCTGCAAGTGGAACGATGACGATGTGAGCGGGATGAAAACACACACAGCGCCTCTATAACGACCCGACACACACTCTTGGGAAGATACACACACACACTATGGGGCACCACTCGGCTTAGACAACACACCTGGCCGAGACAGGGAACACACCTCTGGAGTGAGAGGAGAGAGACTATCCACTTGCCCACTCCACACAGACACACACACACACACACACACCCAAAAACCTCAGCTCAAAAGAGGAGGATTTCTGATGTTTAGATACAATTGAGCTTGGGCCAACACCAATGGGGCAAATAGCTCACACAATATGGGTAAAATAAGCCAGATACAATCACAAACTAGAGCAGAAACTTCGCTCATAGGAGAAACTTACACAGAAAAACAGCAGGAAAAGAGTGAGGAATTTGGCAAAATGGACAGCGCCATCGCGTCCGGAACGGCCCAAAACCCCAGTCTACAATGTCAAAGTGCTCAAATCCGACCTCGGATGAGCAGTTTACGGCCAAAACAGGCTCCAAAAACCCAAAAAACACACCTGCGGCTGTTCCTCCTCTCTTCTCCACGTTTTTTCTGGTCTTCTCTCAGTTTTTTCAGTTCCCACACTTAGCTTTTTTAGTTGGGCACCCTTGGCCTTTTAGATGACCTCAAACGGACCCCGAACAGGCCAAAAACTGACCTCGCAGTGCATAGTTGTCACCTTTTTGCATCATTCGCACACCTGGCACTCAGCTTTTTTCCAATAATGCATCTCGCCACCACGTGAAGTGGCCCCAAAAAAAGATCCTCATGATGACCCTTCTGCATAATTCTCACAAGCAAACACCCACGTTGTGTCCGTCCTCATCTGCGTGCAAATATTGACCTCGTTCGCCCTCCTGACGCCACTAGATGCCATCTGACGCACCTGCTGACCTCACGTCGTCGGCCCGCGGATAGCTTCCTCGAGAAGTTTTACGCGCTACCAACTCCTCCTTATTGTAGAAAAACACAATGGTACTAGTAACGATGAAAATCGATGCACTATGTACATGGTGTCCTACCTGTACACATGTGGGCCCCACGTAACCACCTGGCTCTGGAAAATGGGCAATACTTTATTTGATGCACCATGCATGGGTATGTACATATGCGCAATCCCTTGCTCCAAAAAACTCCTGACATAATTTGCCCATCCCCTAGCCTGCTAGATCATTCATGATCAGCAGCAGCAAAGAGAGAAATGAGACTCGCCGCATCACAAGTCTCCTCATCCTTCACCAACATTTCTTGCTCCACCGACAACTCATCTTGTTCCACCATCATCAATCTAGCATGATACAATTTAAGACGCAATCCATTTACCCTTGACTTATGTAGAACACCATCCAGGTTAGCCAGCTGATATGTGCCATTTGGAAAACACTCTACTACCTTGAAAGGGCCTTCCCACTTAATTTGAAACTTCTTTTGGAAGGTGTTGTCCAGCTTACTGTTGTAGCGCAAAACCAAGTCATGTTGCTTGATACCCTTACTTTTGACCTTTTCATTTAGCTTTGTCAAAGCCTTATCCTGCATCTGCCCATAATGCTCCAATGCGCTCATCCTATCCAACTGGACCTCTTGTAATTGCAAGAGCCTCTCTTTGAATGCATCACTAGGCGGCCCAAGCAACTTCTCTAACATCTTGACCGCAGGCAACTCTACCTCCACAGGCAATAGTGCTTCCTTTCCATACACCAAATGAAATGGAGTAAACCCTGTACCTGTCTTCACCGAAGTACGGTAAGCCCATAATGCACTAGGCAATTCCAAATCCCAATTCTTTCCTTGGTGCTCTGTCACTTTCGAAAGAATCTGTACCAACTCACCATTGAATCTTTCATTCAAGCCATTACACTGCGGGTAATAAGGAGTGGTATGCTGGTGCCTAATCTTCATCTTTGCACATAAAAAATCTAGCAGTTTAGCTCTAAAGCCAGGCCCCTTATCTGAAAGTAACTCCAGTGGCACCCCAAACTTGCAACATATTTCATCATACACAAATTTTGCCACATCCTTTGCAGTGATCTGTTTTACTGCTGAAGCCTCTGCCCATCTAGAAAGATAGTCCACTGCCGTCAAAATATAGCTTTTGCCCCTGCTTGTGATAGGTAACGGGCCTATTGCATCAATTCCCCACTTTTCAAACACATCAAACGCCATAATGGTTTTTCGTAGCTCTGGCTTCAACACTCTCTTCCCAAATGCTTGACACCTATTGCAAGACCTACACCAATGGTGAACATCCTTGTGCAAACTAGGCCATACATACCCCTCTTGCAAAATCTTATGCAAGGTGATCTTTAGAGCAAAATGGCCACCACATGCGCCTTCGTGATTCTCTTCCAACACTCTGTAAAGCTCCTCCCGCCAAGGTACACGTCTCAACACGAGATCAGCCCCTTTCATGTATAAGACATCACCAATCAATTTGTACCTGTATGCTCTACGCACAAAGCCATACTTTTTAGACTTCTGAATCTCCTTTGGAATGATTCCTGTTAGCAAAAACTCCTCTTCTTGAGCCAAACTTTCCCGGCCATGATAAAGAGGTAAAGTGGTCCTCAACACAAATAGCTCCCCAATCATGCCTTGAGCTGCTTCATGTGCCTCTCCATTTAGAGCACGTTCAATGTGTCTGATACTCCATGCTTCAAACTTTTTTAACAGGCCTTTAATTCTGAAGCACATTTCCTTCAATGAGGTGTTCTTGCTCTTCCACACACCCAACACTTGCTTCACCACTAACAAGGCATCACCTTTTATGCTCAACCTTCGAACCCCATGCTTCAAACAAATGTGTAATCCGGCTTCCAATGTAGCATATTCAGCCTCATTGTTACTATGAGCATCCAATTTGAACCCTCTCTTGCATACTAGCTTCCCCTCTGGATCATAAAGTGCTATACCCCCTGAAGCTGCATCATGGCTCTTTCTGTATGAACCATCAAAGAACAACACATGTGCATTGCTGATCTGTGGCACTTCTTCAACTACCTTTCTCACCACCTCTTCTTTAACCATAAGGGGATTCTCCTTGTAGGTCAACAAATCAGCTAGGGTAGCCCTTGTACTATCTTCCACTAGAAAAGAGAACTCAAACTCTTGCAGCTCAATTACCCATTTCTTCACCACATTTGACATGTTAATACCATTAATTAACTGTGGCAAAAAGGCATAACTCGTCAAGAAAACAAAAGGCCGTGGTAGCAAGTAATGACGAAATCGTCGACAAGCAAATATTACACTAGCCATCACTAGCTCTACTTCCGATAACTTTCTCTCCGCTACCAACTTCACTCGGCTTGCACAATACACTGGCCTCATATAATGGCTGCCCTTCCCCTTTTGCAATAGCATGGCTCCAATGGCATCATCCCCTACTGATGGATTTACATAAAAAACTTTCTCCCAATCAGGAGCCTGCATGGCTGACAACCCCCCTAACACCTCTTTCACCTCTTGAAACACTTCTTCACACTTGTCATCCCATTGCAATGGATCATGCTTTGCCACTTGTTGTAATGGATAAAGAAGCTGCGAAGACAATGGAATAAACCGTGCCATGTACTTCACTTTGTGTATAAAGGTTGCCAATTGCTTCGTACTCATAGGTGATGGAAGAAGAATAATAGACTTCACCTTATCTGGATCAGCCTCAATGCCATTTTCTGACACCATATGGCCCAATAACTTCACCCTTGGCTGTGCTAGATGACATTTCTTTGGATTTAGTTGTCCTCCACATTCATCATATCGAGCCAATACCATTTGCAACTTCTCATGATGCTCAGCCCTACTGCTATAGACACAGAAGTCGTCCATAAAAGCCTTAACACAACTACCAATGAATGGTTCCAGCACCCAATTTGCTCTTTCTTGATAGAAAGATGGTCCATTTGACAACCCAAACGGCAACACTGTGTAGCAATAGCAGCCCCATGGCGTAATAAAAGTTGTCTTTGTGCGGTCTTTAAGAGCAATCTTCAATTGAAAATAGCCTGAAAAACCATCACACACACTGTACCTCTCATAACCTGCCACTGAATCCAAGATCTGATCGATGAATGGAAGAGGATATGGGTTCTTCTTAGTGGCTGCGTTTAAGGGCTTAAAATCTACACAAATCCTCCACTTCCCATCCTTCTTTGGACTGACTACTACTGGACTCACCCATTCTGTGGTCTCCACAGGGACTATGAACCCTGCCTTCAATAACTTGTCCACCTCTTCCCGCAAGGCTTCCATTTGCTCTTGACCCATCCTTCTTAGCCTTTGCCGCACTGGCTTAGAACCTTCTTTCAGCTCTATATGCATCTCTTCGCCCTTGAACCCTCTGATCTCTTCATATGAAGTAATGAACAAATCAGGAAAACTAGCCAGCATATGCAAAAATATATCCTTCTCCATAACTGAGAGGTCTCCACTAATCATTTGCGTCATTAATTCCTGCTTTTTTGACAACTCAACCTTGGTTTGCATCAGCCCTTCAATCACTTCATAAGGCCCTTCACTTTCATCTTCAACTTTCTTCGCAAATGCGACTAAACCAATCTCCTGGATTTCTTTATCCATCAAAAGAAATGCAACATCAACATCCTCATCACTGCTGGTAGTGCTATCACTGTCCTCATCTGTCACCGTGGAAGAGTCTTCATCACTAGACTCATCCTCATCTTCATAAAGCTCCTCTAATCGTTTCCTTGTGTCCATATTATAAAGCTTTTTGGTACCTGTCTTTCCATAGAGGCTAATTGTACCATGTCGCCAATCTTGAACAGCTTCCACTGCACGTAACCATGGTCTGCCCAGTATAATAGGATATGCTCCCAACCCTGCTGGCATCACATGAAAATCAACCACTGCCTTTGCATCATATGCCTCCACTTCTAAGCTCTTTACAACACCCAAGCATTTTACTTTTTGATGGTTTGCCAATCTGATCCGAAAACCTGACACCCCAGCCACTGTGAGACCCATCTTCTCAACGCATGAGTGTGTTATGACGCATATTTGGGCTCCGCCATCCACATAACCTTGTCCCAAATTTTTCCTTTTATGCCACACATCTACTATTGGACAAATGTCTGGTAGCTCATCCATTGCCAACACCTTCACTGAACCTCTCTCTGGCTCTTTCTCCATTGGGTTAACCATCCTCTTCCACTGTCGCTTTAGCTTAGGCACCATCTCTATAAGCTGCCCAAAAGTAACATCTGCCTTCCTGCTCGTCAGATCCTCCTTCAAGTCATAGCTTAATTGCCCATCCCCTAGTGGAAAATCTGAAACATGAAACTTTCGACGAGCTCTCCTTTTCCTCTTGGCCTTGACATCCTCGCCTTCATGGCTCTTTCCTTTCTTCTTACTAGGACCTGAGGCACTTTTTCCTTCCTTATCCTCTGTGGTCCTCTTCCCAATAGGCATCACTAATGTATCCTCTAGCTTTGATGCCTTCTCCAAGGTGACTACACTTAGCACTTTTGTCTTTCCCTTTTCCTCCTGGGTCAGTCCACTGGTTCCTTCGTCTCCCTTAATTTCGATGCCATAATCATTTGACCTAGTTAGCACCTGTCTTGGCAATGGATACATGTCTCCCCCCATCCTTGGTGGCTTATCACATTGCGGGCTGATGTGACCCAACTCTCCACAATTATAACATGTGGGCGTTTGCCTCCAAAACCTACCATTGCTTTGTCCAACACCATTCCTAGGTCTTTCTTCACCTCCTGGCTGATTTGCAAACCGCCCTCGACCTCGATTATTTCCCACTTGACCTAGCATGTTTAGGCTGAGATTCTTCATCAGATCAACCACTTGCCTCATGTCTTGCCTTAGGCCATCATCTTGCACTGCTGTAGTGACCACTGCTGGCATAACCTGAGTAGTAACAGGAACCACTGGTTCATGATGAACCCCTGACATGCGCCCTTGTAAAGACTCTATAGGCTGAAATTCAGACCTCATTGGCAAAGACTCCACCCCTAACTGGCTCATTTTCCTCAGCTTCCACTCTTTGTTCCTTGCTACCTCTAGTGCATCTTCATATGTCCTAGGCTTCTTTAGCTCCACTCTCCACCGTATATTCTCCCAAAGACCAGCCAAGAACCTGTCCTTCTTCATCATGTCAGGCGGGGGTACCTGTGGTGCTAAAGCCTTGCACATTCGCTCCCATGCCAATGAAAACTTACGTATGTACGCATCTACTGGCTCACCTTCCTTTTGCACCAAAGCCTGTACTTCTTGCCACACTTTGTCAGGGTCTTCTATCTTCACAAACTCCACTTCCAATCCATGCCTTAGATTGTCCCAACTCAATCTTATAGGTGGATCAGCCATACGCAACTCCTCTTCAAATGCTTTGGACCAAGCTCGTGCATCACTCTTCAAACAAATTTGGAGAAGGCGTAACATTTGCGTAGGGTCATGAATCTGGTTGCTAATGCAGGCAACCTCCATCTTTTCCAAAAATTCTTCCACATCTTCATCACTTCTTCCATGAAACTCGGGATAAGAGAAAGCCATGGCTACCCAAATTATGATGCTTTGAGAACCCCTTCGAACACACGTGCAAGAACCCAAAACTTTTCACTTCCCAATCCCCAGAAACTTCAATGGAGCTCAACTTTAGATAAGGACAAACACATGCACATCAAATGAGTTTTCATAGTTGATCATCGGAATGACAACAGGCAAAGGACATTCCAGGATCTCTCTCAATCTTCTTGGCCCAAACATAAAGACTATGCGCTGCTGGAAAAAGATCTTCCTGGACACATGAACATTAATCTGAATTCTTTGCGTTAAATGAAAAGGAGTGAACTGAGGGCCATTTTGATCATCCATTAAAGCCAACCATGAAGCTCCCAAGAAGGCACACCTGACTCAACCTCTGATTTTGCCAAAATTTCAGCAGCATAACAGCATAAATGGCTCAAAATACCAAAAAACCAGCCATCATAACTTGGGAAAATTTCAACAGAGTTTCCCCAGAAGTAGAGCAGTAGGAACCCAAAATATAGACTGTCTATGTATGCATAAACTGTCAACAATAGAACCCGAGCATCAAGTAGGACTCACTAGTACATAGCCTATGGCGAGGTCACGAAAAGGGTGCTCCAGCTACCTGTATCACCGAAAGGATCTCCACATTTGAGAATCCCCCAGCTCAATAAAAACCTCACGCTATCGACCCTCACACGAAAGCTAATGCAAATCGCGTATAGTCAAGTCTCAGAAATGACTATCTTCCAGACCAAGTCTCAGAAATGGCTGGGACTGCCAAATAAAACCATATATGGCTCCACAAAGGCGTACAATGGCAGTTTCCACAAGTAACGTACAATCCAACAGACAATGCGCTCAAATAGGCGCCAAGTGATGCATTCCCACAACAACTGCAAGTGACATCACTGTACTCCAGCTACCTGTACCTGTGTGAATCACCTGTACCTGTCCCTGTCCCTGTTCCTGTAACCTGTAACCTGTAATCTGCAATCTGCAATCCCGAATCTCGAAGCTTGAAGCTCGAAGCAGAAGGTACTCGAAGAAGATCCTCAGTGGGGGCGCCAAAAGAATGTGAGCGGGATGAAAACACACACAGCGCCTCTATAACGACCCGACACACACTCTTGGGAAGATACACACACACACTATGGGGCACCACTCGGCTTAGACAACACACCTGGCCGAGACAGGGAACACACCTCTGGAGTGAGAGGAGAGAGACTATCCACTTGCCCACTCCACACAGACACACACACACACACACACACACCCAAAAACCTCAGCTCAAAAGAGGAGGATTTCTGATGTTTAGATACAATTGAGCTTGGGCCAACACCAATGGGGCAAATAGCTCACACAATATGGGTAAAATAAGCCAGATACAATCACAAACTAGAGCAGAAACTTCGCTCATAGGAGAAACTTACACAGAAAAACAGCAGGAAAAGAGTGAGGAATTTGGCAAAATGGACAGCGCCATCGCGTCCGGAACGGCCCAAAACCCCAGTCTACAATGTCAAAGTGCTCAAATCCGACCTCGGATGAGCAGTTTACGGCCAAAACAGGCTCCAAAAACCCAAAAAACACACCTGCGGCTGTTCCTCCTCTCTTCTCCACGTTTTTTCTGGTCTTCTCTCAGTTTTTTCAGTTCCCACACTTAGCTTTTTTAGTTGGGCACCCTTGGCCTTTTAGATGACCTCAAACGGACCCCGAACAGGCCAAAAACTGACCTCGCAGTGCATAGTTGTCACCTTTTTGCATCATTCGCACACCTGGCACTCAGCTTTTTTCCAATAATGCATCTCGCCACCACGTGAAGTGGCCCCAAAAAAAGATCCTCATGATGACCCTTCTGCATAATTCTCACAAGCAAACACCCACGTTGTGTCCGTCCTCATCTGCGTGCAAATATTGACCTCGTTCGCCCTCCTGACGCCACTAGATGCCATCTGACGCACCTGCTGACCTCACGTCGTCGGCCCGCGGATAGCTTCCTCGAGAAGTTTTACGCGCTACCAACTCCTCCTTATTGTAGAAAAACACAATGGTACTAGTAACGATGAAAATCGATGCACTATGTACATGGTGTCCTACCTGTACACATGTGGGTCCCACGTAACCACCTGGCTCTGGAAAATGGGCAATACTTTATTTGATGCACCATGCATGGGTATGTACATATGCGCAATCCCTTGCTCCAAAAAACTCCTGACAACGAGAACTGCAACCGCGTGCCAATGTTCTCCCAAATTGCCTTCCAAAACAAACTCATAAATCTGGGGTCTCTGTCGAAGACAATCGTCTCAGACGTGCCATGTAATCGGAAAATCATCGTGATCATTCTATATTCTCGGGAGATAAAAAAAAATGAAATCCATTTCAATATTTTCCCAGGGGCGGGTGGGTATGGGTAAAGGCTGTAACAATCCCTGTGCCTTATGCCTGTCAAACTTGACCTTCTGGCATACCAAGCAACTGTGCACAAACTCTTCCACATCCTTCTTCAGTCTCCGCCAAAAGAAATCTCTCTCTACCCCTTTCATGGTGGTAGCAATGCCGCGGTGACCCGTAAAAGGTGGACAATGGCAATCAGTCATAACCTTTTCCCTCAACGGCTGTGTAACGCACAACATAGTCTTTTCCATCAAGTAGCCTTCCCGAAGGGAGTATCCAGCTACTGTCTCCCCATCCCGTATCCGTGTGAAAATATCTGCAAAACCTGTATCTGTGGCATACTAATCGACCATATCCTCGAAGCTCCTATGATGGATCGCGGAAATAGCCAGAACCAACGGTTTCCGAGACAAAGCATCTGCCACCACATTCTTCTGTCCCTGCACATGGATAATCTGGAAGTGGAACTATGACAAGATGTTCGCCCACCGCATCTGCTTTTCCGAAAGCTGCTTCTGTGACAAGAAGTAGCGCAAACTCTGATGGTCTGTAAAGACAATAAAATCCGCTCCGAGTAGGTAATGCCGCCACTGAGTAAGAGCATGGATAACCGCCAAAAGCTCTTTCTCATAAATCTGTGCTGTCATCTCCGGCCTAGAGAACAAACGGCTCTCGTAAGCTATGACATGGCCTTCTTGCATCAAGACCGCACCCAGACTACGACCACAAGCATCACAATATACTTCGAATGACTTCTGCAAGTCCGGCAAAGTCAAAATAGGTCCCGTAGTCAATTTCTCTTTCAATGTCTGAAAGGCAGTCACCTCTGTGGGTCCCCACGAAAAAGGTACTCCTTTCTGTGTCAAGATATGCAAAGGGGAAGCAACCTCTGCAAACTTTCGTATGAACCGCCTGTAGTACGAACACAGTCCCAAGAAGCTTCTAACTTCATGGACATTCCTCAAATCGGGCCAATCACGGATATTCTCTATCTTGGCCGGGTCCATTCGCACTCCTGCTGCTGACACAATGTGTCCCAAAAAGTGTATCTTTGGTAGGAAAAAAATTCACTTTTCTTTGCATTAATCACTAACGTGTGATCTCGTAATGCCTGAAAGACTTGAAGCAGATGATCTCTGTGTTCTGCCTCATTCTTGGAGAAAACAATGATGTCGTCAAAGAAAGTGCCAACAAATAGCCTGTACTCTCGAAAAATCCTTTCCATCATCCGGTTAAATGTCGCAGGAGCATTGGTTAAGTCAAAAGGCATCACCAAAAACTCAAATAACCCAAAAGTCGTCCGAAAAGCTGTCTTGTAGACATCTCCTGGCGCTATCCTGATCTGATGATATCCACTCTTCAAGTCAATCCTGCTAAAGCACGAGGATCCCTGTAACCTGTCGAGTATATCATCGATCCTAGGAATCGGAAATCTGTTCTTGATGGTGATTTCGTTGAGAGTGCTATAATCGATGCACATTCTCCAAGATCTGTCTTTCTTCAAAACCAACAACACTGGAGAGCAATACGGTGAAGTACTAAGCTGGACAAGACCCTTTTCCAAGAGGTCTTTCACTGAGTTCATAATCTTTTCATTCTGTACTCGGCTCACACGATAAGGTGGCCGATTCGGTGGTGTGCTTCCAGATATCAGATCAATGGTATGATCTTCAGGCCCTCTCAAAAGCAATCGGCATGAGCGTGGAGAAAAAAAATCTTGGCGTAAGCCCTTCATTTATCAAAGTCGCTTTCTCGGCTCGGTAGTCAACCACGGCGTAGTTCTTGTGGTACCAAGGGATCCCGAGTAGAACGTCACTCACGTGCCCTGAACACCCCTGTCATTGCAAACGAAGTTTGCCAATGCTCGGTGTAATGGCAACATCCCATCCGGGTGCCAGTCGAACTACCTCCGCCAGTGGCGTCAGTCTGTCGGGCGCAGTTCCAAATCGAGCCGCCAATTCCAAGTGAAAAGAAGTTGGCCTTGGCTCCTTCAAAAGAGCTTCCTGATCCTTCACTTTGCCCCAAAAAAAAACGGCAAAGTTTGTACTTTCATTCATTTGATTCGGTGCAAGTCCCACGCCATGTGGTACCAGTTTTGCTTTTCTATCTGCCTTTTCTGCCACATTCCTCAGCTGCTCTCGAACTCTCAGACCTGTCGTCGTCTTTATCATTCTGTTCTTTCTGTGCCTTATCAGGGCACTTTGCGGAAATATGTCCATGTTTCCCGCATTCAAAGCACTTCCCCTCTCTGATGAAGCGAGCTCTCTCCTCAGGAGTAAGCTTGGGTCGTGCATCCTTTTTTTTTTCTCTGGGTTGCTCTTTTTCATTCTACTTTCATTCCCAGAAGTCTGTTTGGCTCGTTGTGTCATGGCCTCATCTGTGGGGTAAGTCAGACTGCCAGAGTGAATGGCAAAGCCCCGCTTCGCATGACTCATCAACTCCTGAATAGAAGCTGACTTCTGTTCCAAGCAGTGATCTCGGATCTCTGTAGGTAGACCCAAGGTAAACCGCTCAATTTGTTCTCTGAACGAGATCTTCTTGAATGAAGAGGCGGGTAGAAAAGAGCTCCAGAAGCTTTCACAATAAGAATTCACTGTATCGCTCTTGGTCATCCGGAGATGGTTCCAAGCAGCTCGTATATCTCGCTCAAACTCTTGAGTCAACCAAGAAGAAATAAAAAGCCTCTTGAATTTCAGCCATGTAACTGGCACAGTCTTGCTTAATAGAAGCGTGGACCACCAAGTACGAGCATTCCCCTCAGAGTAAGAGGCAGCTCTCCGAATCTTGGAGTGCTCTGAATAGCGTCCTCCTGCGAAAGCGATGTCAAACTGCTGTATAAAAGACAAAGCCTTCGAAGCATCGGAGTATCCCGAAAAAGTATCAAACTTAAGTGCTTGGCCACCTTCCTTAAACTCTCGAACTTTCTTGCTTTTATCTTCGAGAAAGTCATACTGGTTGGCTTTGTAAAAATTCCTCTTGTTTGCATAAAAGTTTCCGTTGTCAGAGTCTGAACTGTCCGTAGACGAGTCCTCTGTAGAAGTGTCACTCACTGGGCGAGATTTAGCCTTCTTTGCCTTTCCCTTTCCGAAGCTTTGTGTCTTGCTTCGCTTTTTGCTTTTTTCTGTCTTCTTCGCTCTAATCCGAGGAGCTAGAAGAACTGTCAGAAGAAGAAGAAGAAGAACTGGGTACTCCTTCAAATCGAACACGCTTCTTCCGTTTCTTTGCCTTGTCAAATGTCATACGACGACCCAAATATCCCGGGAAGTCAGTGCCTTTCTTCTGCTTTTTGCCGTGCTTTTTGGCTTTCTTTTGCGTGTCAAAAAGCTGAGCAATCCGTGCATCAACCACGTTCTCCAGTTCCTTCTCCGTATATTTCTTGGAGGCAGAAGGTTTCTTGAGAGCGGGTTTCGAGAGTGGTGTTGTGGTTCTCTGCCACTCTGTCTGTACCTCTTCCAAAGAGGTCTGATTCATAAATTTTGCCATCTTCGGGTCCTTGGCAAAATTGAGCATCATCTTTGTTGCATCACCAATCAATTGACGACGCTCCATCTCTCTTTGCTCCGCCTGAGTAGGCCGAGGCGGGCCATACTCTCTGCCTGAATCTTCGTTGTGATCCCAGCCCGCATCTCCAGATGCAGAGGGAGTCGACTGATCTTTGCCTGAAGCCATAGGTGCCGCGGAAAAAAAATATTCGGGGATCGGATTTCCCGTAGAAGAGAAATCGGCCGTGCTCTGATACCACTGTAACAAACTTGGACACTCCAAGTCAAGAATCAACCGCGACAGCACCAAATAACCACTTCAAAACAATTCACAGATCACAATAGATTTGCACTGGCCCGGCGGAGTTCCGTGGCTAGAGATATTGGCCCCAAAGACTGGCGCCCCTTTCGGTATTTCTTTTTGTATTAATCAATCATCAAAGTACAAGAGAGCGGTTAGGGTTTCACTCTCAGACTCTGCGTCCAGATGCTCTGAGAAGTGAGGCCCTCACCACTAATTTAAAGGTTACAAGGGATGCCCAAAAGCAGAGCCCCAAAAGCTTTTAAAATCAAAAGCATCAGTTCTCTCTCTCTCTTAGAGAGTCTTTTCTCTTTTTTTTTTATAAAAAAAAAAGCAAAAGCAAAATTCGCGTCGCTCATCATTTTCCAAATTTTTTATTTTTATTTTTTAATATAATAATCCGCCTCCGCGATTTCCGGAATTTAGGGTTTTTGGCAAAAATTAGGGTTTGCAGGAATTTTAGGGTTTTTGGCAGAAATTAGGGTTTCTGCTGTCCGCCACGTCATCACTTTGTGACAGTAGGATTGGTAGAGAGGTTTCTCTATCCTTAGAGATCTCTTTTTGGGAGTTGCTTTTGAGAACTGATTTGTGTTCCGAGTTTTGAGACTTCACAGGTGATGTTTTCCATGTTTGAGGTATGAGTGTCCGTTTGCAGGTGCACTCCCTCTATACGAGGAAGTAGGAGCAGAGGAAGGCATGAGCCTCTGCAGGAGAAAAGCCTCTGTGGAAATAGTGCCAGATCAGCCCAAGGGTTTCATATGTTGAGCTTGGAAGTAGATCCATGGATCTGGTAGTGGTAGACTCTCGAGTTGGGATCAAGGAGTAGAAATTCTTGAGGAGGGACTTCACATCCACGAAATCAGAGTTGTTGCTAAAATTTCTATGGAAGAAGACCCTAGGAATAGAGTTAGAAAAAAATTATAGGGATGCCATGCCCTAAGTCTGAAAGATGAGTTTCAGAGGTGAGAACCTTGGTTCTTGAGGATTTTGAGTAACGAACAGAGGTTCCTAGGACTAGGGTTTTGCCCTGAGAATTGGAAGCGGAGGCTTTTGACTACAATCGATTCCGATCTAGAACGGATGTGGTAATTCGTTTGGTTTAAGTGCTTGTATAAAGACTTCTTCCCAGTTATTAAGATACTTTTTACGGGGGGACCAGCCCATCCTCTTGTCCCTAGTACTGTGTCTCTCTCTCTCTCTATATATATATCAATTGGCTTCAATACTAAGTGAGAAATCCTATTTATCAGAGTAGATTTGATATTGTGATAGTGGTATCAAAGCATTGTCTCCTCTCTTTCTCTGTAAACTTTGGGAAGATACGGGAAGAAGCCATTTCAAGTCAAGAGAGAAGCAAGCAGACGAAGCTTCAAGACTTGCAAGAAAAGCGCACAAAGTTTGGAAAATTTTTCTCTGTAGGAAGTTGACAAGGCATGGGATTCTGTGAGAAGGTGACACTAGCACGATGCTCAAGAACCTAGAGAATCCAACGAGCGGAATGCTCGAGATCCTTCAAAACCGAGAAGTGAGCCAAATTCTTATGTTTCCATTCAATGAGGTGTGAAAGAACTTTCCCTATCATCCACAATTCCACCTCACTCCTCTTTCATAATACCCATGAACATCCAGTCCAAAAACATAGCCAAGAACATCCACCATTTCGGGAAGGATGTAAAGGTTGTCTCTCGACCTGAGAACACTCCAATCAAGTTCGATACTTTGACGAAAGGGGAGATGTCCCGAAAGCTACCTCTTTCATTCGACAGCTCGAAGTTGCCTTTGCCGTCGACAATTTCTCAGAAGAGTTGAAGATGAGACATGTGATGAGGCACCTCAAGGGGACTACGATTACTTGGTGGTAAACCAAAGTTCTACAAGGAACTCAAGAAAGACTTGGATTTAATTTTTCTTATAAATTTTTTCCTCTACACTTTGAGGAAGGCATCAGAGAAGATTGGGATTGATTTTCCCAAAAGGAGCTCGAGCGAGTCACAGATTACGCGAACAGGTATTAGTTAGGAGGTATTCTGAACTTAGTAGAGTTGTGCGCAAGAGATGAGACAAGCGCTTGAATGAAGATGGGTTCGAAATAAACTTTTAGGAAATGCGGTTTCTTTATGAGAAAGCAAGTAGCTCTTCGTCAAAGCAAATGCTTTCCTGTAAAGGAGTCTATGTTCGCATTGCATGTGTGCATAAGATTGCATCCAAGGACTTCTGGGTTGTGATTGTGTAAGCATGGTTTTTAGCTTATAAGATTTTATTGAGTTTTGAGTAGGTTCAAACCATTTTTGAAAGTGCTATTAAGTGGGCAGCATGCAGATAAAAAAAGCAGCAAAAACCAATCATCCCCACTCTCTCTCTTTTTTAGCATAAGGAAAAAGCGTTCTCTCTCTGTAACCTAGGCACCCCCCTCTATGCCCTATTTCTGCCAAGGAGGACCCACTCTATTCTTGCCGGCTGCTAAAGACTATAACTGATGGGCTCAAAACGTTGAGGGCTGTAGCGCTGAAAATACTAGGTATTGCTGGTACTAGTATTGCGGGTACTATTGGTGCTGGTACTGCTTCTTCCTTAGGAGGTAACCTCCCATGTCCTTCAAGTGGGTCGGCAGCCA
The DNA here is from genome assembly GCF_014529385.1 of Adiantum capillus-veneris. Taxonomy (NCBI): domain Eukaryota; kingdom Viridiplantae; phylum Streptophyta; class Polypodiopsida; order Polypodiales; family Pteridaceae; genus Adiantum; species Adiantum capillus-veneris. Next base: position 59,424,433 of record NC_140944.1, on the reverse strand, counting down.
CTAATCCAAACCCACAATTTTTGACAAAGGCCAAAATGTCATTTATTATTAAAACAACCTAAGAGACTGTTGACACGCCTGACTTAAGTGAATGTTCGTATGTCTATATGCTGAACTGGGTGTGCTGTGCAAGAGAGGGTATGCAACCATGACTTGCTTGGACGTGCACGTCCTTCTAGAGGCGCACAAAGTGCCACGCTAGGTCCTAAGCTAAACTAAGACTGGCGGTAGACTGTAGTAGTAGCTTGTCCACGTGGCTCAATCGTAGTGCGCACATGACACGAGAACCTTGGTTTTTGAGGATTTTGAGTAAGGAATGGAGGTTCCTAAGAATAGGGTTTTGCCTTAAGGATTAGAAGTCGAGGCTTCCGAGTACCACGGAGTCTGATCTAGAACGGACGTGGTAATACGTTCAATTCAAGTGCTTGTATAAAGACTTCTCCCCAGTACACAACTCTGAATCGCTATTTAGCTACTCTTAACACATACCACCTTTGTACACTTTGTACAAGCAATATTTATATACATCAAGGGGTCCAAAAGTACTATTTTTTTTTTCTCAAAGTCTTCGATGTGGCTCGCATCATTCGTAAAAACAGGCTATCAAGAAGTGCGTAGTGCAGCTAGGAAAGCATCGGGCCTTTGATTGTGTGGTTCAAAGCAAAATCAAGTGAATAGTAGAACCTTTAAAGCTAAAGACACACCAAACCCCAACCATGAAATTATCACTTCAGAAAACAACCAATATCAACTAAAAACTCTTGTATGTCTGATGATTTGGTGTAGCCTCTTGCACAGATACGGTGCTCTTTTGCCTTGATAAAAACCCTAAATATATGCTTCAATTCTTGGTCGTGATCATTTCATGGGAGCTTCAGAACTTCATTAGATAAGCCTAAGTGATTATTTGAAGAGGGGAAACCCTAATTAGTGGCCTCACAGACTCGAACATGAAGTGGAAAGAGCACAAGACTGCACTGGCACCTTGACTTGGAACAACCATATCTCCTTTGTTAGATGTCCGAAAGAGCTCATTTTTGGCTCTATAAACACATCCTCAGCTTGAGCAAGGACAGCACTGTCGTTGATGTGGCATTTTGAGCTATTTTATGCTAATTTTGGGCCTTTTTTTTTGGCCATTTTATGGCCATTTCTAGCCCTTTTTAACTGAGAAATGCCGTTTTTTGTCCATAAAATGTCCAAACAAGCTTGGAAAAATCCTTGAATTTGTGGAAACATCTTATTGGGCTCAAATTTCATGTTGAACCTCATTTTTCCACATGGAAAGCACTATAGAAACATCTTTTATGGCCACGCAAGAAACTTGCTATTTTGGCCGAAATTGCCCGCATTGGCAAAACGAGCGTGGCATATTTTAATGTGAGTGAGCATGCCTCAGTGTCACGTCAAGGGCCTCGCCTCCCAAGTAAGGTATGTACATAATTACGAACGTGGCGTCCGTTCTTGCATATATCACACTATGTACATTGTAGCATTTGGTCTCATATATCAAAAACATTAAGAGTGAGGTAGATATATTAGTTTCACATTATGCATGTGCCACGGCGGTATTGAAGTTCTTGATCAGCTTCTATTTCCTGATTCTATCTCATGGAATGCACTACTTGCAGATTGCACTGAACAGGGGTGTACGGATGAGACACTTAACCTGTTTACATCAAATAAACCTACCACAAAATTGACAAGGCCCTTTTAGAGCATTTATCTAAATGATATATGTAGGTATTGTTCAACCATGTGATGATGATTTCCAGTGCTTTATTGTCACGAGTTTTCCGTGTAATTCAGCCTCTCGAGTGCTAGGTTTCTCCTTCGATCCATCCACTACACCCCATAAGATTTTAGTTTTACTTGCCAAGTTTGGAAGCATGCATCCTAAAAATTTTTAATGTTTGAGAGATCCTCTCCCTAGGGATCTAAAAGATCATTGGTTAGTGGCAGATTATAATTGCGCAAATGGCATCACTTTATCCAATTTTCCATGATTTCTCCATCTAAGTGACCAACTTAACAGCTTCGCTTGGTGAGACACGCTCAATCACAAATGGACCGTGCTTGAATTTTGGGATGTGTTGTCTCATGGAATAGACCAATACGAGATTTCCTTGTTTGAAAATTTTAGGCAAGTAGGACCAACTGTAGCAGCTCCTTTAAATGCTATTGAGGATATGCTCAAGCAGATGAACAAAGTGATAAGCAATATGCAAAAACCTATAGTGAGGGTGCCAAGACAAGGACCATCATAAGAACAACCATTGGGACCAACAAGCTTGGTGGTTTGCCAAAGTTCTAGAGGGAGCTCAAGCAAAGATTTGGACTCAGTTCAAGGTCAAGATTTTCGAGCAACTGGTACACTTGGGGCAGCCATATGGGAAGCTTACGAACATTATCCTTAGGAACTAACGTGCCATTAACTTCTTCCGGAAGTGAGAGAGAGTATTGTTTTCATTTGTCTCTGGAAGCCGGTATCAGTAGAGGATGCTTTTCAGGCAATCTCCAGATTAGAGGGGTAGAAATTGGGCGCCAGATAGAGAATCTGCTAAAGTGAGAAAAAGGTGATAGGAGAGGGCCCTTTTTTGTGCCAGAATGGAGGGATGGGGGGTCAATATTTTAAGAGTCTGCTTTTTGAAAGAGGGTGCGCCCAGTTTTGGTCTGCCCTTTGCTAGCTGTGGGCTGCCTACTTAAAAGGGGCAGCCGGATACATTAAAACTTAAGAAATCCTATCTGTTAGCATTATGCTTGCATATACATTTTCGAGGCATCCCCGGATGCAATCTCGTGCAATGATGCAAGACATAGACTCCTTTGTGGAAAAGTATTTATTTCCCGAAATTTACTGAAAAAGCAACTGCTGGCCTTGTGCACGCAACTCTTAACTTAATTTGGAATTCACTCAAAATATGGAATATTCTTCGCTTGGTGCTCATGTCACCTTGATGTGATGCACCCGGAATTCCCGTCATTGTCTCTCAATCACCGAACTTAAAGAACAAATCCTTCAAAGAATTTATGGAACAAAGCCTTAGCGATGCTCTATGCCCATTGTTATCCATTGCATGAGGCATCAGTGCTGTCCGTTTTGGATGGTCCAATACTTCTTCTTGATGCTCTAAGTCACCCATTCAATGTGATGCATCAGGTGTATCCATTCCTAGTGGCCGAGCAGATATTCGTGTTTAATGTGCTTTCATCATTCCTCTGGAGTGATGGTGCTCTGTCATCCTTTCGATGAGGCATCCAGAAAGCCCTCTCGCTTATGGATCCAGTTATTCTAATGATTTCCGTTTTGGATGGTCCAATATGTCTTCTCGATGCTCTAGGTCACCCATCCAATGTGATGCATCAGGTGTATCCATTCCTAGTGGGCGAGCAGATATTCGTGTTCATTGTGTTGTCGTCATTCCTCTGGAGTGATGCAGTAGGAATATTCGAACTCGGATGTCTCAAAAAAGATTTCGTCTATGATGTTCTGTCATCCTTTCGATGAGGCATCCAGAAAACCCTCCCGCTTATAGATCCAGTTATCCTAATGCTTTATATGGAATACGCACCTAATTTAGCAACAGGGTCAGTGCATCTGTGTGGGAACTCCATCCCACTGTCTCTCATCTCTAATGTTCACTTCTCTTTCAGGTTCAAGTATTGTTTCCAGTTCAGTTTGTGATGTTGTTTGTCTTTCCACCTAGTCCGGCGATTTGCCAGCTAGACTTATACCTTGTTGATATTACATAGGGCAGAGTCGCATTACAAGATACAACCCCTTCAAGATCTCTATGAAGCACAAAGCTGAGGGGGCAAACCAATGGAGTAGTTTAGATAGTAAGATAGGTGCAGATAGTGAGGGTAGGAAGCTGAAGATGCTAATTATTTAGGATAGGGCTCCACAAATCTTCCCAAGACCTCCTACAGCCCTAAGAGATATAGCGCTGCCAAGATGTCATGCTCTGCTATCTTCCCGGACTAACTAGTGGCGCACACCACCAATGGAGGATACCACTTGACCACCATACTGAAGCTCTTGAACGCCAAAGTAGTGGTTGCTTGAGAGAGGTTTAACAACAGATTGTGCATCAAAATCTTCAGAAACAATAGGGCAAGCCAAGGAAGACCAAAAGGAGAGAGCCACCAGAACTTGCATAACATTCAAAAAGTAGGAGAAGTCAAGAGTTGACAGGGCTTGCATGGACATCAGCTTCAAAGCAGGACAAGCCTACCCACACTTCCAACTAGAAGGCCTCCACCAAACAGGAGAAAAACAAAAAACAAGCAAAACAACATACACAGAACGACCACACAAGTCATACACAGTGCACACCACCCATAGACTTGCCACACACACAACATGCATAAACCATTGAACTACAAACAGAAGGAGAAACTACAAGCAAGTGTGCAGTCTCAGCATCATTTTTCTGCATGAATCGCTGATTTGTGTTTTTTAGACATGCATTAAATTACTTTCCTATTCCAGCCATTTTGGTTGCTTTGCATTGTAGGTCCTCTTTGGTCTCAATGATGAGGAGCTGAAAATGCTGGATGATTTTGAAGATGAGGAGTACGTGAGGCAGATTGTTGAACCTCAGGTTCTGGTAAGCCTGTGTTCTCTTTGCATATATGGGCCTTGAGGATAACATTAAGGTGGTATTATTGATCTGCTGGTTATGCAAACAGGAAGATGGTTCTAAGTTGCAGTCATATACATATGTTTGGGCTGATATGGACGATGACAGGCTTTTTGGTGATTGGGACTATGAGGTATTACTCCCAATTTCTATTATGGGACATGCACAAACACAGATTTGGGAGGCTGTAAATGAATCTGTAGGTAGACTACACACATGCACACACACACATGCTTGTTTGTAAGAATGTACGTGTGCTAGTACATATGTATGTGTGCGCGTGTGCATAAATACATGCGTGCACGCACATTCACGCACAGGTATTCTGAAGTCAAGGAGTTTTAAGGCATAGGCAAGAAAATGTGTAAGCTAGAGCAATGAAACAGCTATCTACCAACATGGAAGAAAGAATAACCAACTTTGAATTGAGAAGCATAACTTATGTGTCTGCAATTAAAAATTAACGAGCGAAGCGAAGCACCCCCCTCCCCTCGCCCCCCCCTCTCTCCTGAGTCCCAAAGATGAGATCAAACTATCTCTCTTAGGGTGGTTCTTTACCCATCATTAGTGAAGAATCCTCCGCAATTCATTTCTCTCCCAACTATCCATTGGGGAGAAATCTTGCAAAGCGTTTTCTTTATTGGTCTTCCTGGCCACTGCTTTATTTGTGGCAAGAAGGGCCATGCTGTTGCAATTTGTACCCGTTGGAGGATATCTCCTGACAAGAGGCAGTACGCATCAGAACAAGAAGCACTTCAGGCAAATGGGGGGGGGTTGGAAGGTGTTAGTAGTGTAAGGAGAAGAAGTGAAGCAGAAAAAGGAAGGAGGAAGGAAGCGAAGAAAAGAAGATGACGAGCTCGTAGGACAAAGGCTCCAAAGCTTGTGTATAGACGCAAAGTTCCTGTTACTCTTCCCTCTTGAGATACTTCTTCGACACCTTTGCATGATCCACCACCTGATCCTGAAGGCACCGATTTGGACATCAGCAACAATTCTGAAGGCATCGATTTAGCTACGAGCGACAGTTCCCTGCTTTGGCAAAAATTGCTAAGAAGTCTGCTAAGGAGAAGGCTTTGAAGACCTCTAAGCTAGGAGTTCGTCTAGGCTTAATCCCCATTCCTAGCCTTGATTTGAGGCAACCTTGTACCTTAGATTGCCCTAGGACTTTTATCTTTTAGTGACTATTTATGGTTGATTCTCTGTGTGTTACTTTGATGTAATTTTACCTTAGGGTCTGTGCCCTTGAGCTTATTTTTTAACGAAAAGATGTTCTTTTCTGGAAAAGGAAAAAAGAATAACCAACTTTGGTGGATAAGTATGAGTGTTATTTTGTGAAATAATATGGATCCCGAGTCATTCACCTTTCTTAGCTGCTTTGCCACTCCACTTGATCATACATAACTGGCATACATCTTAGCATTTGAGACCTTTTCAAAGAAGTTTAAAGGTTTTTCTCACTTTTCAAAGCCCATGGAAACAGAGTGGGTGCTCCCGCATTATGTTGTTGTGTTGTCGAGAGCCAGATTGTTTTAATTTCACAAGTTTCTGAGTGAGTCATTCCCCAATCCTATGGATCATACTTTTTGTTTCATGTAAATTTCTAGGGACAAGTGCACTTTGTCCTTCTAGATGCAAGCTTGCTTTCCACCACAACCAAAGGGGTGAAGATGGTGCACTTCAAATTACCTTAGGTAAAGCTCAAACAGAAACTCGTTCTCAAGCGATTAGTAATGCATTCGTTTGCAACCATTGAATGAGCAAAACACATCAATTGAAAATAATGGCGTTGTACTTGGAGATTGAAGTGAGGAAGAGGATGTGGAGCAGGATGCTCTTGCACAAGAGAAGCGGTGGCCTTGAAAATACGGCTCTTAGCGCCTCAAAGGTATTTCTTTATTAGTTAGAGAAACAATTATTATTATTGTGAAGTCAACTCGTCAGAATTGGCCACATGTATGCTTGTCGTCACACCTAGTTGAAAGAGTGGATCATACACCTATGAAGTGCTCAACGGGAGGAGAGGTATTTCTTTATTAGTTAGAGAAACAATTATTATTATTGTGAAGTCAACTCATCAGAATTGGGCACATGTATGCTTGTCGTCACACCTAGTAGAAAGAGTGGATTGTACACCTATGAAGTGGCCAACGGGAGGAGATGACAGTCCCTGAGCTTGGGGCTTCTTGTCTCTTTTATAAACACTAGTTTGAATCATTTTATAGTTACAAATTACAATAATATTTCGAGAAAGTAGCAAATCAAGGGATTATGTTGGCTATTTGGGTCGAAAATCTACTTTCGAGCAGGCATGGAGATTCCAAAAACGTGTTCACTTTGAGAATGATCCCAATTCTTCTTCGTCTTCTTCAAGTTCTAGTTCGAGTTCCAACGAGGATGAGAAAAGACCGTCGAAGCAAAGAAAGCATAAGAAAAGAAAATTAGAGAAAAGAAGCACAAAAAGCATTCTAGTGGTCCTCTTCCGCTTCTCACAGTGATACCTACACTTTTGGTACCTTTCTAGCAAGAAGAAGAATCACATGTTACAAGCTATCTAATGGGACAACTTGGAAAAGAAGAAGGGGACTAAGGAGTTTAAAGATGGTGGCCAAGTAGGAAAGTTCGATACTTTTCAGGCTACCAAGATGCTTATCTAGCTCTCTCCTTCATACAATAATTTGACATTGTATTTTCTGGAGGCAACTTCTTGGAAGCCTCTAAAGTACAAAAGGTGGCATCTTTTCTAAATGGGAATGTTCACATGGTGGTTTTCTCTTCTGCTTATAGCAAAGTACGGACGAAGTGGATGAAAATGAACAAATCTTATTCTTCAATGTGGTTGACACATCAGTACGAGGCTGATGTGATCACATTATGGGAGATCGGGAGAACAAAAGCTAAAATTATTCAACTTTCCTTACACACACACACACACACACACACACATCAAAACCTCTCACCATCTCTCCCTTTGCCAAGTAAAAACAAATAGACAAGGACACCACACACACACGCACACACATAAGAGAATAGATATGATAGTGATGGCCTGTAAGAGAAGAAGATGAAGACACAATTTTTGCACATAGCTTAGCATAAGAGATAGAGAGAGAAATCTTGCAAGAGAATGGCCTAAAATTGTAGCCCCCAAACTCCACGGCACATCTTGTGGAGTTGAGTAATTAATTTTATTATTGACTTATTTAGGTGCCAAAAATTTGAGGCCTCTCTTTACACTTTAGTTCATGTGTGTTACCTATTACTTATTGCATGATCCTACAGCTTGGAACCATTTGAGGATGCAGGAAGATGGTACTTTGGCTACCTATAGTCAACGTATTTGGGATACTTGTTTGTCGGTTGCTTCTTTTCAGAAGGTCTCTTTTTTGGAGCAGTATTGTTGTGGATTACACAAAGAGATCCAACAATATTGTTCGAAACAGAAACCCAAGAGCATTTACCAACTCATGGAACATGCGATGGACAATTTCTCCATGTACTCAGACTCTTTGACTAATGCGATAGATGAGCAAGTGAGTTTTCTAAGAAAGACACTTTCAAGGAGAAGAAAGAAGGCAAGAAATAGAAGAAATCCACATGGCCTAAATTGATAGCGGAGCAACGTGCAGAACAGTACAAAGAGGGCAAGTGCCTATGGTTGTGAAGAAGTTGGGCATATTCTAGCTAAGTGTCCAAAGAAAGAATCAAAGAAGATAGTGAAGGCTGATTACTTGGCTAAACTGTTCACATATTTTCTGATTACATGGCATGCCTAAATCTATAGTGTCAATTGAGATCCTAGATTCATTAGCTTGTTTTGGAGAGTAGTGTGGGAGAATATAGGCACAACTTAAATCCTCTTCGTTGTCTTACCCACAGACTGATGGGTAGTTCCAAATAGTCAATCAGTGGTTTTGGATTTGTTGAAGTCCTTACAACAAGACTTATTGGGAGAAGTATTTGTCATTTGTGGAGTTTGCTTGCTATGACAATGTTCACACATCTACGGGGAAGATGCCATTTGAGATTGTTGAGGGTGTCAAAAAGATGTCACCGATTGTGTCCACCAAGGAGAAATTTTTTGAAGCAGTTCAGTAAACACAAGATTTGGAAACTGCTTTTGCTAAGGTGAAGAAGGCTTTGGAGAAGTCTCCTTCGTCTCAAGCACGGAGGCAACGGACAAGCATTGACGCAACTTGCAGTTGAAGGAGAATGATTGGGTGCTACTTCGGTTTGAGAAAGCACGCCTATGGAATGGAAAGGGTAAGGAGAATCTTTTCCCAATGCTTGGTATGCGATGCTATGGGCTGTCACGTGCACATGGCAGTGCTACTTCGGTTTGGGAAAGCACGCCTATGGAATGGAAAGGGTAAGGAGAAGCTTTTCGCAAAGCTTGGTATGTGATGCTATGGGTTGTCACATGCACATGGCTCTGTGTGCCACATGGACATGCTTCATCGACTTCCAAAGCCAGTTTTCCCCTTCTTCGTAGATAGGGATGTCTAGAATCCTAGGAAGATTAGCATCAGCAATTTTGTGAGCCTGTTTGTAGGACGTGCATGCCCGGACAAGTCCATTAGATTAGGTTTTTCAGTTTTGGAACCTTCTTGCATAAATGGTTTGTACACGCATTTTGACAGATGTTATTATACTACGGCAGGCATCTGGCATTGTGAGTGCGCGTGCGGAAGCGTGAGAGAGGAGAGAGAGACAGTAGACACAAACGCCAGAGGTGGTGAAGAGGGGGCGATCAGCCCCCCATGACTACCATGAGCAGAAGACCCTCAGTACAATCAATATATGATCTTTGTGAAATGAGAGATATGGAAGTGGGTACCCCCTGGCCCTATAAATAGGTGCCCAAGGGGAGGTAGGGCAAGGCCTGATGTAAATCCCCACGACCCAACAGAAAAATGATATATGGAAGTAAATGTGGGCGCCCGAACAAAGTGGGCGGCCGGTCCCAACCTCGTGCGGCCGGACCAACTACAACCTAGACTATGGGTGGCCAGCCCGGAGACATACTAGCCGCACAAGTATGCCCTAGACCTGTGAAGCAGCAGAGTGGTGTAAGTCTAACACCCCCTCTCAGCACCGGATGCTGAACAAACCGCATGAAGTCGAAGATGTGAGGCAAAGGATGAAGATGTTTGCTGCCATGTCCACTGAAGGACAAGACTCCACGAGTGTAGCAGCAATCTGGGGTGTCACGACCGTCGAGAAATCTCCGTGGTAAAGTGCCATCACAGCGGTGTAGCAAATTGTTGTACTCCGCTAATGCAGGGTGAAGATACTGCGTGAAGGTTCCGAACTGAGTATGAAAACAACTCCTTGTCATAAAAGAAGTGCAAATAGACCTGCAAGTGTCTTGCTCAATAGGATTTGTGGTGTCTGTAGTCAAACCGTCTGGAGAAAGTGGGGAAGCCGAGAACAGTCATGAGAATGACCGGAAGCTTGTCGATGCATGGACCTGTAACCCAATGTGGCCAGGTGGCTAAGCAGTGTAAAACTCCAGGAAGGCCAGATGTAGTAATCTGCGCCATAAACTCCTCCGAATCAAGGAAAGCCAGACTAAACAGTCTGCACTATAGAAGCTACCGTAAGCTGCAGCAGTTATCGAGGGACGGCATGGACCACCACTGAATGGTGTCGTGTCAGTAGGTAGGGTAATCCAAGATGAGGGGAAAGCCAGACTCAACAGTCTGCGCTGTGAAGAGCCTCTGAGAAGAGGTGTGGTTAGACCAAGCTGTCTGCACCGTAATCATCCTGTAGAAGTAGGGAAGCCAGACTGAGCAGTCTGCGTTGTGAAGATCCTCTAAGAAAAGGAAAGGCGAGACCAATCTGTCTACGCCATCTTGCTTGTATCTCTTGCCTCCAATCCTCTTGTGTCAACCAGAACAGAATCCATGCCAACAACGCCACCAAACCGCATCTCGGCGTGGCTCTCAATGTGAATGAGCTGGGAGTGGCCTACTGCCCAGATCGAGGGATGAGTCTGCTATAAGGTTACGGAGGGTGAGTGTTAGCAACTCTGAAGGTAGCAATTCAAATGATCAAGAGTGTAGAAGAGAAACTGCACTACCATCCAAGCCAAGCTCCGGGTGACTCCGGATGTAGTCCCGTAATGCCTGATCTCCCGCATCTCACGGGTAAACTCTCCAAGAGAGTCCAAAGCACTAAAGTCCCACTCCAGTCTGTAGATCCAAGCAATGAACCTGTCCAAGAAGAGATCCAAGATTGTCTCCCTAAGTCCATGTAGATGCTCCTGTGTAAGCAAGTGATCTGACGTGTCGAGGTCAAGTGTTAAGTGTCTGTCCACCCAAGATGGTGGTGTCTTCTATGGGAATGTCGAAATCCCATATGCCATGAGCATGGCCATATCTCGTGTGAACTCCTCGGATGAATGCATAGGTGTGTCCATAGCAAACCACAAGTCACCACCCCCTCTCGAGTGCGCAACCACTGAATGATGGCTGGAATGAATGGATCTCCCAAGGATTGTACGCCCGTAGATGATCAAGCGGATGTCGAAGATATCGTGTGTTGCAGCAGTCACTGAGAGACCGCATGAACCACCATCGGATGGTGTCCTGGCAAGAGGTAACTTCATCCTCTGTAAAAAACACAAGCCATGTGGCTGCCGTCCACCCAAAAACGCAGCTGCGAGGTGATGATAACGCTGCTGTCCAGCGATTTTCAGCGTGCTCGTACGCTCCTGGCAGGGTCCGGAGCGGTGCATAGGGGTATGGGAAGGGTGGTGAATCACTGCCATTGCCCCAGATGGGCTGAAAACAGAGAAAACAGCAAGGGGTAATGGCTGAAATCTGATGAAGACGGAGAGGATACTCGCCGGCTTTGCACTAGATGCAAAGCCGGGTAGGTGGTGGCGAGATCTGGGGTTCAGAAGTTGAGCGCTGCCCTCGTGGAACTAGGCTTTATAGGGTTCTTGGGGAACTTCCAAACAGTATATAAAAAAGGTAATTTAGGCTGGCACTTGAAACCAAAAGACTTACAAAAATCTTGATGTTTCAAGATAACCTCTTGCATCGAAAGATCACAATCATTGTAAGTCTGAGAGTTTACTTCACCTAACAAGCATTCTAAATCGAACTTTTTGCACGTAACAACAAAGTTATTAGAGCACTTATCTAAGTAAGAGATTACAAAATCACGATGAAATTTCCTAAGAGCATCACGATCAGAAGGAGATAAGCTATTCCTTCCTGAAGAAACGTTCCTAGAGCAAGATGCTAATCTTTCTTGAGGACTACAGACTTCCAATGGGTAGAAACACCTTGAACTCCTAAAGACTCCTCAAACTTTACTACGAAACTAGAAAGTCCTTTCTCTATGGCTTCGAGAACAACTTTTGTCCGTTTTTAGGAACACGTAAGAGAAGCGAGAAAAGTTCAAAGTAAGAGCACCATACGTGAAAGTGTGAAACCCTTGTATGCAGCAATAGCAAAACATGGCTTTGAGTCTTTTCATTGTTTTCCCATTGAGCACATAGAGGGTAATTTTAGAAACTTAAAGAGTTCTATAAATTAGCGTGGCCTCGAGAGTTGTTTTGGATGAGAACTTTGCATACTGTTTTCCCTAAAGGTTTCAACTTGGAAGGAAAGTCTTTTTTACGTAAAAATAAGACAATTTACGATAAGAAACCTATGCTTTGGCGAAGGCATCCCAAACCCGAGTTAGTTCTCCCTTCAAGTCAGTTTAAAGGAACTTGGATTCCTAAAGGTTCTTGTTCAGATCCACCGTCTATCCCTGAAATCAATCCAGTTGTTTTGCACAACACTATTTCTAGTAGAGTTCAAGGTCTTCCTAGGGCTTTAATCTCTAGAATTGAGAGTGATGACCCTTCTAAACATAGAATTTTTGCTTATAGGGATTTCAAACGGATATTGATTTACCTATCTAGAGCCATGGAGTTGGGTTCTTTTTCTTATAAATTATTTGAAAGATTTAATATAAGGATCCTATTTAAGCTCTTGTATACCCTTGAGAACCACTCTTATGACGATTTGGAGCTAAGAGAGTCTCATAGTACTCAACTTCGAGTATTGTTAGGCAAATTTCTGAAGTCCAAGTGTCCTAGTTTGAAAAATCCCTTGGTTGGAAAGAAAGATTTGTTGATAACTATCTTTACCTCCCCTGACTTGGACAAGATTGGATTAAGCTCTATTTTGAGATCTCAAGAAGCTTTGGATGCTCTCCCTCCTTGTGTGAGAAAGGTATGGAACCATCTCGTTGTAGCTTTCAAATATGTGAAAACTCTATGACAAAAAGCTTTCAACTATAGTGACATTGGACATAATCTTAAAAAGCAAGAAAGGTTAGCAATCTCAAGTATTGATTGCCCTTGTAGTAAAACTGCCTTTTCTTCTTACGTAAATGGAGCTTTGGGTCATGTAGTTACTGTCGATTGTTCTATTCTTCCTTTGGATTCCTTGAAAGACCTTTTCTCAAGAGGTACTAAATATAGGCTTCCTTCCTCAAATGACTCTTGCCTTCTCAAAGCCGTAGAGAAAGGAATTTCTAGTTTCGTGGTAAAGTTTGAGGAGTCTTTAGGAGTTCAAGGTGTTTTTACCCATTGGAAGTTTGCAGTCCTCAAGAAAGCTTCTTTGAAATTAGTATCTTGCTCTTAAGAAATTTCATCGTGATTTTGTAATCTCTTACGTAGATAACTGCTCTAATAACTTTGTTGTTACGTGCAAAAAGTTCTATTTAAAATGCTTGTTAGGTGAAGTAAACTCTCAGACTTACAATGATTGTCATCTTTCGATGCAAGAGGTTATCTTGAAACATCAAGACTTTTGTAAGTCTTTTGGTTTCAAGTGCCAGCCTAAATTACCTTTTTTATATACCGTTTGGAATTTCCACAAGAACCCTATAAAGCCTAGATTTATAGCCGCTTCTTGTAATACCTCTTTGACTGAGGTTTCCAAATGACTTAGTTATTGTTTCAAAGCCATGTTACCTAGCGTAAATGAATTGTGGAAAAATTTGCTAAAGGAAGTAGACGTACCTACCGATTCAAGTTGGATCTTAAATGATTCAGTAGGTGTGATTTCTATTATAAAGTTTTTGAACTATTCAAGAAGCCTTAAGGAGAAATCTTCTCCTTTATGTCTCCAAATTTTTGACTTTACAACGCTATATACGAAGCTAAATTTGGAAGACCTTAAATTTAGAGTCAAGTCCCTTATTTCAAAAGTTTTTGCATACAAGCTTGAGAAGGATAGGTACAAGGCATTGCTAGTAGAAAAGTCAACCTTGAACTTCTTATGACTGAAAAGTAAGAATGTAGATGTCGGCAAAGGAAGAAAGAGATTCACCAGGATTGTAGATGACATTGACATCATATCTTGGTTAGATTTTCTTTTGGACAATTTATATTTAACCATCGGCGACTCTCTTTTCAAGCAAACAATTGGTATCCCTGTGGGCACCAATCATTCTGTTTTTTTTTGCTAATTTCTATCTTTTTACTTATGAGTTTGATTTTATGGAGCGTCTTGTCCTTGCTAATACTTGCCCAATATTTTTGCACAAGTTATGCAATGTAAGACACTTTGTAGATGATCTTTTTGTTCCTGACGTTCCTTCTTTTCAAGATTCTATGTACTTGAATTCGAGTTGTGTAGGCGAAGGAATTTATTCTAAGGAGTTTTGTGAACTTAACTGTACCACAAATAGTGATCGTTGTGCCTCTCTAGACCTTAACATTTTTCAGACTCCGTTGGGATTAGAAGTAGATATCTATGATAAGCACCTCGAACTAGAACATGCCAATCTAAATATCATCCATATGCCTCACATTTCTTCGAACATATCTCTTTTAGCTACGTACGGTGTCATTTGCTCTTAACTATTTAGATTTTCTCGTCTTTGTTCTAGTAAATCTTCTTTTGTTGTTCAATCTTGCCATCTTATTTCTTTACTAGTTGAAAAAGGATACTCATTCAAAAGAATCATGAAAAACATTCGTTCATTTTTGCATCGTAGTAAATTTATTTTTAATGTTTTTTCCTTTGGAATATTAAAGATAATCAATAGTAAATTCAATAGAAGTGGGGAGCTATAAAGCCCACTTATTGTTTGACTTTTTAACACCTTATGTTGTTGTTTTGATCCCTAGCGCTTCTAGTATTTTTACTATAGCTTGACAAATGCTAGCCTTTATCATGGCTGAGTATGCCCATTACCTCCGGACCTCCGGAGGGTGATAGAAACTCAGCTCGTTGGTTTTGTAGAGTACGTTCAAAGCATGAATGACCTCTATACAAACGTGCACCTACTCTTGGGCACTGACGATGCGTGTAGGGATGTCATAGCTGTTGTCCAAGCTATGCATGATAAAGGTGATAATCTTATTCTTCCTGTTTGGACAAGCAGTGAAGTTGAGGTCACATATTGTCGAGTTTGGATCTTTGCTCTTGGTAGGTTTGTAGTAGTAGTATTCATTCTTCGATTTCGTATTTAGCTTACATGAGGACTTAAGATTGTGTTCCTTTAGAAGTTGTTGTGTGAAGTTTGATTTTTAGGATTAAGTCTTTAAAATGTCTTATCCTTTTTTATTTAAAGTTGAGTACTTATTTTAAGCCAAGTAAGTTGCTTCAACTTATTTTACGCATGTCTTTTCTAAAAACTTTTTTAAGTTCATAATGTTTTGTTTTATCTAATTTTGTTTCGTAGCAAACAAAGTGATTTAGTTAGTTTGTTTGTTTTTGTTTTTTCTTTTCTTTTCTTGTGTCCCTTGCTTCTATAGTTTTATGAGTGCTTTATTCCCTCTTATAATTCGTGAGTTCAGACTATTCTGAACTTATGAAGGATATATATATATATATATATATATATATATATATATATATATATATATATATATATATATATATATATATATATATATATATATATATATGGAAATATATGTGGGCGTCCGAACAAAGTGGGTGGCCGGCCCCAAACTCGTGCGGCCGGACCAGGTACAACCTAGACTATGGGTGGCCAGCTCGGAGACATACTAGCCGTACAATTATGCCCTAGACTTGTGAAGCAGCAGAGTGGTGTAAGTCTAATAGGCATGACGTGCATGTAGTTCTAGGTTAGAGGAATCCAACGAGCCATTCCCCGCGTCGATCGGATTCCCGGGTGGACAGATGCGCGACAGTTTCACCCAAACGGACACCCCGTGGCTCAATTTTAATAAATCAATTTATTGATTTATTTGTTGGGTAAGTTGGTGGACAATTGCCCTACCGAAGGCCTAATAAGCTTATAACTTGCCAATTTCACCGATAAAAGGGCCCAAGGAGTTAGCACTAGAGATCAATTGGAAAAGCGCTGAGTGAAGGAGCAAGAGCAGCCAGCGTTTTCTGATTTCAGCCCTCAAGCCAGCGTTTTCAGATTTCAGCCAGTGGCGCCCTCAGGCAGCAGCAGATCAGTCTAGCGTTTTCAGTTTTCAGCCCTCCTCCCCTCGACGGAACGGCTCGAAAACTGCTCCCGCATATTCGCGTTGCGGTCCGGTACTTCGGCAGCCCATCGAGCCTCCCCTTGGCCATTTCCTCGTCTGCATCGAGTGATCCATCGCTGTCCATCATCAGCATCGTCGAGGTCTGCGTTTTTAGCCCTTCATTTCTCTCACATCGGGAGTGCAAATCAGTGGCCATCTGCAATCCCACATCGAGAAGGATCCAAGGTGCATCAAATCAGCCCCGGAGGTGCCTCTTCCTAAGGAGTTACCGCGGCGATAGTCATCATTCGATTGAGTATCGTCTGCATTGAGGTATTGCATTGTGTGTACATTCCATTTATGCAATCTAAAGTGAATACCACATCGGCAACGGTGTGGGGGGCCCTTGAGAGGGTTGGTTGGGACCCCATTGGGTATCGCTCTCTTCTTCTCTCTCTCTCTCTCTCCCCCTCTACACACCTCTATTGCATTCTCTCAGCCCCTCTCTTCAAGGGAAAAATCATTGAAGCTAAAAGGAATCACTAACGCAAGGAAAGAAGTTGAAGGATTTGTGGAAGTGTAAAACTAGATCTTCACCATATTCAATTCCGTTGCACCTGACGTTGGTATCAGAGCTTTGAAGATTTTTCACTAATCAACTAATTTTTGGAATTTTTTTTTCTCCTTGTGTTTGAGTATGTGTTGTCGCGTTTTGCCCAAGGACGCTTCTCTCACTCAAGGAACTGCAAGACCTGCCATTGCGTGTAGGACCGTGCGCCTTGAGCGTAGAAAATGCAAACACTGTATACCGGTGGTTACAGTTGTGGTGCGCCTGCGAGAAGATAGTTGACTTGGTATGCGCGCTCGACCACCTTGACATTAAAAAATCCTAGCATCGATATTTGCATTTATAAATTCTTCGACATGACAAATCACACCTATTGAAGACATGGATTGGAAACCTTAAGATGTTGATTGCAAGTATGAGGATTTGTTAGCGGCCTATGACGACAAAGGAAGGTGCCATCCAGATCATCCTATGAGCTTTGGAGTCTTAGTATTGTTTGAAGAACCATCTCTCCCATCTGCTTGGAGAATCCCATCATTCCAGAGGAGGCATTGCATCGTCATTGATTTGTACACATCTTTGGTAGCACATTGGGTCCACGCCCTCTGCATTTCCTAGCAATCGGTAGCCATCAATTCGGAGCCAAAGGGTTCCAATCCGAGGCAACTACCGCAGGAGTTCGCAGGCATTGTGAGCCTACATTCGCAGCCACATCCGTTGCAGAGACGAGGATTCATCTAGAGCTTCCATCATACGGCTCTAGTCAAAGCTCCAAGAGGAGCCTCTATCTTTGAGGAGTTACTTGGCGGTTTCATGAGACATCATAAAGAGGACTTGCCATGGTTCGAACTTTGTGGGCATTCCAAAGAACATATCCATCTTCATCTTCCATTCGGCGTTGCTCTCGCCAATCTTTCCACGTAGGGGCAGGCTGCAGCATAGGTTGGCCGGTAATCTTTGTGGACATCGGCGTTTGCATATCCAACCATTCACTCTATGAGCATCCATGCGGTTTGCAGTTTGGTTCATACCATCCGAGTTGGGGCAACAAAAGTTGGCCGGTAACCACCAAGGACATCGTTGATCCAAGCCCGTTGTTTGCGAGTAGATGCATCATCACCATCCTTGTGTTTTGGACATTTCCACATCACCCACGGGAACCTCTCTCAAAAGTCTTCGTAGAGGACATCATCTAGAAGGAACTTCATCCAAGACCATCTTATGGCGTGCATGGAGTTCGGTACCAATACCTCACCTTAAGCAGGAGGGGTTGTCACGTGCACATGGCTTTGTGTGCCACGTGGACATGCTGCATCGGCTTCCAGAACCAGTTTTCCCCTTCTTCCTAGATAGGGATGTCTAGAATCCTAGGAGGATTAGTACCGGCAATTTTGTGAGCTTGTTCTCAAGATTTGCATGTCCGGACAAGTTCAGTTTTGGAACCCTCTTGCATAAATGGTTTGTACACGCATCTTGACAGATGTTATTATACTACGGTGGGCATCTGGCATGACGCGCATGTAGTTCTAGGCTTGAGGAATCCAACAAGCCATTCCCCGCGTCGATCGGATTCCCGGGTGGGCAGATGTGCGACAGTTTCATCCTGTTGCATGAATTTCACACCATTTAATTGTAGCTCATCTTCGGTCCACTCCCTGGCTCAATTTTAGTAAATCAATTTATTAATTTATTTGTTGGGTGAGTTGGTGGACAGTTGCCCTACCTAAGGCCTAATAAGCTTATAACCTGCCAACCTCACCTATAAGAGGGCCCATGGAGCTAGCGCTAGAGATCAATCGGAGCTAAGTGAAGGAGCAGGAGCAGCCAGCGTTTCTGCAATCAGCCCCACCATTTTCTAATTTCAGCCCTCAGGCCAGCGTTTTCAGATTTCAGCCACTAGCGCCCTCAGCCAGCAGCAGATCAGTCCAGCGTTTTCAGTTTTCAGCCCTCCTCCCCGCGACAGAACGGCTCGGAAACTGCTTTCGCATATTCACGTTGCAGTCTGGTACTTTGGCAGCCCATCGAGCCTCCCCTCAGCCATTCCCTCGGCGGCATCGAGTGATCCATTGCTCTGTCCATCATCGGCATCGTTGAGATCTGCATTTTCAGCCCTTCACATTGGGAGTGCAAATCAGCCCCGTGGTGGCCATTTGCAATCCCACATCGAGAAGGATCAAAGGTGCATCAAATCAGCCCCGGAGGTGCCTCTTCCTGAGGAGTTACCGCGGCGATAGTCATCATTCGAGTCAATAGCGTTTGCATTGTGTGTGCATTCCATGTACGCAATCTAAAGCGAATACCACATCGGCAACGATGTGGGGGGCCCTTGAGAGGGTTGGTTGGGACCCCATCGGGTATCGCTCTCTTCTTCTCTCTCTTTCTCTCTCCCTCTACACATCTCTATTGCATTCTCTTAGCCCCTCTCTTCAGGGGAAAGTAAAAGGAACAATCATTGAAGCTAAAAGGAATTATCAATGCAAGGAAAGAAGTTGAAAGAATTTTTGGAAGTCTAAAACTAGATCTTCACCATATTCAATTCCGCTGCACCTGACATGGGCCCTTCCATATCCATGAAAAGATCAACAATTTATTTTTTTGACTGAAGTTGCTAGTTACTTGTAGGATTCACAATGCTTTTCATGCGAGTCTCTTGATACCTTTCAAGGTTGAAGTGCGAGAGAACTGGGAGCTAGAGTAGCAACCGTAAGTGGAAGAGATAAGAGGAGATTCTCGTTCCAAAACAGGTCCTAGGGCACAAGGAAAAGAAAGTGAAAGGTAAGTTGGTCTATTGATATTTGGTCAAGTTCATGAGTTATTTAGGTCTTGATGCAAAGTGGATGGAGGAGGAGGGCTTTGTAGATACTCCTCGGTTACTAGAGTTGTACCTTGAGGCTTTTGGTTTAGCTCCAACTATTCTAGAAGTGTCGTCAAATCAATGGGTTGGATTTAAAGAGGAGTCACTCCACTCCTTTGTCACAGATTACCTAGAAGGAATGAAGTCAACTAATATCTCCTTGAGATTTTAGGGTATTAACAGGTTAGTATTCTGCAAAATGACTTTATGAAAAATGCACATTGAAAATGGAAATTCCTAAAAAGAACTTGTTACATGTACCCTCTCATTTGTGTGTGTTTGAGTATGTGTCGAAAAGATGAAATTACTACAACATTTTATCTGTTCACGTGACGGGTGAAATGAGTATGATAGTAACGAGGTTTAGTAGATCAAGACATTGGTGAAAAGATCAGTGCGGTCTATATGTGGTTGCTAAATAAGTTACAATCATTTTGATTCATTTCTGTCAGGTTACAAGGGCAGTTTAGCGTGGCGAGCGATAAGTTACTACCCGGAGGAGGAAACTCTGAAGAGAAGACCGAAGCAAGTCCTGCAGTACCTGGGCCTCTAACGAGAGGTACTTGGTCGTTGTCACACCCATAACTAATCAGCGAGATGGGTCTCTCAAGGACACTGCCCTAAGAGTGTAGATAATCGTGGCCTCTTGGGGAAGCAAAGCCTCACGTAGTCCAGAGGAAACTAGTGACAAAAGCGTCTGCCCTAGGAGCCTAGGTGCATAGTCTTGGTCGTTCTTCTTGTGCACTTCTTTGGTGTATGAGGGGAACGGCCGGGAGTGCCCAACCCAACTCCTAAAACAAAACAAAAAATTTCATATCTGAGATCTCAACGTGTTCAAGTTTTGGCATCTCAAGTGAACTGCCCAATGTGATCCCATTATTTGGTTTTGCTTTTAGGTATTTATTTTACTTATTTGTCAAAGTCTGGGTAGGGCAATTCACTGAGGTTGCTATATAAGCAACCCTCAGCCCCCATTGTATTATCATCAGCTCATTGCCAAGGTTGGTTGGTTTGTAGTCTCTCTCTCTCTCTCTCTCTCTCTCTCTCTCTCTCTCTCTCTCTCTCTCTCTCTCTCTTTCTCCCCTTGGTCTATACGCTTCCGCATCGTCGACTTTGACATGGTATCAGAGCTACGTGCTTGAAGGACCTTGGGCGAGCAAGGCAGCTCGGAGAAGAGAGCCAAGGCATGAAGAAGATGAGCTCACAGTGACACTCTGCCCTAGCGTTAAAATTAAAAAAAAACGTTGCATTGCAGTCTCCTTGGCGTTTCCTGGCGGGCTTCTCTCTACGGCAACGTTTTGAGAGGTGCACCATTGTGGCACTCAACGACGTTAGCTCCCACAACGACCAAGTGTGCTGCCGATATTGTTTTAGAATGGTGCCCCCAGCAATCATCCATCATCTGTAGCGGTGCCACCTCCTCCCGCTTGCGTTTTGAGACGCCCCACATGTCCAAGAGCTTGAGAACGACATCCACCTTCTCTCCTTCCTGCACGCGGCGTCTTGAAAGGCTGCGACTCCCCACGACCTTCAAGCTCTGCGCGACGACGTTCTAAAACGCTGTCCCCCAGCCACCTCCCCTCCCCTGCGTTTTAAAACTTTGTGCTTTGAGAACCTTGTTGTGCGCAACCACAAGCAGCCCATTTGGTCTAGGAGGAGACCTCCCGCCCGGGGTGGATTGTCATAAGTATTTCGAAGTGGAAATTGTGGAGACTCTATTGAAGAAGTCTCGAGAGGGTGTGGATTAGCTTTGGGCATTGGAGGAGCTTCGAGAGTTCGGAACCTCGGAGAAGGGCATCGTACGAGTTTTCCTCTAGTGTGACTTGGAAGCGGTGACGAGATTGAAGCTCAAGAGAGGGTGAGGAGCGGCTTGGGAGTATCAGAGGAGTGGAATTGCTTGGAGATTTTGTGCGGCATGGTGGATTTTTGCGGCCCTTGGAGTGCGAGGAGCAGAAGAAATCCAGATCTTGCTTGAGCGCCCTTGACGACATTGACCAAAACCAACTATCGGCTATGGACAACAGATCAACCATCTAGTTAGCGGCCTATGCATTAACAGAGTCCTCAAGGAAACCGACAAATTGTTTGGCTCGAGATTGTGAAGCCAAAAGCAAATGCACGAGTTCGCTAGAGGACAACGGCAAAGGCAAGCTTGACATGGATGGCAGTACCAGTACTCAGTTAGCTCCCTTGGTACCCACGAGGTACGACCATAGTTGTTATGAATGTGACTCGACGCTTTGTTTGGCTCAGGAGTTTGAAGCCAAAGGCAAAAGCATGAACTCATAGATAGACAAGGATAAAGGAAAGCTGGACAGAGATTACAGTAATAAAGATTTGACAGAGGTGATCGGCATGGCACACGTGGCGGCGCCACAGTGGCCTCGAAGTTAGATTTCTAGTCAAAGTGCAAGTGCCACCACTAGCTTCAGCCAGAGAGAGGCTTGTGAGTGGCAGAGGGGCAAAGAAGTGCTCCGTATAATTAATTTAAACCCTTGTGTTGGAGTTCAAGTTATCAGTGTTGGGACCGGTAGGTCAGAGTTCAATCTGGCAAGGAACCAATCAGACGTATCTAAAACACTATGGATGAGTGCACCAATCCTTTGTTGTTGGTCGGATTATGGATAGGATGTGTTTCAAAGTTCAGTATCTATAAAGTATTTTCGGACGTGATGTGTTCACAGTTTATGAATGGGGATTTTTGGACGTAGTGTGGTCTACAATTCAATTTTCTAAAAGGCAACCGATGCTCAAGATGGAATTCTTCTAAGGAGGAAAGTTGAGGGAAGCAAATCCGAGGTGTATCCAATGGAGTGTACAGCTGTTGGGGTGTCCATGGTAGCTTCTTCATCGACTTGGTCTCTCTATTAATGTCCACTATGAGCTGCAGAGAGGGTGTTGGGAGTTTTGGCATCTTAAGTGAACTGCCCAATGTGATCCCATTATTTAGTTTGGCTTTATGGTATATATTTTACTTTTCAAAGTTTGGGTAGGGCAATTCACTAAGGTTTCTATGTAAGCAACCCTTAGCCCCCATTGTAATATCATCAGTTCATTGCCAAGGTTGGTTGGTTCGCAGTATCTCTCTCTCTCTTTCTCTCTCTCGTGCTTTTTTCCCTTGGTCTATACGCTTCCGCATCGTCGACTTTGACACAAAGGGGATAATGATGTGAATGTGACGATGATTGTTTAGTGACGTGTTGTCTTTGTGCAAGAACAAGATTGACAGTCTAGTGCATGTGCGTAGAATCGGTGTCTATTGAGCTTTTTTCTGTCCTTTGTCTATCTCGCAGGTGTAATTGAGGGCTTTCAAAACCGACTTCTTTTGATAGAAGTTGAAGTTGTTGGGTTGGACTTCACGATTGTTACAAGTTGTCCACATCATCCTTGGGCTTGTCCACGACTTTGTCCTCATGTTCTTGCTTGCTAGGAGGAAGTGAATAATATTTGCAATGCTAGGTTTCTATTTGCCCACAAGGGAGACAAGGGTTTTGTGTAGCTTACGATTTGTGCAAGAGCTAATTAGGTAGAGAGTACTAGTTGTGGGATTGGGGGAGAGAATGGTTGTGTAGCCTTGAGGTTATGACATGCTTAATGAGAGTGAGAGGCTCCCAAGATCGAAGCAGGCTTGCAGCAAATCGATCCTCCAGCCTCTGCGCATCTCTGTAAAGATCCACCTGATGGAAGGGCTCCAAGGGCCTCCTGCATGAGGGACTCGAGCTCGAAGCTGCTGAAGCAACAACTCCTTCCAGGGCTCCTCCCCTAGAAGCAGTCCTCTGACAACAAACTTCCCAAGAAGGGTTGCTCTGTTGTGTTGGGTCTATGATCCCCAGCCCCCCCCCCCCGAGAACACGGTAAGGTGATGACCTGCCAGGCTACTTTGGCCCGGGCTAACTGGGTGTCGCGCCTTGACCAAAGAAAGTTCCCGATCAGCCTCTCTAGCTGGCTGATACTGGAGCTCGAGAAGATCCAGCAAGACGTGATGTACCACATAGTAGCCAACAGCACCTAGTTGCACTACAACTCTGCTTGCCAAAGAGAGCCGTGTCGAACTGCAATGCAGCAACTTCCTCCTAATGGGAGTCAAACCATCCTCCCCTAGACAACTACCTTGAGGGAGTGCTCTTATGGCCTCATGGAGCTCCTCTAGCTGGAAGGCAATCTCAAGTCTTTGTCGCATCTCCTCAGTAACAAGGCAAGGCATCCGTGCTCAAACTTGCTCTCTGCATGCATCCTGACGCTTTGACTGAGGCTCAACTGACAACAGATTACGATAAAAGTCAGTAGCAACTGCACGCATATCCTTAGGCTCTGAAGCAATTGATCCGTCGGGTCTCCTCAACTGACTAATACTGGTGTGCGCATGGTGTTGGCCCCACCGTCTCAAAAAACTCCCCAGTAACCTTGTCACCCACTTCGGTCCACTGACATACCTGTCGATGGAAGGCAAACTCATGACGCTGCTCCTCAATGCTAGCCAACTCCTGTATAGCTTGCTACATTTGCTCCTCCAACCAAGGACTGTTTGGATGTTGCTTCTGCATTCTCTACAAGGAAACAATGCCCCGTTGAAGACGCTTCTCCTCCCCTGGGTTGCAGCCAAGCGAGCTGCAGACTCCTGAGGAAGAAGCGACTAAGCTCAGTGAGTCCAAAGGCCACTCTACCAGTAGGGGTGTCCTGCATGTCCAAGCTCTCTGTTCAAAGTGCCTCCACTCGCTCTCTACGCTTTGGATCCAGCAAGATCCTCTCAGGGATGCGTAGCATCGCACCCCCCCCCTCCTCTGTCTGTCTGTCACAGCGAGAATCACTGGCGCATGGTCAGGAGGCGCATGGTCGGAAAAAACAGTCCCTGCCAGGATTTAAACAAATCCCCCCATGTCACAAATGTGGTCATTGGCGTAGAAGCGATCTATCCAAGATAGATTCACTCCTACTCTATGGTCAGAGCGAGAGAAACACAAGCTGTTTGGGGGCCTCACAAAGCTCGAGTGCTGCCAAACATCAAAAACACTAGTCATACATAGCCGCTCCCAAGTTGCCAACTCAGCCCCGTGCACAGTAGCATGGCCACCTCCAATCCTTTCAGAGGGGTCCTCCAACATGTTGAAGTCCCTGGCCACCTCCAATCCTTTCAGAGGGGTCCTCCAACATGTTGAAGTCCCCCCAACACACCACGCGACAAAGACTCAACAATATGAGACCAAAACTCTGCTCATGCACTTGCCACATTGGGCGTATATAAGTTCAGAAAACCCATGAGGCAACCCTGAACCTGCATAGTAATCCACTGAGCTCTGCCTGGGACAATAATACCTCCGCCCACAATGGCTTGCTGCCATGAGTCCGCAATAGTCATGCATACCCCTCCCTGGATACCTCCAGGTCCAAATGCAACTGACCAAAGTGTCTCATAGGGACCACGCAACATCTGACCACATCGTCTAATGTGGCTTTCACAAAGATGATGCTCTTGTAACATAAGAATATCAATCTCAGCACCCACAAGGTATCACTGAAGCTCTTGATGCAACCGACCCCTCTAGCGTTGAAACTGGGGCCCTTCTAATCCTTGCACATTCCATGAGACGATCCTCATGGAGTCAATGAGAAAAAACAGATCTTGCAGCAGTAGCCAACCTCGCTATCTTTGATGCCAGTTTGGATGGGGAGTAATCCGTATCCGAGCGACCTCTAGACAAACGCCTCTGAAGTGGCTGTCCCACCCAGGCCCAAGCCGAGCGTGCAGTTCGTAGGGCTACATCGTTTGTCCAAGAATCCTCATGTATAAATACATAGCAAGGGGGCTGTAAGTGTCAATAAACAAGTGCACCACAATGTGCCTGCAACCTGTTGCATCCGGCGGCGTCACACTAAACTTGGCTAAAGGCCAATCTATACCAGATTTAAGCCATTTGGAGTTGTCAAACTGCACTGGAATAGCCCCAATTCCATGAGAGGACCCTTGAAGGCCAAAATTATGCTCTTATTCAACACGTGCTCACAAGCATGAGATTATGTCTATAACTTGCAAGTGACTTGGAAACTACTCCTTGAAGGGCATTCCATTGTTTTGTAACACTAAGTACTAACACTTGGTTTTTACGAACATAAAAAAGGTCATCTCTACAAAAAGATACAAGAATAAGATTTGTTTGGATTTTTCGGCAAAACAGCTTGAAATTTTATGAAAATTTATGACTTAGAACTTAACTGAAATTCTCTCCATATCTCTACAAAAAGATACAAGAATAAGAATTTTTTGGATTTTTTGGCAAAACGGCTAAAAATTTTATGAAAATTTACGACTTAGAACTTAACCGTAATTCTCTCCATAAGGCTTGTATTTTGACATCGAAAAAACTTCAATGTTTTCTTTCCCTCATAACGAACCTATGGTAGAAGCAAGGTGTAAAAAAATTCTTTCTAGCTTGACAAATAAATTGCCAAAACTTGGTAGGAAAGCAAGACACTTTGGTGTCTTAGGACACTGAGTGTCCAATTACAGGACTAGTGCTATGCCAGAGCATGTGGGTTGGTGGGCTTACTTTGATGAGAAGGGAATTCCCATCTCAGTTAAGCACTTCCTACAACTTGTAATGTGGCCCTAGTGTAACCACCCATAAAAGAACTAAAAAGATCACACTTGCACTCGTAGACGCCATGAGAGTAGTGAAGTTCTGCCTTAGAGAATATTGGCATTGGCCCTCAAGTCAAGCGCCCTTGTGAGCATTTTTTTATATATTCATAAAGAGATTACAATTGTGTGCACCCATGCACTCGATTCCATTTACAATTGAGGTTAGGTCTCCTATTTGAAGGGCCTAGGCTCTAAAAGAAATTTTTTAAAGCATCCTAAAAATGGGCTCCAAAATCTTGTACTTGTAATTACTTCCCAAAAAGTCAAACTGCTTTAATAGCAGATCCCAAAAATCTTTCCAGACTCAACAGTGGCCGAAAATTTGTCCTTGCGTGTGAAGCTTCAACGCCAGCAATTTCGTACGCTCCCATGATTTCCACGATGATTTTTGGTGAGATTCATACGTTGCTCAGTTGAGATTTAGGTCTTTTGTCCAGCGGCCTCTTCTCCTATTCCATTGGTGCCATGGCACTGACTTGCTACATTCTTCTACTTTTAATAACTTTCCAAAAAGTCATATAATCCGGTTCTAGGAGGTCAGAGGTTGAGAGAGCTCAGAGAAGCAGAGAAGAGGAGAAAGTGACAAAGGCAGACTGAGAAGCCTTGAGTTAAACAGGTGTACAAGCACATGGATCCTCCACAAGATTCACCTCTTTAGGTTAGCTCTTCTTCGGGAGCGATACCTCTGGTTTCTCTTGGGTTCAAGAGGGCTCCTAGGGATATTGTTGTACCTTCATGTAGGTCCCATATAGATGATATTCCTTTTGATGTGCTCATGACATAGTATGAGGGAAAAAGAAGGAAAAGAAAAAACTGTATATATATATATATATATACACACACACACACATGCGCGCGCACGCGCACGCTTATATAGACGTGTGTGCGTGTGAGTGTGTGGGGAGAGAGAGAGAGAGAGAGAGAGAGAGAGAGAGAGAGAGAGAGAGAGAGAGAGTTCTTTATCACAGGAGTGGAGAAGATTGCACTTCGATGAATTCTATTCCATGTGCATTGATTTCGCCAACGAGATAATCCCGTCAAGACCAAGAGATTAAGGAAACTAAAGATGCTTTTGTAGTATTTATCAAATGCAGTCATACGAGCTCCGCATGGTATACATGGTTGAAGTACAAGTGACTCCCATTTTTTGCAGTACAAAACAATAAAAAAATGTGGTTGTAATAGAAGCAATGTGAAGGTGTGGGACATGAAGTTATGTTTCACTTCTGAAGTTTCTAAAAATGTTATCCATGGTTCGAGTACGAGTGATTTGGTGTTGTGCAATACCGAAGTGAGTAGTTATTCTAAAGCTTTAATTGATAGAAAGTTCTCATACTCCTCTCTTTTTGCTTTTGAAGCTTTGCAACATGTTATTCATGCGTGGCATACTGAGTAATCTACTTAGCTGATTTCTATTTTTGAAAGATTATGATTAAAAAGAGCTCATTAGCATCTAGCCAAACCCTATGCTAAACACCGTTGACAGCTAGGAACCTTATAAGAGAATTATTTTCGATGATGTGCTTGGCTTAATTAGCCAATAGTAGTGTCAAATTGTGGGTGACACCGCGAGAAAAGATAAATTTGTAGAGCATATAGGTGCAAGATCATCTACTATATCAAATCTGATTAGGGACCTTAAATGACATTTTATAGGTGGAAAAGAAATTGTATTGAACACAAATTGAAAATGATGGTTAAGACGAAGGCATACCCACAATGATTATGGTAGGACTTCTTGATATATGCATGATAACGCATTTAAAGGCGTTTTGGACACTTCCCATTTTCCAGCTTTGTTGATTTCCTAATAAAGACTACTAATCCCTCTTATTAGTTTGTGAATATAATTCTTGCACGATCTTTATGTATGAAATTGGAAGGATGAGCGCTGGAGGGCACCCACGTGCGCCTACAAGAAAATGGCCATGAATTTTTGAATTTTTGTTGTGAAGGTTTTGATATTGCAAAAGACCATTCTAATTTTTCTTGTTATACATTCAAGTCGTCTTGATGGTTATGAAATATGAAAAATATAAGCTTCCCTTCTCAATAATATCCCAAATTGATTGGTTTTCACTGTACAGAAACTTACAGAGGTACTTCTATGTCCTATTAAGCTAGTGTTAATTTTGGTAGCTTTCTATTATCTTCTTGTAGTTACACAAGCAGTTCTAAATCTTGGCTATCGGTAATTAAAAGTTCTCAAAAGAACATGAGAATGGACCTTATGTATCAAGGATAAGGGGGCGACTTGGTTGGGATGGTTGCCTTGATAGCCAATGTAATTATGGTCCTTGGATGATGTCATGGCTCAACATGAGCGTGACAAGACATTGTAATTTTATGGGTTGATTAATATAATTCACTCACAATTGTGAGTTTTGCACCAAAAAAAAAAAGATAGTCTTGGTTATTGTAGTGTTTTGTGTGAGGGTGTTTCAATGTTGCCACATAGCCCATCGCTCTTTTGATTGATTACATCTCTGTGAGCCCCCAATATTGCCTTTTTTACAATTGTATATCTCAACTATGGGTCACTTTTATTATGACCAATGGCTACTTGACAATGATTGTAAAGTTGGTTTGCTTTTATTACTGCCACTAGTTAAAATCTATCTAGATGGTCACTCTTCTGATTTGGGATTGGCAAGAGAGACATGCTCTCTCGGCTTGATTCCTTTTTTGACCAAGCCAATGTGTACAAGGAAGAGCCTTGCGTGGTGCTTGAATGACATCTTCCATCCAATATCACGGGCATGGGGTTGCATAGATGTGATTCAAGCATGCAAAAGCTTTAACTTGTCTAAATTGTGATTTTGAGGTAAAATTATTGCAACTACCACTAGGATCCATAACAAAGGATAAGCAAATAGCCACCCAAAACATTGCATAGACACATTATAGTCTATAGAGCGAACTTTTGATTGGTGCCTTTTAGAATTGGAAGACTCATATATAACATATTGATGTAGATGATTTTTGTTGTCTCTGAAACATCAAACTTACAAAGGGTATATCAATATTTTTGCTTGTAGTCTTGAATTTTCTCTCTCGTTGTGATGATCCCATCATGACATTTAGCAACACTCAAAAGGGGCAACCCAATGTGATGGTTTTTCAAGGGTAGAAGCATGTCAGTGTCTAAATAGTTGGTGTCCATGGACACCTGCTATCAAAACATGATGTTGTATTCTCTATATAGGTCTATATCCATTTCATACCATACTATATGTAGCTTGTCAAGACTAAAATCTAAAATTATAATGCTTGATAACTTTTAGTTTTCTTAATAAATAACTATATGCACATTTCAATACTTCGCTATTTGAAAGCACAAATAGCTATATACTATGACATGCTTTCCCCTTAAGCTTGAATCATAATTTACACTCGATTTCTAGCATCAATTTACTTTGGACTCACTCTGGTAGTAGGTACAACCCCAAATAAAAAAAAGAAGCTCGATCGAAATTCACATCCCACCTAAATACTAAACAAAAATGAGGGTGTTCTTTGTTTTTGCATCCATCTCTCTCTAGCTTTCCTACTTGTCCAATAAAAGTATTTACCTTTTCCTCTCTAGATTTGAAGTGGCAGTGCATTCAATTGGACCTCCAACTATATGCTTGTATAAGTAGGAACACATGTACCTGTGTATGTGTACGCACATGCACGCGTGCTCTCTCTCTCTCTCTCTCTCTCTCTCTCTCTCTCTCTCTCTCTCTTTGATGGGATTTTACAATACTACATCATGATGGGACCACATATCTCCTTTGTCCTTCTTTTTGTAGGGCCTCCCTTTGATTACGATTATAATTTATCTTGGGTCCCTCCCAATCATATCCATTGATGGGACTGCCAATTGGTTATTCACTATTTCAACCTACAAGGGTTTCTTAACATTACCTTTTTGTTCTTAATCTTGGTATTTGACTTATTATACTCTTTTCTCATTTATTTGGGGTATGTAAATTTGTTTGCTTCCCCTAATATTTAGGGAACCTTTTTTGTGAGACTTAAGGGAAACAACTTCCTCTATCTTTTTAGAAGCTCTTTTTGTTACTGTTGACCTAAATTCCCCTTCTTAGATTGTTGAGTGTTATTTGGGCTCATTTCTTGGGTTCATGTTATCTACTATTTGGTGCCAAGATGCATCTACCTTTGCCCTAGCCCTGCCATGTTTCACCTATCCATTGTGAGACGTTTTATCTCCTTATAGCTATCGACCTTGAGGGCTTGAATGTCATCAACTAAACATACTCACAATATAAGTGCTTGCATCTTCAGGTTGCTCTCTATCCCAATAAAACATATTTGATATGGTTGATTTAGCACTTGTATGCTTCCTTTTGGGTTAAACTATCCTCGTTGTGTCAACACGTAATTGAAGAATCTTATGTGGTTTTCCTTCTTATTCTTTAATCCAAAGGGTTATGAGGTTTTTTGTCATTGTCATGTCACAATCTATTTTATTTGATTATTGAACTATTTTCCTTGGTTTAGGATTTGGCAGGATATAAAAGAAGACCATGTGGTATGAGGTCCAACCTTGCATAGAATGGAGATGCTTATGATTGAGATTTTTCTTTCTTATTCTTTAATCCAATAGGTTATGAGGCTTTTATTTTCCTTTTATGCTTATTTTCCTTCTTAGTCTTAATCGAAAGGGTTATCAAGGTTTTTTTCATTGTCATGTCACAATCTGTCTTATTTGGTTATTGTACTATTTTTCTTGGTTTAGGATTCGGCACGATATAAAAGAAGGCCATATGGTATGAGGTCAATGCTCGCATACAATGGGGATGCTTATGGTTGGGATTTGGCAAGATATAGAAGAAGACCACATGGCATGAAATTAGCACTCACATATGGGGATACTTAGAGTTGGATATGAGTACCCTCTGATGAGAATATATGACTAAAGATAGGGGTAACCAAATAAGGCTAAACTACTCGTCTTGAATTGTGATTTTGAAAGAGCTATCTATTTTTCCTTGGTGGTGTGCTATGCCGTCTTCACAGAGGTCTAGGATTGATAAGTTTTGAAAAGTAGTGCTTACTCTACTAAGGCTTGGGGTTGACACCTTGCTTTAGTTGCTAGCTAGCCTTGTTCCTTTCACTACTAACTTTCTTACCACTCTGTTTCCTGAGCACCATGCTATTAAACCTTGTTGGGTATAATTGAGTATTATCATCTATTTTTTTGCTTCCTTTAATGGTTTTATTCATTAGGACATCCTCGAGCTCTTTTGGAGGGCCTTCTAGTAGAGAGAAAAAAGAAAGGACCAATGAGAGGAAGGCTAATGTTATATAGGCTAATTGTTCTCTACTTGCCTAGGATAATAAGCAAAAATTATTTTCCTAGGCATTCAGTGATGGATCTCTTTTTCAAAATTGTCACTTTCATTGGGGGTGCACAAGAAGGACTAGGAAGCTAACACTCTAAGTAAATCTAACATAGAGTGTTAGCTTTCGGGTCTTCTCGAGAGGGAAGTCACACCAATTATTGGACTTTTTTAAATTAACAAATTTTGGTGCATTTTGGAAAAAAAATCTATATATTTCTTAAGAAAATGGGGTTGTTTTATAACCAAAGCATGTACATATATGAGTTTTTTGAATACCCTTTGAACATATGTGATTAAGTGATTTCTTGTAAGTGACGACACCAACCATCCTTGTCAATTAATCAATTGAGTATTTACCTTCCGCCTCTATTTATGATGAATTGGTTCAATTTTACAAGAAGAAAAGAAATCTAGAGAAGATGAGCGACTATGGGGTGAAGATTAATAAAAAATAAAGAGCAATCAAAGAGCCACAAGTATAACTTTTTGAACTGTTTCTTTAATGGATTTTTTGAGTGCTTTGTTGGCTTTGAAAGGGAGATAAAACATCACGTCACTTATTCAAGATACCCTCAAATCACTCATCTTGCTCATGAAGCCTTCGAAACGTGATTGCTACAGGAAAGTTTCATGCACAATGCATAATTTTGAAAGGCCTTTTTTGTATTTACTTAGAAAATTAAAATTTAGTAACTTTCTTTCTACTTAATTAGTGGTTGAAGTGGACTTCTACTTGCATGAAGAGTGTGCAACAAATAATTACTTTATTTCAACTACTTGCGAGAAGCAAATGAATGTTTACATGTGTGAAATAACAAATGATAATCTAATCGCCTAAGATTGTTCACAATAAATAACTTGGTAATAATCCTATTGAATAGAGAGACATGTTACCAATTTACTTAGTTTGGACAACCTTAGGCATCCAGACTATGATTTGTTCAAAATAAGTAAATTGGTAATATAAAGAAAGGGTCGAGGATGCATAGAAAGATGTCTTTTCCTTTTCCTCTTTTTAGTGTTTCTCTTCTTTAAGCTTCAATAACTTGATACATGCAATTGGACCATGTGTTGATTATTTGTCTTCTACATGTCTTGTTAAATTGAGAGTCTCTTTTGATTTTTTCTTCTTGTTATTGCAAACTGACATAATACCATTCTTCATGAGAATTTTAGAGGAAGAGGTTATTTCTTGCGCTTGAATTGATTAGTGATTTATGCACGGGGAAAAACCTCCTACTGAGGAAAAAAATGCCTTGGCGGTCCTAAGTGTTCACACACATCACTACCACACATATATGGTAGCAAATCCGCCCTTGGAGTGATGTGCTGAACAAGAGCTGATACATAGAGTATAGGGAAGTTCCATGCCCTGAGGACATGATCAGTCCACAAATGGGAGTAAGACCAAAGCTTTGCGGAAAGCTTCAAACTTCTCACGAAACAATGCCTTTGTGAAAAGATCTGCAAGGTTGTCCTGTGTTGGCACATAAGCCAAGCTAATCTCTCCTGTTGAGAGTCTCTCCCTGACATAGTGGTAATGCACCTCAATGTGCTTTGTGCAAGCATGAAAAACTAGGTTACTCGCAATTGCTAAAGCACTCTTATTGTTAGTGTAGATAGTGTTGGCAGTGTCCTGTCCGAACACCCAAATCAGCCATAAGGCGTCTAAGCCATACACACTCAACCATAGTTATGAAGAAAGCCATGTACTCAGCCTCACAACTGGAAGTGGCCACAGGAGTTTTCTCCTTGCTCAACCATGATAAGCATGAGCTGCCAAGCATGAAACAAAACCCACTTGTGGACATTCGTGTGTCAAAACAACCAGCCCAAACTGAGTCTGAAAAAGCATGTAAATCTAGTGGCAATGATGACCCCTTGGGATAAAACAAGCCAAGATGTAAAGTGCCACTCAAGTAGCAAAAAATCCTCTTGACAACCTACCAATGCTTAGACCCTAAGCTATGCATGAATCTGTTGACCTCTGAAACTACAAAGTGAATATCCAGCCTTGTGTTGTATACATAAATGAGGCAACCAACAACAATTTGGTAAAGAGTGGCACTGGCAAGATCACCAGCATCATGAAGACTCAACTTCAAACCCGTTTCCATGGGAGTGGCAATAGGTTTGCAATCCTCGAGTCCAAACTTACATAGCAATGTCTCTATATAACTTTTCTGACAGAAGGCAATACCATCGTCACACTGCTTAAATTGTATACCCAAGTAATGATGCAGTAGTCCCAAATCTTTCATCTTGAAAGTAGCATTCAAATCAGCCTTAAATTCAACAATGTGTCTCTCATTTGTCCCAGTGATCAGTAAATCATCCACATAGAGAACAACAATGAGAAGTACATCACCCTCACGCTTTACACACAGTGTGCTTTCTGTTGGACTGTTACAAAAACCTCGTTTGACCAAATGAGTGTCGGCCTTCTCATACCAAGCACGAGGAGATTGCATCAACCCATACAAAGCTATCTTACATTTGCACACTTTATCTTCATGCCCTTTAAGACAAAACCGTGAGGCTGTGTTACATAAAATTCCTCAAATATATCACCATTCAAGAAAAAAGCAACAATGTTTGACTGATGTATATCCCAACCAAAATGAGTTGCCAATGCACATAGAAAATGGACAACAGTCATACGACAAGTGGGAGAAAAAGTCTCTTCATAATTTATGCCTTTTTATTGTGCATAACCTTTTGCAACAAGTCGAGCCTTATTGCAAGCAATCTGACCATCCGGCTTGCGTTTCAACTTGTAAACCCACTTTGTACCAATGGATTTTTTGCCAAGAGAAAAATCATAAAAGTCCATGTGTCATTTTCTATAAGTGAATCATATTCTGATTGTGGCAGCCATCCAATTTTTTGAATTCTGTGCTTCATCAAAAGATAGAGGTTCCTTAACATCATGTAAACTAAACAAAGCAAGAGCATCACAATCTGATGCATAAGATGCATGGTGAGAATCTAAACGAGTACGACTAGACAAAGGTGCATCCAATTTACTATCACACAAAGTATGCACCAACCATTTAGGCATACCTTTAGCATGCTCATTCTCATCCCTTTCCTCATCAAGTACATCATGTACATAAACATTAGTAATAGGCTGATCTGTAACATTTTTAGAAACCCCCATACGCTGTACATTTCCCTCATTGGAATTTATATCCAAGCAATGTCATGTGAGTTTACATTACTATCTCTAGTACATGACAGCAAGGGATGAACAAAATCTTCCATAAACACAACATCCTGTGAGACCAAGATACACTTTGTTTGCGGATGATAAAACCTGCAACCTTTGCTTTTAGCCCTATAACCAAAAGGAAAAACATTAAACAGCCTTATCATCCAATTTCTTGCGTTGCGTTTGTGGCACCAAAGCATATGCCAAACATCCAAAAACATGCATGTGCTCAATAGAAGGCTTTCTATCATGCCATGCTTCATATGGAGTCATAGACTACAAAGCTTTTGTAGGACACCTGTTTAGTACATAAGTGGCACACATGATGGCCTCAAGACAAAACAAATGCAAAAAAACTTGACTCTTGACCATACATCGTGCCATCTCCGTAAGTGACCTATTTTTCCTCTCAGCAACACCATTTTTTTGAGGCGTATAAGGCACTATACATTGGTGTTTTATCCCACGAGTAGCCAGAAATGCATTAAACTCATGAGACATATACTCCTTCCCTCGATCGGAACGGAGGGTGCCCATAGTACATTTCGAGACATTTTCAGTCATAGCTAGGAATTGTTTGAAGCACATAAATACTTTGAACTTTGGTTTAAGCGGATATACCCATGCATTCCTGGAGTAATTATCAATGAAAGTTACAAAGTAAAGGTAATTGTCCAATGATGGAGTTTGCATGCGCCAACAAACATTACTATGCACAAGCTGCAATCTGCATG
This sequence comes from Adiantum capillus-veneris, assembly GCF_014529385.1. Classification (NCBI taxonomy): domain Eukaryota; kingdom Viridiplantae; phylum Streptophyta; class Polypodiopsida; order Polypodiales; family Pteridaceae; genus Adiantum; species Adiantum capillus-veneris. The sequence goes on along the minus strand of NC_140944.1, from coordinate 59,388,983 downwards.
TGGCCCTAACTGAACCACCTTTGGAAACTTTGAACGCTACATCTTACCTAAAATACAGCCTTCACAAACATGTTTGATAGGTGCTTCAAGAGGCGGCAAAGAAGCAACCATATCAAATTTTTGCAAACGCAGCAAACTGCCAAAATTTAGATGCCCAAAATGTGCATGCCAAAGTTTTGCATCTGAAATAGCCTTAGAATCCACGATTGCATTTGAAAAATTCTACCCACACTTGTCATATAAAGTGAGCTTATACAGCCCATGGCATAAAATGCCAAATGCAACAATTTCATCACAAAAAATGAGATCACGTATTGTACATCTATCCTCCATAAATTTGACTACAAGACCAAGTCTAGCAAGTGCAGATACAGACAATATATTCTTCTTGATCCTAGGTACATACAATGCATCAACAAGTGTGAAAGAATTGCCATTTGCAGCAACCAACACAATATTTCTAACTGCCTTAACAGGATAAGAGGCATTGTTGGCACAAGTGACTGAATTCCCATGAGGGACATCCTCGAGAGAGGTAAACAAGTCACGATGAGAGGTAATGTGCTTTGTAGCACCACTTTCAAAGTACCACACTTGAGCATTTGCAGCAACTGACGAACAGGCATCATGGACAGAAGGATCATAGGTGCACTCTGCACAAAAAGCCCATTCTGGATCAACATTAGCATCACAGTCTCCTTTCACAGAAGACTAAAAAATGAGCTATATTTGTAGTGGAACCAACATTAGTAGTGGAACTAGCCTCTTTGACCTTCAATGTAGAACAATGCTTGATCAAATGATCATTAGCTTTACAATTATGGCAACACATCTTCTTTTTGCCCTTTTCACCAAAATTCCCAGACGAATTGTTTCTATCAGAAGCATTAGGAACATGTGATTTACCACTCACAGAAGAACCTTGAGAAGTGGCTACATTGTTGTTACCACCTTTTCTTTGAGCAACAATAAAGGCCTCTTCAATTGCACGCTCTCTAGTCTTGCTTTTTCTGGAAAGTGACTCTTGCAACAGCAATGTGCATAATGCATCAAGGTTGAAAACTTCAGGATTTCCTTGGTTCATAAGTCTCCAAGTACTAGCAAAAGTCTGATAAGAATCTGGCAAGGCATCAAGAACAGTCTTCACAAGGGAACTGTCTGAAATGACCTCACCTGCAGAAATAAGTTGTTCATTGATATCCTTGACACCAGCAAGAAAACTGTCCATGTCATCTTCCTCATGCATAATCTTTGACTCCATCTCTTTATGCAGTAGTGCAATTTTTTCCTCATTGCGACTTGCATAAAGACAACCAAAATATCCCAAGCCTGTTTTGCAGATTTTGCTGAACGAATACGGGGGGTAATATTGTGCTTCACAGACAACGTACTTAATGCATGAGCCTGCGCTTCTTTTACATCCCAAGAAGCTTGCTCAATCGTAGGCCTAACAGCTCTAGCACCAGCAATCCTACCACCAAAACCTGCAACATCCTCAACATCGCCGACATCCTCAGAAACAAGACATACATCAATGTTCCAAATGCCCTTTGACGCAAGGACATGTTGCATCATGTAAGCCCACATAGGGTAATTTTCCCCATCCAATTTGTCCTCAGCAGACATCAAACATCTTAAACACATCTGTTTTGTTGTCAGTCATGGCGAATGCTGCACTGGATGTGAAAATTGTGCAAAAAAGAGGAGGAATACAGTGGGAACAATGCATGCTATATAGCACAAACCGTGGAAGATTGTATGAGACCTATTATGCAAAAAATGGCACTGACAGAAGTTTTGCACAAAATGACGACACAGCCTACACCGAAGGCCGAAATGAGCCCAAATTAAAAATCTGAGCAAACCAATCTCTACAAGCTACCCCATAATATTTGTTGACTTGTGAACACTCGCCAAAGTTCACAAAAATCAAAGAAAGTGTGCTGGAGTTGCTGGCTACTAAGCCCGGGAGGATGCAGCTTGCTCTAATAGCAATTTTTGGAATTAAAAAACACACACACAGCTTGGAGAAGACAAAGGGAGCTCAAGGCACACAACAGAGAGTGTATAACTTAGTGTGCAATGAAAAGATAAGTTAGCTCTAGAGTGATGGGCGTATATATAATGCACGTGTGAAAAAACCTCCCAGTGAGGGAAAAAATGCCTCGACGGTCCAAGTGTTCACACACATCACTACCACATGTATATGGTAACAGAGAACTTGGTAGCTAGTCGAGGTTAGGTATAAGGTTCTCATCTTGGGTGTTTTCGTTTAAGAAACTAAAAGAATTTTCCCCATGATGGTGATTCTTGGCTTGGTAATTTTTGGATAGTATGGACCTTCAAACTACTATAGTAGACACTTAATTGTTGATAGGTGGAGATTTTGCTCTAATTATACTTACTATAACTAGAGGGGATTATATTATGCTCCATTTGAATACTTGTGTTTGTTAAATACATAAACTATTGAATAAACACTTGGCTAGAAAAGATCGTTACCATCTTGGTCATCATTTGGTTTACAGATCATGCATATTGTTTGTCATATACACAATCAATTTTTAGGTTTAAAGTGTTTTCATATAGCAATATTTACTTTTTTTAAAATTTCATGCCATGTTGGAAGAGATTGAAGGATTATGAAAATGACTATGTCATTGTTGAAGCTCCCTATATGGTTTTTTATAACAGTTACTCAGGTTCCAAAGGAATTGTATCTATACAATGGATTGCATTTATATTTTGGGGATGAGTAAATATCTACATTCATCAAGATCTATGATTCTTATTTCTGTGGTTGGAGCTTATGTATTATGGTAAATACCTGCATCAAATGGAGTGTTACTTTCCTCAAAGTGCCTTTTTTTAATTGTTCTTTTTATATTATTCATAGCTCCTCACCCACAACAAGACCATGCAAAGACATGAAGAAGAAAGGAGTTGAAGATCATGTAAGTGTATGCGCATGCATGTACATGCATGTGCACACACGTGCGTGCGCGTACACACACACACCACCAACAAATTTTGATCTAAATCTTATATAAAAGAGAAAAAATTTAAAATGCATAGCTCTTGAGTTGCACGGTTTTAGCTCCTTATTCTCTATACACACACACACACACACACACACACACACACACACACACACACACACACGTGAATGTGCATGTGCACACACAAAAGCACATAAACACTCCCCAAAGCACAAAACATTAAGAAGGTAATTTGACTAATATCTTACTCTAACATGTATGTTCCAATGGAACTTAAAGATGCAAGCCCATAACATATCTCATTGCATAATGGAGTCATGGAAAAGGGGACATGTTGAATCCATGGCAGGGAAACACATGTTTTTAATTCTACATAATTGCACGTGTGCATCCTCCTAAAGCTACCACATTGGCTACTAAAAAGTGTTCCCATAATCAAGCCTAGGAGTAATTTCAGGCAACAGCCTCTTCAAGCGCTTGATTTGCAAGTGGAATATCTCTTCACACATCCATATTGTGGAGGTATAAACAAAGAAATTAATCTACTATGTATGTAATAAGATCGCTCCATAGGAATCATAAAGTTCAGTATGTGTTATATTCGGTGAAATTGCCAAGTTGATTGCCTACAATGTTTCAAATTCTAGATTGCACCTACCCACCTACCTTGGGAGAAGGATAAAAGATTGTACAATCCATCTCTAGTTGGATTGGGAAGTGAGGCATTTCCACAACCTACCTGGAAAATCCATGGGACTCACTCAACCTACAAAGCTATAGCTATACTAACATGGCTAATTGTACATGCCTATAGTATAGAAAGTTGAACAAAAGACAATTGGAAGCAAAGGGGCTGCAAAGAGTTGCTACCTACTAGATTTGAGTGGTGTGAGCTAGGCAATTCACCTGCATATGGATCCATTGTAACAATAGAATTTACTGAGCTCCTTATCTATGCCATTAAGTCTAGGGAATAGCCCAAGTGATAGTTAGCACTAGTTGTGGGCTAGCTGATAGTAGCACGATCACTATTTAGCACTCACTCAATGGTGATGTAACACTAGCTTATATACTAGTTAGCATAGCCATTGCTAGTTTAACTTGTTGAAAGCCCCCACTATGCTAAGAAATTTTGGTTCAAGTAGGTTTTTGTTAGATAGCACTTACTAAGCTTGCAAGATAATGTTCTTTGAATTCAATAAAGATGTCAATGTTTTACATATTAAGTCTCTCCCATACTTGATATTGGTTTCATATCCGTCCTCCCTTTCCCTATTTGTATTTTCACGCTAATTTTCTTCTGTCATGAGGCTAATACGGGCATATATTTTTGAGAGAAACCTTTTTAATTCAAGAGATAGAACATGCAATTTAGGGCCCACTATGCATGTACACAGAAAAAGTGTCTACCCGGTTTCATGTGAGTGTGCATCAAGATAAAAACTACACAGGACCCTCATATAACGGCCTATACGTTGTCTATCTATGGACATCAACTTGTTTTGCATGTGATGTTTTTTGAGGAAGACATAATTGGATGTCAGCATTTGCAAACCATCTTAACCATCATAATGTAAGATGTTTTGACTTAAGATGGAAGATGATGGCTTTAGATGTAGCCCGGGGGATTCACCATGGAAAACTTATCGCACCATGTAAGTGCAAGGGAGGGGTTTTTTTTTACAAGTTACATAAGCGTATAAGTTAGGGGAAGGTCCCCAATAATTTATCTCCCAAGCTTAAAAATAAGAGGGAAGTATCATATTTACGGGGGGAACCTGATTCGGGTTGATTACTTGTAACAATTGGTCACCGGTGTGCACTAGAACTCGAATAAATTTTGGGGAAGTTTTTTATCATGTCACACATCAAATTTTGCATCAAACCGGTCATAGATAAGGGCCGATTTGGAGCACCTCACGGGTTGATTTCCACCAGCTTTGGATGGGTTAAAATTGGATGAGTAGCCAGAGTGCAGGCTGATTGGGCACATACTTTGAAAGTCAAACTAAGACACATTGAGGGTACATCTAGTTATCAACAAAAGTGGTTCCTTAGTACATTGCCAGTCACTATGCTACACACTCTTTGACTAGTTTTACTTAGTGAGACCTAAATTCTATAAGTAAGATAGGGGTATGATAGTTTTATTCATTGATTTTCATATAAGCATAGAAAGGGGGGTCATAATCCCTAATATGAGTTTTATATAGAGGTTTTATCAAAGTTGTGCGCTTGTAGATTGTGTCCCATTTTGTACATAGAGTGAATCCCTCGGGAGATGATGTAGACACGCTTGGGTTGGGACCATTAATTTACACACACACACGTGTGCACAGACAAAGAATTTTTCCACTCCATTCAATTCTTTGCTGTATAATCTGATTAGCTAAAAATTAGACTTTATAGTAGGGAATAAATATAAATAGATTATAGCATTGTATGATATGTGATGCATACATAATTCGCATTTCTAGATTAGACGTGAGCCTAATTACTAGGTCTATTATCAAGTTATGTGGAGTGTAAGAAAAAAAGTCATGCTTAAGATAGCTTGAAACTAGTACTTATGTAGACTTAGCACTAGGGGAAAAGCGCCCTCTAAGGAATTCCATGCTATCACCTCCCCTCAAAAATTGGGCATCCAGTCATATTTTTTAGAACAATCTCCAAAATTTGCAGAGGTAGGTGATTTAGGTTCTACTCATCAAGAGCTATTTTGTGATATATAGGTCGATAGGTGTTGGAAGTGGGAGCTGGGTGCTACATGGAAGATTCCAATCTTCCATGTAGCACCCACCTCCTCTCACTTCCAGCACCTATCAACCATCTACTCTTCGTTGTAATTCCTATCCTTATTGACCCATACATCAGTGGATAGCACGTCATGTATATGGGTTGATAGGGTCTGGAAGTGGGAGGTGGGCACTACATGGAATATTAGAACCAAAATTACCAAGGTTGACTTTAGTGGCCATAATAGAAGCTTCCATGTACGGCCCACCTCCCACTGCCAAACCCTATCAACTCATATATCGCCATTCATGCTACTTTTGTATGTTGGATGCTGGGATGTTCGACAAGGTATGTAGAACAAGACACGTTGCTCTCATATTTTCCTCCAATATATGTCTAGGAATATAATCAAGCTTGTTCTTTCTCTTTATGACATTAAAAAAGTCTACAATACTACATGTTATTATTGACATCAAGTTTTAAGGAGGTTGTTATTGAAAGTAAGTTTCAAATTAGTAGGTCTTTATTGTAGTATACTAATAATAGGTATATCTCAACTTTTTTATTTTAGTTGGATACATAGTTATAATTGTGTGTATGTTTTTTGGTGTATAAGTGTTGCTTCTTATATTCCTAAGGGTGAAATTTTTGTAGAGCCTGGTATGCAATGGATAAAAATTGGTCTTCTTTATCGACACCTACAATATGCATTGACACAAAAGGTGTCTAACCAGGGTTTTATGTATAAATGTAGGTAACAACTAAACTCTTTGCCTGCTAGGTTCAAGAGGATCTTCCCTCTTGAATACAACTTCCTTTATTGTTTTAGATAAAAATGTTACTTGATGTATGCAGACTTATATTACACAAGTAGGATTTGATTCTAAAAGATGATTTGTTGTAAAAAGCATAGCCTTCTCAAGCCTAAAAATCTCTATCTATGGGAATGACTGGAACGAGTTTCTAACATTGTTGGTCCTTCAAGGCATTGCAGACTAAGACTAGCATGAAGAGAGGGAAGATGTAAATAATTGGAAACCAATCTCCACGTTTACCTTAAACCTTGTGTCAATCCATCAGAGAAAGTGCTTTCAAATGTGTATTATTGGTGATTAGCTAAAGCAATGCTTTATCCTAGAAAATGAAAGCAGTAAGGGTGATCACAAAGGGTAAGGGAACAAGTCAATGTGAAAGTAGAAGATCACAGATGAAGGGGCTTGCACATTGTGGACAGGAAGGAGAAAACCATAAGGGGGAGTTCGTATTGAGAGATTTTGGAAGCTTGTGATGGAGGTGATTCATGGGTTGCAATCTGGTTGAGATTTAAAAACCATAAGGGGGAGTTAGTATTGAAAGATTTTGGAAGCTTGTGATGGAGGTGATGCATGGGTTGCAATCTTATATCAAAAGATGGAGATGGCTCATTATAAGTGCAATTTCACCCCCACTAAAACCAAAGCTAAGCATCTCAATCATGTCTGCAATAAAACTTTAAACTTGTAGTTTTGAATCATGTTGATAGCTGCTTGGTTTGAGAGGCAATGTCAACCCACTCAAATCAAAGCTAAGCATCTCAATCTTGTTTGCAATTAAAACTTTAAATTCTCAGTTTTGAATAATGCTAATAGCTTCTTGATAGTCCCATTCCCCTAATTGGTATCAACTAGAAGAGGTATATGGCAAAGGCAAAGTGTAGGGAGAAACTATGCCCTTGTTGATGTAGAGTAGAGTGAAACAACAATTTCAAGATTGAGGGGTGTTATTGATGAGGCATCCTTTATTAGCTTTGATCATAAGACAATTGAAAAATAGCTATGGAAGAAACCCTTGAATGTCCTTGAACTTTGGATCCTTGGAGCCCAAACTTTACTGCTAATGAAGTCTAAAGATGAAAGGGTATCTATTGATAATATGTGTTTCCAAGTATGGTTATGGATTTTTTCCCTCCTCAATGGAATGTGCAATACAAATAAGAGCTTCATGACTCATGCATAGTGCTTAGGGCGAGTATGTTTGATAATTCATACATGCACTAGGCTAAGAAACAAAGATTTCTACTAAGGGAATGGTAGGATACACCTATCTACACTAGAAGCCTTTTGTGTACATATGAATTGTTATCCCCTTCGACTTGTGCTGCATCTATCTGGTGCACTAGGCTGAGAAGCAAATAATTTCACTAAGGGGAGGATAGGATACACCTATCTACACTAGAAGCCTTTTGTGTACGTATGAATTGTTGTCCCCTTCAAATTCTGTTGCATCCATCTGGTGCTAAGATAACAAGAGAGTTCGAACTTACTAAAAGATTTTATGTTACTTCCACCTTCATCATTATGCAAGCCTACTTGGAACACATGATACCCAAGATGCGTTACCTCTACCCACTTACCAGTTTTGCAGTAGGATCGTCTTTACATTGCCATTGTTGTGAACTTAAAGGTAATGACTTCCCCTCTCCATGTATGAATAATCCAAAAAAAGAAAGTGACACTTTGATATCTTAGACCATTTTTCAGAACGATTATCTTTACACCACCATTTTTGGAAACTTGAAGGTAATGACTTCCCCCCCCATGCATTGCGGATTCAAAATAAAAAGAGACCCTCCAATATGGGAAGATATTAGAGGGTAGAGAACCATATCATGACCCTTCAACATTGCAAGAGAAGGCAAGTATACGGGGGGAGGGCAATTTCCCTATGGTTTATAAAACTAGGTGAGACAACCTCACTACAATATATGTGTATGGTATTTATTATTATTATTATTATTATTTATTTGGGGGGGGGGGACAAGCATGGGTGTAAATACAACATGGAATTGCATTATAAAACTAAAGTTATGTAACATAACTTCCCATTAACATCCTGCAACACTTCTTTCTTTTTGTCAGGAGAATGAAAGAGCTTTCACAAGTGATGCACAACATCATGAGATCTGAGCTATTGCCTATAAAAGAAATCATTGGAGCATCACGATTGACTTTATTTGGAACTATTTTAAAGTAACCTAAATCTAACCTCATCGCATGCATGCTAAATATTACCTATAATAGTTTTTTGCTGGCACTAGTTTGGGAGTAGTCTAAATCTAATCTTGTCGCATGCATGCTAAATATTGTCTAATAGTTTTTGACAACTAAGAGAGAAAGAGAGAGACTTATGGCTTATGCACATATGTGCTCTTTATTTGCATCATTTATCAAACCATACCACCCTATGTATTTTTTATCCTGATATTTAGAGAAAGAACCTGTTGAACCAATCCAAGAGGCAAAGTTGTAGTGAAAGGTAGGAATCTTTAACAACATGCATATCACTTAGAAGAGGAGAACATACAATGTGATGATTCCTAGATACGGTTTAGTCACAAGAGAAGTGCTATGTATTTTAGATTTTTGATAGTAATTAATCAATGTCTTTTCAAAACAGCTCTACAATTGTTTTCGCTAACGTCCCACTATTAGATAGGTATAATAGCAAAAACAAACAAGGATTTTGATGCGTTTTAGAGAGAAATGCAGTTCTTGCAACGCAAGTTACCAATGGACTTGTAGACACAAGTACTTAAAACATGTGAAAACGAGCACAAGAAGAGCTAAATGTAGAGCAAATGGTCTCATGAATATAAATACACTACCTACAAACCAAATCTAAATGACAAATGTCCTAAAATCTAATTGAACTTTGAATTGATTTAAAGAAAGGAATAGATACAAGTGCCCCTAAGGTAGGATAGAGGCTATCCTAGCCAAAAGAAGGAAAGCATGAGGGAGAGGGTAACATCAAGCAAATGAGGAAAAAAGGAAAAGTATCTAAGGATAACAGGTCTCCATCTTTGCCACCTAAGGACTTTTTGAAGCTCTTTTACCTTATATTGAGAAGCATCAGAAACCATACCATAAATCTCCTCCATAACAGCAAAGAGAGAGGCACTGCTCAAGGGGAATGAGGAAGATGAAAAGAAGCTTTGTTTCTCTCCAACCATATCTGCCACAAGAAAGCCCCTCTAAGACAAGTCCATATGGGTAGATCTCAAAACCTACATTCTCCCAACAATAATGACTTCTAGGTAAGCTGAGCAATATCAACATGGTAGGCTTTTCGGAGCTCTCCTTTAAACAAGATATTGAGTTTGTAGTGACGGGAGCAAAGCGAACCCCGAACCCCCGACGGCCTCTAAAACACCGGGGACCGAATGGCGCGCCTCGAGCCTGTCATGGTAAAGCAAACAGGGGGCACCACCTAGCTTCAGCGGCTAGGACGCAAACAACACACCACCATAACAAAGTTTTCATCCAAGAGAGATGGATGCTTGGGAGTAATGATGAAGAGGAAGGGAAATGAGATCAAGTGAGAGAGAGAGAGAGAGAGAGAGAGAGAGTGAGGGAGGGGGTATAGCAGCTTAGTACTTAGGCACCACAAAAGGATGGCGAATCCGCACACCCTTCACACATACACAAGCTCACTCCAAACACAAGACTAGGTGGCGATTCCGCACACCTCACATGGGCAAAACATTGCAAGAAAACATACTCACAAAACCTCAAGCTTTATTTAGAGAATAAGGCGATGAAATGGGGAGCATAGGGTAGGGGAATGAGAAGGGAGAGCGTGGTAGAGCACATGGCGGATAGGTGGGAGTTGATGGCGAAGACTCGCACGAGGGTTATGGCCATCATCCTTCATTTAGTTTCGCTTCATCTTCCATAGCCCAAGGGTGTAGAGGTCATGCTCAAGACGAGCATGGTGATTGCGGTGATGGTGATGGTGTGGGTGTGTGTGTGTGCACTAGGCACACACAGTGCATAGTGTACTCTTTGGTGATGGTGTGTGTGTGTTTAGTGTGATAGTGACCCCTCTTTATATAGGGGAGGAGGGGGGAGGAATTCTAGAATTTAGAAATGAAGAAATCATTATCTACATAGGCCATGTGACTGTGGGCCCCACTTGTCTGGCTGTGTGTATATGTGCCAGAACAGCAGTCTCATGAGAGAGAGACTAAGAGAGAGAAATGGGTTGATGAAAAAAAGTGAGAGGTGACATGGAGAATAAAGTAATTACAAGAGGGGAGAGAGGGGAGTGTGTTCAGAGGTGAATCTGTGTGCAGATGTGTGTGAACACAAGAAAAATCAGGTAACCACCGGGTGGGGATGGGTTTGTGGGCACCTTTTTCAGTGAAACTGAGTGTGTGTGAGTGTGGGGGAGGTTATTTAGCTACAAGACAAGAGACATGGCGCCCTTTAGAGAGAGGGGGGGTATTTGGGTCATGGGATATGATAGGAGAGAGAAAGAGGGGGTGGGGTATACTATTTTGGAAGATAGGGTAAGTTGCATGTGAGTTAGGGTGCATTATTGGTGTGTTATAATGCATTATTGGTGAGAGGTGGGGTAGCTTGAGGGGAGAGAGAAAGGAGAAAGGACAAGGGGAAGAGAGAGGGGGTTGACCTTTTGAGTGGAGGAGAGGAAAAGGGACACACGGCGGGGCAACAATGAAGAAAAAGGAGGCAAGGTGGGGATGGGCTGCCCCGCATGTATGAGGTGGCCTATTTTACCTTTCTTATATATTTACATAATCATACTTTATTTTTTTCTTACTTTTTCCAATGTCTTTTATCACTCCCTCCCTAAGAGGGGGTTTTCATGGGGTGGGGACGAGAGAAGAGGGGTATGGGAGCTTGGCTTGTGAAAAGCCCCCATCATTAGCCCTCCCCTTTTGGCTAGAGGCATTCATGCTTCTAGCTCTGACTCCGATTCTTCTTCCGCTTAGCTGTAGGATCCGATATCGAGTTGCCTTTTGAACTAGCCATTCTATTTGGCCATTGGTGAGATTTCTGGGATATTCATGAATCTGTAACAGTTCCGGGTGATAGCTTGTTCCTTGGAATAGTGTCGGTTGATTAAAGGGGAAGCCCATGGCTTCCAGAACTTTGTGCCAATGTCCTCCTGGATTCCAAGTGAAAAATAGGATCATTGTTTGCAGTGTTCGAACAATAAAATTTGCATGCCAAATTGGATCAAATTTGTAACCACCAGTAGCGAGAGGGGAAATGAGAATCTTGGCTCCTGCAAAGACAGAACTGAAAATTATGATTCCCAAGAGTGTACCAAGAATCCACCATATATGGCCGCCTTGTTGGTGTGGTGAGCTCAAGTTTTCTTCAGAATCCTGCTTACTGCCATGACTAGAAAAAACTGCAAGCATATCATGCTTCTTTTGGGTGTGCTCAAACATGTCAGCTTCCTTTACTGGTGCTAATAGCAAGCCACCTACCTTGCGGCTTAAATACAAGCGTAATCCACTTACCTTTCTCCAAAAAGAGGATGCGCTATTTGTAAAAAATTGTACCAAATTGCGAATGAGGTCTTTATTCTTGCATTCTATTAGGCTTTTGTCTATCCATGGCTCCTTTGCTCTTATCTCCATGCTGATCTTCTCTCTATATGTTATAGCGGCTAGCCATAGCCATAGGTTTGATGCATCCCATGTAAACACAATGCTGTGTTGTGGAGGAGTTTGGAACATCCTTAAAAGGTTGGCAACATATTGATCATCAAACTTACTATGAACATCCTCACATAAACTGGAGGCATTACCCATCTCCAAGTTTATAACACCCTTCAGTAGACTAGAGGCATTACCCATCTCTAAGTCTATAACACTACACAATAAAGTCTTGCTCGGCTGCCAAGCCTCTGGAGAAATATCCAACTCCAAACCTTCAGTCATACTTACCTCTTCGTTATGGTCCTTAAGTGAAACTGCCTTGATGCAAGATTCCTTTAGCTTGCTACACTGTCCTGGGTCCATGGTGGTGCACAGGCTTCCGTTTTCAAAGCCCTCCTCTTTGCTTGATATGTTGTCCATCTTCTGCAAAGCCTTGCTAGCAGGCTGGTCTTCCTCTTCTCTTGTATCTTTCATGCCCTTTGCATTCCTCTTACTCTGACGAGGCCTAATCAACACTTTACACCTTCTTACCCTTACTACCCAATGCTGTCGATTGATCGCTTTGGTGCCTATTTCATCCAAGGTTAAAGATGTACTCACATTTGTAACACAATTTTCTTGACTTACCTCCCCCACCTGGGTAGCATCTTTTGATTCTTTAACCTCTTGTTCCACTGCTTCAGTTCTTTGAATAGTCTTCTTACTTAATCCTTCTTCTGTTACACTCATCTTGACCTCTTCTGCAAGACCAATGATACTTGGTGTGCAGGTACCAATTGGTGGTGGGCGTAGGATGATTGTAAGTGGTGATTGTGGTGGTGGTTGCATTGGTGACTGGCGTCGAATTGGTGTGATCAACTGTGGTTGCACGGCTGGTGGTGTGATTTGAACAGGTGGGATTGGTTGCCTGAGTGGCGGTGGTCTTGCTCTTGGTGGAGAGATCTGATTCTGTCTCCCCCCTCTATTGAAATTCTGCCTCCTCGGGTGTGGACAGTAGTACATTTCATGGACATCTTCCTCGTAGTTGTAACAATGGTACTCTGGGTTCTGCCTTCGTTGTCCTCTTCCTTGTTCTGGGTTCCTGCCAGGTGCATGCCCTTGCTGCACCAAATGCACAGATAAACTCTCTAGTTGGGTGGTGATACGACTCAGCAGGTCTTGCTCTTCTGATGCCTCCTGTGGTTGGACTCTATGATTGGCTGTTGCAGTAACTGGGGTTGGTTGTATCGAGCTTGTTTCCTCTGACTCGTTTACTCTTGCTTGCATGCGTAGCTTCTTGTCTTTAAGGCGGGCTACTTCGACTGCCAACTCATATGTTCCAGGAAACCTTCCCTTCACCTTCTCTCTCAGCGGCGACCATAGACCAGCAATGAAACGGTCCTTCTTTAGGAAATTAGGCTCTCCTTCACCTTCCTCCAGCGAGGCAACCCATCTCTCCCATAAGTCCACAAATTTGGACTCGTAGGTGGCATACTCCAGCAGGCCTCCCTGCTTTAATTATGTCAGTAACTGCCATAGCCTCTCCGAGGTTGTGCCTCCACCAAACCTCTTTACAAAAGTAGCCATTAACACATCCCATGCATTCTTGGTGGCCTGGGGCAATGCATTATACCAGGACTTGGCCTCTACTTTCATCAATAGAGGAAAAATTCTAAGTTGTGAAGCATCGTCATCTTTGTTGGAGACGATACAAGCAATGTCGAAATCATCCAAAAAGTCGGTGGTGAGATCCTCTCCCTTCTTTCCACTGAACGTGGGGAAAGAAACACTTGCCATGGTAGTGACTCAGGAAATTACAAACCTCTTTTTTTTTTTTTTTTTTACATTACATTAACAGTGCGGCTCATAGCAGCTTTTTTACAAGGGTGGGTGGATAGGTTAAAACAAGATAAAGATAGAAACATTAAAGGAATGATGGTAATCTAATATGGGGAGAATGATAGGGTTCGGGGAATTGAGGATTTCTCCTAGTACCGCCGCACCGAATAGGTGTACGATCTTCTGTTGGTAGAAGACTTTCCTATCTACATAGATATTCACATGCATATGCTGCAAGAATCTGAACGGGAATGCCGTTGGCCTGTTTTCCATCATGCACAGAGGATGAAATACTTACTTATACTCTTATCGTGCCAGTGTTGATGAGTCGGCACATCCACAAGAGGTCGTCGCCTTTCATGGGCTCTACTTTTCCTTCGTTGCTCAGCACGTACGGGGTGATGGCGACGTGTCTGACCACTCCCACCCTCTTGGCTAACAACAATTGCAAGTAATTTCCGTAGTCGGCGTGTTGCATGAATTCTACTCCATTCAGTTGCAACTCGTCCCCAGCCCACTGGGTTTCTCCCGTGGTAGAGAGCTTCTTCAGGATAAGTTGTACAGGGAGAAGAGGAAGATCCTCCACTCTCTTTCCAAAACAGCGAGAGCAGTAGCCGAACCACTCTTCTCTAGGACATGGGAATCTTCTTACCACTTCTTCTTCCGGATTGTCGAAGTGGATTGGTAGCACTCGCATGCGTCGTGCAAATCGGTAGGCGACCTTTCACTGCTTAGCTTCGGATGACTTCCTCTTTGGCAAACTGGGTACAACCCGGCTTTCTGAGCTTGAAGCACTTGCTTGGCCAGATGCTTCTCCCTTCGGGGTCATGTGTTTCCAGACTGGCTTATCTTCTCCTTGCCTTTGGCTCGAGCAGCCCCTTTAGGCCACTTTGGAGTTATAACTTTGACTGTAGTTTCTTTAGGGAAAAGAGGTCTCACCGTTTGCTTCCCTTCCTTGATGTGAATGACTTCTTTGCGATGAAAGTCGATGTAGATGACTTCAGCCCTTTCGCTGCCTTCGTTGCTGGCACTCATTGACAGTGTGCCTTGGTTGACAACAGTGATGGCACTTCCCCGACCTCCCACCTGATGCTCTCAATTTATAGTTAGAACGAGCGACACAAGATGGAGAATTTACCTCTTGAATGCTGACGACACTGCAGCCTGGCAGTAGCACCTCAATGAAGGCGGCTAGTGCCTCCTTCGTCTCTTCTTCTTCCGTCCTCCAGTTAAAAAATTCCTTCAGCCATTCGTCCATGATTGATAGTGGGCGTCACTTTCAGCATTGTAAAATGAAGGGTCTTAGAAAGCCCTCCTCAGTAGGGGCACCAAATGACGGGAGCAAAGCGAACCCCGAACCCTCGACGGCCTCTAAAACATCGGGGAACGAATGGTGCGCCTCAAGCCTGTCATGGTAAAGCAAACAGGGGGCACCACCTAGCTTCAGCGGCTAGGACGCAAACAACACACCACCATAACAAAGTTTTCATCCAAGAGAGATGGATGCTTGGGAGTAATGATGAAGAGGAAGGGAAATGAGATCAAGTGAGAGAGAGAGAGAGAGAGAGAGAGAGAGAGAGAGAGAGAGAGAGTGAGGGAGGGGGTATAGCAGCTTAGTACTTAGGCACCACAAAAGGATGGCGAATCCGCACACCCTTCACACATACACAAGCTCACTCCAAACACAAGACTAGGTGGCGATTCCGCACACCTCACATGGGCAAAACATTGCAAGAAAACATACTCACAAAACCTCAAGCTTTATTTAGAGAATAAGGCGATGAAATGGGGAGCATAGGGTAGGGGAATGAGAAGGGAGAGCGTGGTAGAGCACATGGCGGATAGGTGGGAGTTGATGGTGAAGACTCGCACGAGGGTTATGGCCATCATCCTTCATTTAGTTTCGCTTCATCTTCCATAGCCCAAGGGTGTAGAGGTCATGCTCAAGACGAGCATGGTGATTGCGGTGATGGTGATGGTGTGTGTGTGTGTGTGTGTGTGCACTAGGCACACACAGTGCATAGTGTACTCTTTGGTGATGGTGTGTGTGTGTTTAGTGTGATAGTGACCCCTCTTTATATGGGGAAGGAGGGGGGAGGAATTCTAGAATTTAGAAATGAAGAAATCATTATCTACATAGGCCATGTGACTGTGGGCCCCACTTGTCTGGCTGTGTGTATATGTGCCAGAACAGCAGTCTCATGAGAGAGAGACTAAGAGAGAGAAATGGGTTGATGAAAAAAAGTGAGAGATGACATGGAGAATAAAGTAATTACAAGAGGGGAGAGAGGGGAGTGTGTTCAGAGGTGAATCTGTGTACAGATGTGTGTGAACACAAGAAAAATCAGGTAACCACCGGGTGGGGATGGGTCGGTGGGCACCTTTTTCAGTGAAACTGAGTGTGTGTGAGTGTGGGGGAGGTTATTTAGCTACAAGACAAGAGACATGGCGCCCTTTAGAGAGAGGGGGGGGTATTTGGGTCATGGGATATGATAGGAGAGAGAAAGAGGGGGTGGGGTATACTATTTTGGAAGATAGGGTAAGTTGCATGTGAGTTAGGGTGCATTATTGGTGTGTTATAATGCATTATTGGTGAGAGGTGGGGTAGCTTGAGGGGAGAGAGAAAGGAGAAAGGACAAGGGGAAGAGAGAGGGGGTTGACCTTTTGAGTGGAGGAGAGGAAAAGGGACACACGGCGGGGCAACAATGAAGAAAAAGGAGGCAAGGTGGGGATGGGCTGCCCCGCATGTATGAGGTGGCCTATTTTACCTTTCTTATATATTTACATAATCATACTTTATTTTTTTCTTACTTTTTCCAATGTCTTTTATCACTCCCTCCCTAAGAGGGGGTTTTCATGGGGTGGGGACGAGAGAAGAGGGGTATGGGAGCTTGGCTTGTGAAAAGCCCCCATCAGTAGCAACTGAAAAACAACTGTGAGAGCAACTCTTCATGCACTTTGCACCTGCTACATATTCCATCTAAGACACCAATTATCTTGCCTTTTGCACATGTCCATATTCCCTGATGGATGATGACCCAAATGAGATAGTTGTGTTTGTGATAGACAAAGTATATGCGCATATGCATTTAAATCTGTAAGACCATTGTTTGGTATTCCAGGGGACTCCCCATTTGGTATTCATATTAGCAATCAAGGGTAGATCCATCTTGGAGACTTCTTCGTCAGCTGTAAAATTCTCAGACAAACTTTAGATAGAGAAAAGGGTTTCCCTTTAAAACACCTTTGCAAATTGACTTGAAAACTTTGCACCCTCTCTAAAACAAATTTAGCACAACCTTGGGAAATGTGGAATTGCTGAATCAATTCCTAAGCCAGGCTCCATCCCTATACACATCTTCCTAGATTCTAATGCGTGATTTGAAGCATTTGTATGCCCTCCGGACATCTACTGACCCAATGAGTGACCACGCCAGCCAAACTAGATAGAGTCTTGAAACCAGTACCCAGTAGAGAATGCACAGACCTTTGGAGGTAATCAAGTAGCTTGCAGTTCCAAGCATTCCAAAACCTACAAACAAGATCAAACCCATATGAGGGAGATTAGCATTACAGACTAGAACATCTTCTAGTGAAAGACCATTCCAAGCTTTGTAATCCCTAAGCTGAAAATTTTGAACACTTCTTTTGATCAAAGTTTCCCAGAAGTCAATATATTGAGAAGGAAACCAACAAGACAAAAACAAGATCAATGAGGAAAGTGGATAATGATTTATAAAAAAAAATCTTCCAGAAGATTAGGCCGATGGTTTTGCCATGAAAACATTTAAAAAAAAATATGTCCAGCATCCACTTTCATCTTTGGTTAAAGGAGACCTTAAATCCCATAGGAATGCCTTGAAACCTGAAAATCTAACCATCCTCAATGGTTTTTCATTTAGCTTGGGTGATAATTGTAGGGCATACACCTTTAGAGACCTTGAACCCTATTTTTTCATGGTTGATGACAAATACAATGGCCAAGCAAGAAAAATTTAGGCATTCCCAAAAGTTCTCAATTGACTATGTATCATTTTTACTAAAGCACTAGTATCACTTGCAAATTGTTGCAAACAAAGCTGATCAATAGAATATTTAATATTGATAGCCTTCATTTTACCCTATTGAAGCAGATCTTGGACCAACCAGTCCAATGCATCATAAGAAATAGCATAAAGCAAGGGTAGCAACAATGGGCATCCCTGTCTGATGGATTTGCAAAGAGGGATTTCTTTAGTCAAGGTTCCATTTGTAGATATCCTAGCACATGAATTGCCAAACAAAATGTGGACAAAGTTGATAAACCCTTTAGTCAAACCCATGTCATGCAAGCTTTGAAGGATGAATTCCCATTCAATTCTATCATATGCATTATCAAAATCAAATTTAAAGAAGATAAAGTTATGTTATGTTTCCTCTACATACTTTGGCATTCCTTCCTAGAGAGAGATTATAGAATCAAGAAAGGATCTTCCCTTAATGAAACCCTTTTTCTCTTTCATGTTGAACTGATCCATAAGAGGGCTGAGTCTTCTAGCTAAGGAAAGGGAAAAGATCTTGTAAACATAATTCAGACATGTTATTAGCCTCCAGTTGTACATATCCTTCCTTGAGCCTTTCTTGCAAATTAATTTGACCACACCAGCATCAATTGAAGGGGAGAGAGCTCCTACAGCTAGGGCTTCTTGCTAGACCATCATAAAAAAAAGGTGTCAAAAAGTCTTGCTAAAGACAATAGAACTCTTTAGGGACACCATCCATACCATGAGTTTTTCTAGACTTCAAGTTTCCAAAAGTTTCTCTTATCTCCTCTTCTAAAAGGGGTTGATCCAATAGTTGAGCCAAGTGGAGAGGCACTGTCTTCTTTCTTACAGTAGAAATCCTTGCTGTAGCATTTGTTATATCCCTATTTCTCAAAGGGAGAGGAGAGAAAATATTGGAAGAAAAAGTCCTAGTAATGTCAACATTTTCTGTATGGGAGGTGTCTTGACACCCATCTTTATTGTACAAGAATGGGATGAAATCTCTACATTTTATTTATTTTTAATAGTGAAAACATGTGAGGGTAAGGCTTATCAAATTTTTCAGCCCAAAATTGTCCGGTCCAAGCAAGGGCACCCTGGGCTTCTAGGAGCTTCTCTTTTCTTAGTTTGTCCTTTAGATTACTCAGCTCAGGGGAGGGTGAGTCAACTAAGGTATCGGTCTCAAGCAAATAAATTTTCTTGCCTATTGTCATCCTTCTATTAGACCTGAATTTCTTAGCCTTTTTCTTGAACCGAGTTAAAGCATTCTGAGCTTTCTTGATGGCAACATCCCATGCAATAAATGCATTCCTATGATAAAAAATGCATTTTCAAAGATATTATGAACTTTATCTTTGTTACCATACATATGTGGTAGTGATGAGTGTGAGCACACTTAGGACTACCGGGCGATTTTTCCCTCACTCAGAGGTTTTCCCCTAAGCATTGTATATACGCCCATCACTCTAGGGCCAACTTATCTTTCCATTTCACACTAAGTAATACTACTCTCTGTTGTGTGCCTTGAGGTACTTCCTCTTCTCCAAGCTGTGTGTGTTTCTCTGCAACCCTATTTCAAGATTTAAGAGAAGATAGCTTTAACAATGAGTTGTCCAGATGTGGCCAACCAACTTTGAAATTATGCTCCCCTTTATGTAGCTCAAAAATCAAAGGCTTATGATTAAACAACAAAAGAGAAGATTCAAACTTGCAACTTCTTGGAGAAAGTCAACACTCATATACACTATATCCAATCTAGCAGACCTAAAGCAGTCACCATGCTGATATTTGATCAAGTGAAACTAGAGCTTTCAGAGGCATTCACCACTGTGTGCTTGACTCTTCCTAGCTGTCCTTTTCCTTTCCTTGAATGACTTGACCCAATGCCTTTCATCTATCATTAGAGAGAGGTGACCATATTAAAATCACCTATCATCAGAAGAGGGTTAGCAAGCTCACTGACTTCTGCCCAAGTGGAGATCCTTTAGAAATGTTGTTAACTTGAAGAGGGAGAGTTTATTCTTTTTCTTGAGTCATAAGGATGTCCATTGAGTTCAAAGGTGACTAGGTAAGCCTATGTATTGCCATGCTCTTGCTGCTCTTTACTCATCTCCTTCAAAATTGTTATTGAATCTGACTTCCCCCAATTTAATAGTTGCAGATTTGATCTGAGTGGCACAGACACTGTGCATTAGGGAAAGTTTAGACTCAAATTTGGTCCTTTCAGTGCTAGACAGAGAATGCAATGCGACCAATGGATGGAAGACTATCGTAATGGTAGCTCGGATTTTTCTTGTTTTTATCTCAAATTTTCGCATTTTCAAAAAACAATTTTTAGTTGCATAAAAAACCTTAACACAAATATACGTTGTGATTTGCTCGAATCTTTCTTGTTAGAACCGAATATAGAACAAATGTACCATAACTCGCACTCAATGCAGTTGTGAGCACTTTTTCAATAGGAGAGACTTCATAGTATTCCCACTCATTCTCATTCATTTGCGCTCAACTAACTATTCTGCTCGCATTTGATTGTGTTGTGTTTGCGCTCACAAACACTCCCCCTCTCACATCTGTGTTGTGCATCTTGCCATAGAAGAATCACTAATGGAGAACAGAAGACCTCATTCGCAAGTATTAAGTCTGTCAAAATTTTCAACATCTTCGATTTGGACAATGGTCGATGTCTTTCCACCACCATTACAGTTGGAAGATGGGTTCTCCTGTAGACCAGGAAGAGAAAGCGCATAGGCAACGAGTTTGTGAACAGTTATAAAGGTAGGGTAAAAAACTTTCACTTATCACAAACGGGCAAAACAGACAAAGAGGTTTTCATTGAACACGCATATATGCACTCAGAGTTGCGTCTATGAACAACGCCGACAAGATTTCCAACAAACCGACCAAATTGTAAGTTTTCTTACATCCCCACAATAGATTTCACTCTTCACTCGTGTATTGTGCGTTTAACCTACCAGTTGTAGATGTTTATCCTTCCGATAAAGAAGACTCCACATTTTGCGCTTGGCTTTGGCACACTAGAATATCTCTTGGTTCCTTCGAAGGACAATCCAGAGTGGTCAGTCCCTTCATCTTAAACCTCTGAGTTTTTCAAACTAAAGCTCCATCAGAAAATACAAAAGTGCTTAAAGCCAAATATTGCTAGTCGATTGGTACGTGTTTCAATCTTCATGCCCATACATGTGTTCATCAACTTTTTCCATGATGAAGAGATTAGGAAGACTAGAACTATGCTACTCTGTAAGACAGAGAAATGCCTCTATTTTTCTGTACGAATTTTGGGATATCCATGATTGTGATGGCATCTTATGCAAGGTAAATAAGAAGTCTATTGTGTGTAAGTGCATAATAGCTTCTCAAAATTTCATAGCTTCCTTCAACTACATAAGGCGGCATCGAGTGAACGGTCATCTGGTAGCTTTGAACCAAGATTTAACTGATGACCTGAACAATCCTTTGAGTATGCTTGAGGTATGGTGTGGACTTGATCTGCTAAATGTTCTTATCATTAGAGGCAATGTGACTCTACGACAAGTGCACGAGGATTTGGAGAACGAGGTTAACCTCAGCCTGCCTCCAAAATCTCTTTTCCAATGTAACATGTGAAAGGTAGTATGTTTTGTATGTAAACATTAATGTTGTGTTAGTTATTTCCTTGTTGATTATCATCACCAAATATTGGTCTAATTTAATTGTTCGTACAGGTGCCTCAGAGAAAGGAGGAGAAGACATTGTGCACAAAGATAAAGAATGACCGACTGTTTCTAGTGCAATGCAACTCTTGATTGAAGAAGGCAGCTCACACAATATATCACATTGCTCTGAACTGCGAATATCAAAGAAAGTTGTTGACAACAAGCTTGCAATCTATATTCATGTGAAAATGAATTGTTAAGCAATTTCTCGCAAATAAAGTTTGAGAACAATCATCTTTTCAAAATTGACTCAGGTTTTCTTTATATTTGGTTTAATAATATACATTGTAATGTCCAATTAAATCCATTGATTAGTAGCTCTCATTTACAATTGAGGGGAGCTCTCTCGGGCTTGATTATCATGATTGGAATGTAAAGGCTCAGGAGACGCTCTGGGGGTTGGGTAAGGGGTTTGGAGTTGAGGAAAAGATTGTGCAGCGGCCTCGTCTTCCTCGATAAAATCGGGTATCACAAAACTACTAGAGGTTGAGTGGCCAGAAACACGAGGGGAGGCAGGTCTAGGCGCTTGGTCTATCGTTGGTTGAGGTGCTGCTTCGTATCTCTGAGGTGGAGGCCGAGGTTGTAGTCGTGGCAGCGACGGTGGTACGATAAATGCATTGGTGGCTCCTAGAGGACATGTCTCCACAAGATTGATCATATTCTGGATCATCGTCCTGAATGCCTCCACATGGACGTTCGAATAATTTTCCAGGTTCCTTGCCTGCAAATGAACTCCCTAGCTTTTATATATAATTCAAAGAAATCATGTGTGCAAGAACTAGATAGGGACCTTCCATATCGAGCCCGAGAGAGCTCCCCTCAATTGTAAATGAGAGCTACTAATCAATGGATTTAATTGGACATTACAGTGGTTATATAAGCACCAAGGACATCATCATCATTACTAAACGTGGGATATGCATGTGGTGACGGCCATAATTAATTGAGTCGCTCATCATCATTGGGAAGAGTGCATCAGCACACGAAGGACACGTGGCATACTGCATGTCGACTATGTGGTTGTCGTGGTGCAACGCGATATGGGATGGGCCTTGATCAACCAAACCCCCTCCTCGCGTTGTGTTGCGACAAGAAAAAATGTAGCGGCACAACGCGAGAAGGGGGAATGTGGAGTAGCCATACCTCCTTATTGCGTTGTGGTGCGACACTCTTGATGGCGCTCCACAATGCGATAGGGACCACCTATATCGTGGACGCGTCTCCCTATCGCGTTGTGACACAAACACGATAGGGACCACCCATATCATGGATACGCCTCCCTATTGCGTCGTGGTGGGACATTTGGATGTCGCGTCACAACGCGATAGGGACCTCCCATATCGTGGATGTGTCTCCCTATCGCATTTTTGCGCGACATTTGGCTGTCACGTCACAACGTGATAGGGACCACCCATATCGTGAAGAGAGCTTCCTATCGCGTTGTGGCGTGATATTTTTCTATCGCTACAGAGGGCGAGCATATCAACAACTATGTGACATAAACCTCCCACTCGGACTGTGGTGCGACACATTTTGATAAAAGCTCTTCCTTCATAATGAGTAACCAAGAAAAGAAACAAAGAGGTAGAGACACAGGAACGAGATATGAAGACATTCACATTATCATCAAGGACTCCATTACACAAGACTAAGAGGTGATGGATGCACTATCTTGTTTGTCCATTATAATTGTTTTTCTTCCTCCTTTATCGTTAATGGTTTCTTGTCCTCGGTATTTGCAGTACTGGTTTCCCCATCCTTTGCCTTTTGGTTTTCTTTGTTTTTCTTCTTCAGCTCCTTTCGAAGAGCTTTTGCCTCAGCTATCATTTGCTCGACCTCCTTCATTTCCGCCATCATCTTTTGGGAAAGCTTCACCTTTCCTCTCTTCTTGTCCTCCATACCTGCGTTGTGTAGATGTGAGCGATTTTTGGAGTGTGCAATCAAGGTGCTTTATATAGCTACAGTACTCAACCAACTAGGACACATGTCATAGGGATGGTTGAGCTTGCCTCGGTCTTTGTGCTACATTACTTGCACCATTACTAATGCAATCATAAGGGTGGCTGTAATGACCTGGTTGAGTTTTCTAAGGAGTCTATGTATAGAAGGCCTATCATTCCTCCCTTCGTACTCCCTAGTGTTAGCCGGTGCCTTCCTACCTTTACCCTAACCAACAACCGAGGTTTTCTTACCTCTCTCCACAAATGGATCCCTTTTAGATCGAGATAGAGGAGGAGCTGCCTTGCTCTAACGAGGCACCCAAAGACAAGCTGTATCATTTTCTCTATAGAATTGGGCTTCAACAGAGGGAGTAGGAATTCAAGCTTGTTTTCAACCTTGCCTTCTCATTGCAAGAGTTTTTAGCTTTTGCTCACATTTCCTTGCAGAGTTTCTTCAGACATACGAGCAACAGACAATCAGCGGCACATTTGAGTTTAAGGGTTGTCGATATGTTCATACGAAGGATATTAGTTTTGATCGTTTAAAAAAAGATATTTTCTACAGGAGCAGCCTCAAGTTGCCACTGTAGTCTCGCTGACATCAGGTGTCCCGTACATAATCGAAAGTGTCGAGTTGCAGAATAGTATGCTGGGTTCATACTCTTTTTGAATATTAATCTGGACGATCATCGGGACACAGTAGAGGAGGGCGAGAGCAGTCACCGTTCGGTCATTGGTGACGTGTTGGTGCAACCACCAAGTGGTTGTGTTTCAAAAGGTGTTCAGTTGTCATAGGGGGACTTTGCCAACATATGTGCTCCCTACCATCCCCATCGGTGATCATCATTATGTAATGCTTAATGACATCATGGAACTACTTGACTTGAGAGAGGACTACTGCCTTGCTATAGTTGCTCAAAATCTACAAGAGGATGACAATATAATTGACCCTGTCGATGACAAGTATTTTGTCATGGATGCTCATGTAATAGCGGGTGAGTTTATCGAACCAACAGAGGCACTAGCAATGATATACAAGGATGCAGCCACATGTGCCGCGATGCTCCCAACGGAGTCGGAGTTCAGGGCGGTACAGGAAAGGCTTGGAATCACAGAGATGGGGAGAATTGCTCCATCAACGACATTGACGCCTTCCTCATCCTCTCCAAACAAGAGTACACTTGACTTATGGATTGCTGCATAACTTGAAGAAAATAAAAATCAGAAGGTGTACTACTGTGTAAATATTTTTTCGCTTCCCCATATGAGAGTTTCATGTGTATATACCAACACTTGGCTTTTATTTCTCGTAGTCGTAGTCTATGATGATAAGTTCATTCCTCTTTCCCGTGGATGAGGTAAAGGAGACTTGGGAAAGAATTCCTTCCTTGGTCAGTACTTGGAGAATTTGAACGCTCCAAACTTCCTCTGCTTCCATTCTAGCTTCTCGAATCTCCGAGGACAAGGCTGAATTTCCTCTTTTTGTATTGAAGACACTCTCAAGATATCTAGGAGGTATGGCCATTAGATGGAACGCAGAAAAGGTGATGTTTCTAGACAAGCAAGCAGCGATCTCAACTTTTGGTGTAGGGCCTGGCATGTATGGCCTGTGCAGTCGCTACTTTTTATCACATGCTGCGTATGGTCTAGCTTGTGGAATCACAGACCCATGCCAGTTGCCACAATATGGAAAACATGATCTGTTGAAACAAAAGAATCAAATCACTTAACTTATAGAAGAGGCCCCATAGGTTGAGGCATCTGAGGAGACCTAATTGCTCGACCTCAACGTGCTTGCGACGGATGCTGATGACGAAACACGTCATTCAAAGAGACCAAGGCACGAGGAATATGAAAAGCTGAAATTACATCGATTCTTCTAGATACATTAAGTTTGGTATTTGGATCTTGCTATGGCTGAGAGTTATGGCATAACTTGCAACGGTGTTGTCCAAACCCTTCCAACGCGCTGTTTTTGTAGATGCCAATCCGCATGTTGTCTAGCCACATATGATAACTCCTATATCTCATTTCTTCACTGTTTTTTAGCTAATCTCACCGCATGGCCAATCTGACTTTGTTTGACTTGTTCCTTGTGATGTAGCCTATGCATTAGTTTCCAATACGCCCATTGGTGTAGCTCCTCTAAGCTATTTGTTTTGTCCGCACCACCTCCATGTTGAGTGTGACTAAAATAACCATCGTAGTGGGCTTTTTCTATGCCCTGTGTAGATCAAACACTCAAGCTGCCATATTGCCTTGCAAACCAAGGCATGTGATTACAGATAATGTGCTGCACACAAAGCATGTAGACATTATAAAGATGAGTATTTGCAATTCAAAATATTAGCATGTCATCAAACCAATTACAGTACCATGTAGTGACTAATATGTTGATTTGTCCATGCACTTATGAATGTCTTGTGAAAGGTCTCCACAGCTTCTTGGAGAGTTGTATAGCCACCATCAGTCCATGAGTTCAATTCACAGAACTTGAATATTGCATCCAAGGTTTTCTATACCTTCACTTTGTGAGTCCTTGATGCACCATTGTCTGCATTGTCAACTACAGCATTGTGCATATTTTTCCACCTGTTATATCGTAATTCTTGTCTTTCTTGTGCACTTTGGCTTTTGCATTATCGTCCAGTTGTGTGCACTGAAAGGAAGAGTCAGGCTTTCACACCACCAATGGACATCTTCTTTTAAACATTCCAGCCATTTTTTAATGTCTTCTCATCCTTCTCTATCTTAACATGTCCTCTGTGCAAACCCATTTCTGAGAAGGTCGTCTCTAAGGTTGAAATTGCCCTTTTCTTCGCAGAGAGAGGTCGAGTGGTCTAGGCAAAACAGATGTAGAGAAACATTAGTTTTTCTATTATTCTACAAAGTGCATGCATTGTGCTGCATATGTGTATTGTAGATAGTGGGATATCCAAAATGGGTCGTGCAAATGCCTATCCAGAGCTCTTCTCCAAAATGGTTTGTCACGGATGTGAACCCCTCCCATGCAATACAAGCAAGGGCTTTTTCTTGTTGCTCCTTTGAAAACATTGTACATGCATTTCAAGGTTTTTGCGTCTCCAGCCATGTGCCACTCTACATTGTAGGATCCCCTGTCCTCCACATCCAACTTCTTTCCATTTCTCTGTTTGCTTATTGTTTCTGTTATGTTTGTTTGATGAAAAACCCAATTCAATATATTGAGTTCTCAGTGGGCACCTGAAAGGATAATTTTGAACTTATTATAATGCACATTCAAAAGCATTCAACTGAAACATAATGATAAATTATCTTAAACATAACTTCTATGCACCTTGAACGTCGTAAGAAGAAGGAAAATGTTGTGCTCAGATTGCACACTAAAGTTTCGAGGATCATCTGGTCCAATGCTTGCATCCAAAGCTCTATTTATAAGTGTGATTATGACTCGCTCAACCTTTGTCTCCTTTACAAGATCGCACTCATCTAGCTTCATGACAAACTTCACGACGCCATTGCACTCTTCAGGAGTAATATTGAACAACTGCAATGTATGACTGTAGCGTGATCATATCATAATATATATTGTTATAATTGTCGTAGATCATTTCTTCTCCTTTTGGCGATCTGTATGTCGATTCAATGTGGAAAGGACTTCCTAGCTTTTGAAGCACCTCCTCATTGACTTCCCGTCTTGTCTTTTGAATAGAGAAAGGGTTTGGAAGTAGCGTGTGCTTGATGCGGAACTTTTTGACTTGTATTTGCACAGATCTGAGTAAGAGGAGTTAGGAATCAAAACCCTTTTCTAGTGGAACAACACTGGAAATGATACAAAACTCTTTTCTAGTGGAACAACACTGCAAATGATGCTACATACTTGAAAATGGCAGCATATTCCTTATTGGATATACCAGATTCATCCAAAATTGATTAAACGTCCCGTGCAGAGAGTTGGTTCTCCTGTAAAAGGCTGTCAAGTTGTTTAGCAACGATCTTACCATAGCGCTTATCATCCAAGAGGCCAGCTACGTTTTTGCGATTCAATATGAGCCCGTAATGGGCCGAGGAGGTGGTTGTGATGCGCTCCACTTCCTAAGCCATGGTGGCCATCTCTGACATAGTTCACTAAGGATGTAATATCCTTAAAAGGTGGAGTGGATTTTGTGACGGGATGTTTTGGATGCATTCTACCCTCTAGTCAAAGGTCCACACTTTTCATGCCCTGTGATCTTAAGTTCTCCTTCAAAGCTTCAGAAAGCGTCTGCTCTATGTTTTTCTTGCAAAGGGGTTCATACTCTCGTGAGAGCTCTATGTGCATATGATACACATCTCTCCTATTCCTCGTAGAAGTTTTTCGTGGAGAAGCTACAAGTGTCGACTCAGACATGATTGATCGAAACTATGTACAGCAGGAGGTGGGGCGATAGAAGAATGGCAATTTGAATATCGCACGCACGATAGAAGAATGGCAATTTGAATATCGCGCGCGTGAGAGAATGCAGGAGGGAATGGGGGGGAAGAAGGAGGCAAGGAAACAGAGGTTAGTTTTCAAAAACGCAGAAGATTGAGATATTCAGCATTGAATTTAGTAGCCATCGCACACAATGAAGTGTTATCATAATTGGAATACTTTTTGGGTTTTTTAATAAACGTACCTTGCATGAATAAGATATCCAGATTTTAGAAAACATGTATGAAAAAGGGTTAAAATGAATTTTCTATTATCTCTCTCTATGCTGACATGGCATTTCTTACAAGGCCCAAATTTGAGTCCAAACTTTTCCTAATGTTTTCCCTCATCAAAGTTCTCAGAGTTAGTGGCATTATTTGAAAAGCTATCAGGAAGAATTAAGATGTCAATATTAACAAGAGTCTTGACAGGTTCAGGTTTGGGAACTTCAATGCCCTTTTGTTCTTCATTAGAGGTTGGGAGGTGAAAGCATTATCATCTACATCATCAGCTCCATCTACAATAGAAGGATCAAACACTTGATACAGAAATGCACCAAATTTGTTAATATACATGTTGCCATTATTTGTTACAGGAGGTCTATTTCTACTACTTCCTCTTCTATTACCTATTGAAACCCAAGATTGTTGTCCTCTGTATCCTTATCCTTGTCGATTTCCTTTTGTATCTTGCTGGCAAGATCTAGAAAATCCTTGATCAAGTGACCCTGCCTAAGATAGTGAAAACAGGCGTTTAGGAAAGTTCATATAAACAATTTTTTGAGTATGCAATAACTGACCCATTTGGTTCTTTGATAGTATAGAATTTCTCAAGAGAGCATCAGTATCCACCCCCATCAACAACAATTGAGGGTCCCACTTGGGATTGATCCCATTGGAAGGTTTCTGTCCCAAAACCTTACCAATGTGGGCACTTATCTGCTTCAACCAGGGAAAGAATTCAATAGCAAAATCTGGGAAATCTACCTATACAGGCACTTTTGAGGGTTTTTTGTCCTTGGGATCAAAACTCTTATGCCATTTGAAAGCAGACATTGGAGTATGTCTAATGAGCCATTGATCTCTACTTAGAACTTGTAAGGCATTGTCAGCATCATCAAAGAAGAAGAGATAATAATTGTTAGGCACGTATTGCACATGGTTTGGGAAGACTCCCACTCTTGTGAGACGTGGTAACAAACCAATATATAGTCTCATACTCAAATAAATTGACCAAAATTTACATTAATGCACAAATAACCCCAATTTTGATACAGATTTAAAAAATATCTAGGGGTTTACACATGTTTGTTTCAACCAATTATCTAGATCATAGCTCCCACCATAACTTCACCTTCTCCTCCAGATCCCATATTAGGAGCTTTATTTTTACCGTCTCCTTCCAAAGGAGTGTCGGATTTTTCATTACCTGCTAGCTCTTCCCTTACCTCAATATGATTAGGAGCTTTCTCATTATTTTCTCCTTCCAAAGGAGTAATAGATTTTTCATTACTTGCTAGCTCTTCCCTAGTACTTCAGTATGATTAGGATCATAAACATTCTACAGTTTATCTACAATTGGTTATTGATGAATATGATCCCTATTCTCTAAATCCTAAACATTCTAGGGTTTATCATCAGTTGGTTATTTATGAGTATGATCCCTATTCTCTAAATCTCCTTGCAGAGGATTGTAAATATTTTGCTAGACATTGGAGATGAAAGAAAAGTAACCATTGTGTAGAGGAGATCAAACATATAGTTGGTTGGTTCTGTGGAGAGAAAAAAGATGGACCGGTAAGTCGGTGTAACGTCTCGCAGGTCTCGGAGTCGGAGAGTTGAAGAGGTCATGTTGGTGAAGCTATTGCATGGCAGAGTTTGGGTTGGGAGCTGGCCAAGCATGCAAAGCATGCGTGTAGGAGATGGGCCCTTGAGTAGTGGGCCTATGTTACACAAACTGTCCGCCAGACCTAATATGATGAGAGGGGCTCTGGTTAGTGGTTCCCCTAGTGGAAGAAGATGAGTGATGCAAAGGATTTGGGTGGTTGGGACCAGGGTGCCCCTCACTACAAGCAATCCCGTTGAGAGCAAAGCGTCATGAAGTGCCATGCTATCCCCCACAAAGGGGAAGGGAGCAGGGGGAGGTCATCACACAAAAGTGGTCGAGCCAAGACATAACGAGCAAGGGGAAAGGGCGATGGCACAATACATGTGCATGCCTTGGTCCTTGCTCCCAGGACAATGCTCACAGCTCCTTCATGATTGGAATGGGCTTGGTAAATTGAGTTGTTTCTTGAAAAGTAATCAAGGCACACTAGTTTATAATATTGTTTCTTATAGCTCTTTCATACAGGAAGCTTGGCATGGTTATGTTGAGATCATGTTTCCTAGAGCTCTTTCATATGGATTATGTTGGCGCTGAAAAGTTGCAAAAGCAACAGGTGCTTGTCTTCTTCTCCCCACATTTGCGAGCTGCAGTGCCATGAATCAGAGAGAGAAACGAGTGAGAGAGTGGTAGAATTGGCTAAGAGCTGTGGTCCACCTAGCTCAGAGAATGGCTGCAATCCATCAAAGAATACATGTTCTACATGTGCTCAAAGCTGTCACACGTACAATAATTGAGCATTCATAAGGAGTGCCAAATTTCCCCTTGCTTTACGCAATTGAGCCTCGGATTTTTTTCCAAATTTCATTGGTTACCTGCTATTACTTTCATTTACGGCTTGATGTAACCTGTTACAACGAGTCCTTGAATGTTTGCGCTGTAACATTCTGGATTGAAGCTCCTCTTTGTAGCGGCTACATGGCATGTTCCTTTCCTCTCGAAGCGTTGGAACCACTCTGCGTGACCACAATGTCCAGCAATTGTAGCGCTTCAAGCCCCCATAAGAGCTAGGCGTGACGTGGCTCTAGGGTAGAGGAGTTAGTAAGGAGATAGGTTCTAGTAGCAATAGAAGTCACCCCCTAATTTTGAGACTATTGAGCGTGAGTAGTTGGAGTAAAATGGCTGACGTGTAGACTGCAACGTTTTCAATGCTTGAAATCTTGATTTAAACGCGGTCATGGACAACTCAGAATTGGTCCATGAATGTCTCAGATCGTTCAAATGGGTGCATTTTAGTGCTCGAAAAACACTTTTTTCCAAAAACTAAGCAAACCTACATATGTGAAACAACAGAGGTAAATTAACAGAATTTGAAGGTTTTTACACCAAATTACACTAATTTTTCCAAAGTTTTCTCACCTTCGAATATAAAATTTAGAGGTAAATTTCAAAATTTGTAGGTGGGACTACACTAGACCTAGGTTTTTTTCGAGCACTGCATTTTCTTCGAAAGTCATGCTAATCCGTCGAAGAAGCTGCGTGCAACATCTCCCTCTCACAGTTCGAATCCATCCACCATAGCTCAAGCTTGGCCCCACTCGATTTCGGCGTCACTAAATTGAGACTTCTACCCTAACTGCGCCAAAATTGGCGTAGTTGAGCTCGCTTGGGCAAGGTTGTGTGTGTGTGTGTGTGTGTGTGTGTGTGTGTGTGAGAGAGAGAGAGAGAGAGAGAGAGAGAGAGAGAGATGACAAAGCCTCGTTGACGTTATCAAAAACATTACATTGTGAACGTATGTTACAAGTAAAACTTGTTTTTTTGCGGGGCAAGTGACAAATTTGTCCACCTTTCCTTGGTGGTTGCCATTAGAAATGTGTGCATTTGAATCATGTGTGAACGAGGCCTTAAAGGTTCTAGCCTCTCCTAAAAGAAAAGTGGATAGATGCCACTTTGCCACGTCAAGTGCCTCTGCCGCTGTGCGGTGGCTCACAGCGTGAGTGGGGGCTGCCAGCTCAGCGCGCTCTCAATCCGTACAGACGTCCAAGCGTGGGCCCTGAGGACGCGTACGCTTGCTTGCCTCTACTTCATTTTCCTTGAATAGCACCAAGGAAAATCTAGATATTATTTTGCTTTCTTTTTAGTATTTACCCCGGCTAAGTCTATAAAATTAAATGGTTTATTGAAAGGTGGGCTCTTTAATATCTATTTTTCTTCTTTCAAGAAAAAAAAAAATGTACCCGTCCCGGGATTGGGCACCTAGGAAGGTGGAAACGCAGGTGACTGTGTAACTCTGGTTTAACAGAGGCTAGATTGAGAGAGAGAGAGAGAGAGAGAAGAGAGAGGGCATAAAGGCAATCTCAACTAACTCGCTCTGATTGCTGGGAGTGTGTGTGGACAGTTGGCAAGGGGGGTGCTTTCGTATATGTAGGCAGAGGCCTAGAGAGAGAGAGAGAGAGAGAGAGAGAGGCCCGAGGGACAGATTCTGAGAGATTGTATGTGAGTAGAGCGAGTGTTGCTGGTGCTCACAGCTCACTGCCCACTGCCCATGTTACAGTTTCAGATTCTCAGTGCTGCTGCTGATTCGACTGTGTAGAAGAGAGAGAGAGAGAGAGTAGAGGGAGTGAGTGCTGTGCGCCAGCCATGGAGGAGGATGGGAGACGAGGAGGAGTGAGGTGGTGCAGGAGGGCTGTGTACCGCTGCACACTACTGTGGATTTGGATGTGGGCAATTGCAGAGGTGACGCGTGGCGTGCAGGGAGCGGATCACATCGTGGGAGCCAATAGAGGGTGGCAGGTACCGGCAGATGCAGGCCCGGATGCCCATCTGAACTACACGGTCTGGGCTTCCAAGGAAACCTTCCTTCTCGACGACGAACTCAGTAAGGGCTCTCTTTTTTTCTCTCTCTCTCTCTCACTCACAGAGGAAAGCTCGGGAATCGAACTCGGGGCTTGTTCAGCTCTGCCGGTCTTCACTAATGTGTGCTTACGTGTATTGCAGCTTTCAACTACCAGAGGAACGTACACTCGGTCTTTGAAGTGAACTACTCAACGTTTGTGAATTGCAGCTTCAGCATGTGGTATGGCAACGACTGGATCTACAATTGGACCAACCGCGGAGGCAAAACCAAGCTCATCCTGAATGAGAGCCGACCATACTACTTTGCATGTGGCATGGGCGACCATTGCAGGCAAGGCATGAAGGTGGCCATCAACGTCACACACAACACCACCAAAAACTCCACATCCAATCTTTCCTCCAAACCCAAAGACACTTCCTTAGCCTCTTCTCATATGCCTCTCTTGGGCACCCTAATTTGGTCCCAACTACTCCTCTTCCTTTTTG
Organism: Adiantum capillus-veneris; assembly: GCF_014529385.1. Taxonomy (NCBI): domain Eukaryota; kingdom Viridiplantae; phylum Streptophyta; class Polypodiopsida; order Polypodiales; family Pteridaceae; genus Adiantum; species Adiantum capillus-veneris. Next base: position 59,355,703 of record NC_140944.1, on the reverse strand, counting down.
TTAGACTTCTCTACCCTTCAATCTGATCCCCATTTTTAGAGAAGCTTGCCACATTTGGCTCTATGCGTTCTTCCTCCATTTTCCCCTCTAGATTTGGGAGTGGTTTCACTTGCATTGTTCCAATGGCTTTGCCTTTGGCCAAGGATTTTTCTAACATGGGCCCACTCTTCAAGACAAGACAGAGTGTTCCTCTTTTCTTTTTGTATTCTTTATCGGTTGAGTAACTAGAAGACATGTCAAAGATTCAAGAAAATCCTTGGGGGGGGGGGGGGGGGGGGGGGGGTGGTGCTTTCATTTTTTATTTAAATCTTTGGTCTGTAAAGGTTGTACTTCTTGCAGAGAGGGTGTGTGAGGTCCAGTTGGGCAATGTTGACTTTACTTAGGTCTAATTTGAAAACCTTTACTTTTTTTGGGTGATTTCAGAGCACTCAAAATGGAATGGTCTGAGGTCTCCCCCCCCCACCCCCAAAAGACAAAATAGATAGAGAGAGAGAGAGAGAGAGCCTGCGCACATGCGGAGTCCCTGCCGTTCCTCCCACCAAGGAATCTGCACTGGTCGTAAGCATCATCTCACAGACATGCAGGGCGGCAGCAGCAATACCGGCAGCCAACAGTTGCTAGTTAGCGCACATGCGGGCCAACAGCAAGGCAAACGGCGCCTTAACTTGGCAGGGGAGTTGTAGGTTGTTGACGTAGGATGATGCACATGCTAATCATAGGACGCCCCCATCTAGGCACCGTTGCAAACGGCTAGGGGAGACGTTCACTTTTCGTTGGAGCGGTAGTTGCACGGAGGGTTGGCGATTCACCCAGTCCAAAAACGTGGTCGGACATCATGGAATCTCCATCGGTCGGCGTCCTCTTCTTGGTATGTGCACCCTAAGAGAGAGTGAGAGAGTTCATGAGTTTTCTACCTTTTTATGGTTGGGTTCACATTAGACTACACTTTATGAGATCTTTCGAACGCAAAGCTTCAAAACGTTCTCTTCCACCATCCATGTTTTCACATTGATGGCGCAGGAAAATGTGAGGCAATATTTTACCACCGTCTTATATGAATGCTTGTGAGTGGGGGCGGAAGACAGAGGAGGCAAGTGTCAACACAAAGGGGTGGGAGGTTTAGCTTAATGTGACTGGTGTCAACATGGTACTTTTTGCCAAGGTGGAGGGTGGAAGAAAGAGCTTCCGGTGGTGGGGGGGGGGGGGTCGCAACAAATCCCCTTTTTCTCTTCCACGATGTGGCACTCTTCATCTCACTTTTCTGCCGCCCCAAGTAATTGGTATTTTTTGCAATTTAACTGTACTTTCTTAAGGTTTCCAAGTAGATTCTCTCCTTTTCCTCCTCCCTTCAACTAGTTGTTCTGCTTTTTCATGTGGCTCAAGGCTAAGCTGAAGCACGCTTTTTTGAACATTGACAAGGCTAAGTTCAATTGCTATTGACCAAAGAGTCAAAAGTGAGTTCGATGAAAGAGAAGTCATTTTGGTCACTTTTGTTGAAAGGAAGGCCACTTTGGTGACTTTTACACTTATGTCTACTTCTCACTCTTGGAGGATTGGCTACCCCCGTAGACTTGTTTTGTAGCAGTGACGCTTCGAACACAACCTTTCTTTTGCCTAGACATTTGTACATGCATCATGGCAATCAACACCATCCTCATTACTAATGAGTAATTAACAAGTTTTTTTCTCCAAAACTAAACCTCAACATTTGAAGGGAAGAGATTAACTCGAAAAGGGGAAGGCTTGAGATGCACATCTTTGTGTTGTCGTCTCACTGTGCCTCCTTTGAATAGCTCCTTGAATCCCTCTTCATAGAATCCCATGGGCTAGTAGTCTTCTAGAACCACCACCCAATTGTCCTATATATAGACCCATTGCTTGCTAGCTTCCTTGAAAGTGTTGTCTCCCACAGAGTTTGTATTGTCATTGTTATCCCCCTTATGACAAGAGTTTTCATCCTTGAAAAAAAATAGAAAATCTCTTTTAATGTTTTCCCTTCCTCAAGTCTCAAACTTATCTTTCATGGTAATCCAAAATAAGTTTTGGCTCATGAGGTAGAACAAAAAGTTCAATGAAATCTACTAGCAAGCGTGTCTCAAAGTGCATTGTCCATTGATGCACCATTTCCTTTAATGACTTACATGGTTCACTCGATGGACGTGCAACTTAGTAATTGATTATAGCTGGGTTGCCTTCTTGAATATTGGGAAAGGTCCACAATATTTGGGAAAGAACTTAGTGATTACATGTACCTCCATGGAGGAGTGCAATCTACTTGAGTGAAGATTTGGAGTGGACTATAAGTACATCCAAAGAGGAGTGCAATCTACTTGAGTGTAGATTTGAAGTGGATGTAGAGTGTAGGTATCCACCACTTCAGGTTAGCATTTGTCATGCTAGAGCAAAAATACTAGAAGCGCTATCGATCAAAACATCAAAATAATGTGTTACTAAGTCAAACAATAAGTGGGCTTTTGAGCTCCCCACGTTTATGAGTGTAGTATTGATTATTTTGAACATTCCAAAGGAAGAAAAATTGAAGATAAACTTACTACAATGCAAAAATGAACGAACGTTTTTCATGATTCTTTTGAATGAGTATCCTTTCTCACTCGAGTAAAGAAATAAGATGGCATAATTGAACAACAAAAGCAGATTTACTAGAACAAAGACAAGAAAATTTAAATAGTTGAGAGAAAATGAAACCATACTTACCTACAAGAGAAATGTTCGAAGAAATGTGAGGCATACGGATGATATTTAAAATGGCATATTTCGGTTTAAGGTGTTTATCATAGATATCTACTTCAAATCCCAAAGGGAATTTGAAAACTCTTGAGGTCTAAAAAGGCACAACAATCACTATTTGAGGTACAATTAAGGCACAAAACTCCTTAGGATAAATTTTTTCACCTACAAAATTTGAATTCATGTACATAAAATCTTGAAAGAAGGAACGTCGGGAACAAAAAGATCATCTACAAAGCGTCCTACAGTGCATAACTTCTGCAAAAAATTGGGCAAGTGTTAACAAGGATAAGACACTCCATAAAATTAAACTCATACGTAAAACAATAGAAATTATTAAAAAAAACAGCAGAAGTGGTGCCCATAAGGATACCAATTGTTTGCTTGAAAAGAGTCACCGATGGTTATATATAGATTGTACAAAATTCTATTACTATTGGCTTTGTATTTGGAGAAATTTGTCTCTGTCTTTGAAGATAAACAAAGCCTCCCTTGGGAGGAGGCTTAACTTTCAACATTTTTATGGCTTATTAGCACTAGTTTGGTGACCTAACAAGACATAAAAGTATTATATTAGGGTTTTGGAAAAAAGTGAAGTACTCCTATTTTATGTATGTGTTCGTAGGAGTCCTTACTTCAGCTAAAAGCTAACACCACACTTTTATGTGGGAAAAATAAGACACAATCTTGACTATATCTTCATGAGGAGCTCTCAAAGCCAAATGAGTGCTCAATTTCACATAAAAGAGAATATTTTCTAGGTGAATCCCATTTTACACAAGGTATAAAAATCTCCGAACAACGAGCCTATTTTTTCCATGAACATCAATGAGTTTATGAACAAAGTATATGGTTGTTGAAGGCCCATAAAAAAAGATATAGAATTAAGTACAAAAAGGATGTTTTTTGCACTATTCTGACATATCATCGATCTTTCTATGCATACCTATCAGTACCTTTATAAATGCTTTGAGTTTACACAATTTAGTTCTTTACTTTCATCTTCAAGCATCGAAAGCATCAAAAGAATTAAAACATGTCTCCCAATGACAATGTGGAACGCACCTATGAAGTATAAAAACTGCACGAATGAAAAAATGGCTTCCACAATGTGACCTTCCTCATGGCATTTAGATCTATCAAGTCGGTGCCAAATTGAAATTGTATGCTTAAATTTGGACCTAAGCTTGAAATGTACCATTCTTGTTGAGTGAAATTCAACAATTTAAAAACATAGTATCAAAATGAGTGATTTTAGTAACATGGGAAATCACTCTTGCTTTTGTGTAGGGTATCAAGTGTCCCAAAACTCAAGGAAGAAGAGATAGAGTGAGAACTTCATAAACACACTCAAAATTTTCTTTTGATTACAAACACACTTCCAACATATTCATCAAAATGTGAATTTTACTAGCAAATAAGCATATAGAGAATTTCTTATGAATGGGCCATAACTTACAATACATAGGCTTTCCATTTTTTAGAATCATATCATCTTTAGAACTACGTATGTGGTACTTTAGAGGTCACTAAACTATGTTTTAGGGTCATCTAATGTCAATTTCATGAAAAATGGACAAAAGCAACACTTTTTTTTTTGCTTTTAGGTTTTAAAAATGTATTCAAACTGAACTTTGAAGGTGAATCAATAGCCCAAAAAAATTCCAAAACTTTTTCAAGTCATAAGCTAGTTTGTGGATATACAACACTTTAGGACCTCAAGCAAAAGTTCTAGAAAGTTGCCGAGTTGAGAGGACATAAAAGTGTCCAATCACCAATCTAGTGTTAATGATACGAAACTATAGGAATCCAAGACAACATGCTTGAGAGAGTATCTTTTCAGAATCTCTTCCTCATACAAATATATATATATATATTTTTTCAAGTCATAAGCTAGTTTGTGGATATACAACACTTTAGGACCTCAAGCAAAAGTTCTAGAAAGTTGCCGAGTTGAGAGGACATAAAAGTGTCCAATCACCAATCTAGTGTTAATGATACGAAACTATAGGAATCCAAGACAACATGCTTGAGAGAGTATCTTTTCAGAATCTCTTCCTCATACAAATATATATATATATATATAGAGAGAGAGAGAGAGAGAGAGAGAGAGAGAGCATATACATCTAGAGATAATCTCTAGGTGATTAGCACAAGCCTCTGTGCGTGTGTAATTTTGGAGGGAGGAGGGAGGGAGTGCTTGACATATCACGACTTTTTGAACCATAACAATGAAAACCAAAACTCAGGGCCCAACCTAAGCACTGCTACTATCAAATCACGATGTAGATCAAGGGGTGCTTATGTGGGAGTGATGACGTGTGGTGTGATGTACAAACAAGTTGAGACGCTCATTCTTACAATAAGAAAAGATTCTGGGTGCCTTACTAATAAAGCAAATAATTTTTTATGCAATTTTGTTTTCAAAATTATTCATATTGGAAGGTTTTTATGCTTTTAGGACTTCTATACCAATACCATGTGCTTTTTTACTGCTTTTGGTTCTTTTGGGTATAAAAGAGATGCCATGATGCCACTAGTTCGACGATTGTGACTGGTTGGATCAAACAGTGTGTGCAATTTGCACCATTGCGAGCATCACAATTCATCAACATAAAGAAATACTACCAATAGCCCTTAGTTGAAGTGTCTTCGCTTCCAAGAGCAAAACCCTGCCACTCTCATCTTGTCTACAATGAATTTTCAAGTTCAATTTGTTGTAGCATGTGGCAATGTCTTATCACTTTGTCAAGTGACTTGCCCATTTGAGAGAGAGGAAGAGAAGAATGACTTTGACAATGTGGAAACAATCCCAAGAAACCTCAAAGATCACCCGACTTACGTGCGCACGAGAGAGAGAGAGAGAGAGAGAGAGAGAGAGAGAGAGAGAGAGAGAGAGAGGTGGTGCGTTCTTTTGAGTACATACAACATGCACACATACATAACCATGCATACATAGAAAGGCTATAAGATATGGAAAGTTGAATAAGCACGGATATCACCTCTATATCCACGTGATGCTAGATGACATGCAACATGAAAGGAATAGAGAAATTTGAGACATACACCAGTAAATCTTGGATGGATTCCCCTTTATCCCCCTTGACTTTTGTCTAGCTATCTACATGAGTTCTTGTATATTATTTACAATTTTGTTTGATAGAAATTTATCTTGGCTCTCTTTCACCTTTAAGACCTCCAACTGCGCGTGTAATGCACTCGGGCATGCAGACGTGAGAAAGAGAGGCAGAAAGTAAGTAGGTTGACCATTGCCCACTCACAATTTAGGTGCCACACATTTGTGTTCTCTCCACTATCGGAGGGTAAGAGGCAGAGCTCAAACCATGCTTCTCTAGTTTTTGATATGCAAGAAACAAGTAGGACAGTATGCATAACATATATGGGATAAATTTAGTACAACGCAAACCCACCCTAGTACCCATAACTAAATTGGGATTCCAATTCTTAGGACCAAATCTGGTCGTCAGACAGACGCACTAAAAGATTTGCAGTATTCTTGAAATGCCAGAAGGGGTTTCGAACCTTCCACCTCGCAACTCTCATTCACCACCCTCTCCAACTTTTTACCTTGTCAGCAATCTCCCTTTGCAGGCAACTTTTTCCATACAAACAGCAGCTGTACTTTCAAAGAATCATTCATTTTCCTATTTCCTTATTGCATTTCTTGGGAAAAAAATAAGGAATTTTGAGATTTTACACTATAGTGCCATTCCGCATAGGAACGGTAGTCAACGACAGCTGGGCATGGCTGGACAAGAATATTTACAAGGCTTTTACAGACCTAGAGGTCAGTCAAGAACCAGCCACCCAATCAGCCACTCTCCTTAACAAATCTACATCTGAGTCATTTCTAGATCCCAAAGGCGTCACCGATACCTGCATTGCGAGCAACAAACCATACGTTAGTTTGAAGAAGCCACTCGCATGATGCAAATAAAACAAAAAACAAGAATGGCAATCCCAAACATACAAAACCATCTTGCAAAGCTCCAAAATCGTAAGAATCATCCTCTTCTCTGACCATTTCTGCAACCTAGGGTCCATGGTTAAAAGAGGAATAACACCCATGTCAATTTCAAAAATTGCAGCACAGATTAGAAAAGTAAAAAGCTCAATAAAAAAAAAAACAAGGTTCGAGTTCACACACCACACCCCCACCATAGATGAACCAAGAAAAGCCTAAAACTCAACTGTGAAGGAGTGCAAGAGAGAAGATTATGGTGACATCCAACCATTGGGGCCACCATGCATCGTACTGACTGAATTCTATGACATAATGCTCATTGCTATGACATTTTCATCAATATGCTACATTAGATATCAAAACATGCCACATACACAGAGTTATAATCTGTAATGTGGCATGAAGAGGACCAAGAGATCTTTCTTCCCTAGTTCAACTGATAATGAGGAAGCATTGCAACAAGGGAAGCTGCAAGTTTCAACACCGCAAACATGATATCTAGCTGGGCAGCCTTTGGGGTTAAGCTCAGGTGCATGCCAGCTAAATGTGGAGATATGGCTATTTTATTCCTCATCTATAACAAGTCAGGAAGCGTTCAGGTGGCTTTCACAGTTTGCAAGAGTGAACGAGAGTTCCTGTCTTCTCTCATTCTTGTCTTTGTAGACCATTGGCTGAGCTTAGAGTACAGGCGTAAAATCGAGGATAATTACTCTTATTTAAAGGGGGCCGGGGGGTTGTGGGGGGGGGGGGGGGGGGGGGGGGGGTACGTCACAAATTGATGACGTGTCAGGACATTACCCAAACCAGTGTAACAAGAAACGTTTCGTCGTTTCGAGGCGTTTCGTTTCAAAAATGCCAAGAAGAAACACAATACAAAGCACATATATTTCTAGAGGATATAAAAAACCTAATAATTAAGAGTCTAGTAGGTGGATACATCCTATATACATGGTCATAGAAGTGGTTGCACGTTATACACTATATGGCTAATTTTGAATTTTGAAAATTAGACCCTTTTTTAAAAAAACCCGAAAAGGACGTTTCATCCCCACTTTTGAGTTTGTTTCAAAACGTTTTGACTCTCCAGAGTTTCGTGTTTCGTTTCGACGGATGAAACACGTTTTCATGTGACTATGAGGTCCCAAACAAACAGAGGAGAGAGAGAGAGAGAGAGAGAGAGAGAGAGAGAGAGAGAGAGAGAGCGAGCTTGCTTTATTTACGTCTTCTAAAGGCCGAAGTCGGCCTATGAGACAAATCAATGTACATCTAGTGGTAGTCCGGGTGTCTGGAAAAGAAAATACTGAAAATAAAATGCTGAAATGAAAGCTAATCTAGAACCGGGATGTGCAGTGTGGTGGTATGATGGTAATGTGTGGTGGTATGGGTATATATGGCTCTGGCACCGCAGATACTGACCATATGAATATATGGCTGTGGATGTAGCTCTGTCACAGCAGAAAATGACTACCTCGTGCTGAGTGAAAGTAAAAGTGTGAGGGCATACCCGTATCAGAGCTGGCTAATAGTGTGTAATGGGTGATGGGTATAAAAAGTGGTACATGGGGGGGAGGGGCTGAAAAACCCGATGTAAGTGGGTGCTCCAATGTGTGGTGGAGCGGGCCCTCTCCAGCTGCTGCTCATGAAGTGTACGGATCCTCAGTATATCCTGCTGGTATAGACGGGGCCGTCGGTATCCTGACTCCCGGGGTCGGCGTCGTGCTCGCTGTGCCTCTGCCTGCTCGAGTGTCAACCCAGTCGTCGTCGGCGGTGTGGGATCCCCTGAAGTCATTCTCTGGAAAAACTGAGTGATCGTCTGCTGAACACCTCCAGTGTCATGTGGTCGTGGTCGTGTAGACTCCTCACGTATGTGGAGTGCTCCTGTGATGAAATGGCCCACATGAGTCTGGTCTCTCCTCCTCATGCATGTCTGGAGAGTGCCCTCAATCCCAAATCTCTGTCTAAGCTCTGAGTAAGCTGGGCATCGTAGCATGAAGTGCTCCTCCGTCTCCACCTCTGTCTGACACACTGTGACACACTGGGCAAGTCCGGTTCTCTCGTGGTATGCCTCTGGCTCTGCCCCGCTCAATCTCAAGCTGGTGTGATGAGACTCGGAGCTGGCCGATGGCTACCCGTAGGTGATGTGGCATGTACTGCTGCATATACTGAGGGGTGTCTATGAAGCCCTGATCTGATATCTGGAGAAAATGCTCATGGTAGTGGAGCATTTTCGTCGGTAGTGGCTGCCTGGGGCTGATCCATGTCCTCTCAATGTAAATATGCGAAATCTCGTGCCTGATGATCCTATTCCTCTCCTGATGAGTGAGAGTATAAGTAGGTGCATGGATGTCATACTGGAGGGGTGGTAGTCGATCTATATCAAGCCCATGTCTAGTGAACCACTCGCTAGTCTGTGCATACCAAGAAGAGGCATCTCCCGCCAGTGCCATAGATTGTGATGCCTGTAGTGCTCGATAGGCAATGCGGTCCCTATCCATACTCCGTAATCTATGTAACAAGCAAACCGTCTGAAACAATGCCTCTACTAGCATAGGTGGGATTGCTAGCTCTGCTCTGACTATATCATGTGGAACGGACGGCTTGCTACGGATCATCCTGGAGATCATCAGTACTTGTGGGCGCTCTATCAAAGGCCAGATCGAGTCTGCCAAGCCAGGTCCCCATATGGCTGCCCCATACATAAGAGCCGGTGTAACCAAAGTGTCAAAAAACCACCCCTTCGTACGGGGCTCCTGAAAGTGTGCCTGGTGGCACTGTCTCTCCATCTGTGCGAGTGCGGAGTACCCCCTGGTCAATCTGTCTCTGGCTGCCTGTGTCATGGAAAAGGCCCCTGATGCCGCGGTAAAAGTCACCCCCAAGTAGACATATGAGCCTACAACCTCGATACTGCCCCCTGCTGCTGTGAAAGAGCTCTCTCGTATGATCCGTGCTGACGTATGAAAGATGAGAACCTTGGTTTTCCCAAGGTTCACTGAGAGCCCTCGCTGCGCACAAAAGTCATCAAGCCCAAGTAGATGCTGACGCAGCCCCTCTGCTGACTCTGATATGAGTACAATATCATCGGCATATAATAGTATATGGACTGTGGTGCCACCCATCTCCACCCCATCACCTCCTCTATGCTGAATAAAATCCACTATCTCATCAATGTAGAGCCCAAAGAGTGTAGGGGAGAGTGGACATCCTTGTTTCACACCAATGGTGCTAAACAAGGTCTCTGTAGTGCCTCCTGGACATCGTACTCGCCCACATACCTGCTCATAAAGTGTATATATACCCCATATCATGTCCTCCTCAAGCCCAAGTGAGAGTAGTCGCCTGAAGAGTCGCTCACGTGGCACTGTATCAAATGCTTTGCGAAAGTCCACAAAGCAACAGTAAATCCTCCTCTTCCTCACTCGTGCCTGGTCGATCAAGCAGCGTAGCGTGAAGATATGATCGATGGTAGAGTATGTGCAGCGGAACCCAGCCTGTCCTGCAACTCGGATGCCTGCTGCCTCTGCTCTGGTGCTAAGCTCCTCCTCTAAAACCGCGCCATAGAGCTTGGCCAACATGTGGCCAATCATAATAGTCCTGTATGTGTTGGGATCCATGGTGTCTCCAGACTTGTGTATAGGTACAATGATGTGCTGTGTCCACGAGTCTGGAAATCCCTCCACAAGTGCGCGGTTAAAGAGATGAGCTATGAAAGGTGCCAAGGTCTCTCTCCCATAAATCAGATGCTCGGCCTGTAGCTCGGTCTAGTCTCGAGCTCTACCATGTTGTAGATGCCAGATGGCTCGAGCTACCATCTCTGATGTGAAGAAGGACGAAGTGGTGGGCCGTGGTCCCTGTGGCAGGGGTATCGGTGGCTGTCCTGGTATCTAGTAAAGGTCCTTCGCATAGCGGTACCATGTGTCCAGGTCCTATGTCGGTGGCCTGCGCTCGTGGATGCGGCGCCATGCCTCTGCACTATCTCGGCTCATGAGCAAGTGATATAAGTCCCAGTATTGCTGCTCCTCCCATTCCCGCTTTTTACGGCAGGTGAGAGACTGCATTTGGCGCTGAGCCTGGCGGTGTGTGAGTACCCCGCAGGCCTCATCCTCTCTGAGCTGACGGCGTAATGCTCTGCAATCATCGTCATACCAACTGTTCCGTGGCATGGAACCTGTGCGGGGTGCATGTGTGCGTGTGTGGTGAGGGAAGCTCTGAATGGCAGATGTGTGAATCATGGAGGTAAGATCTGATGTGAGTGATTCTAGGGGGGCATGTGGGTCGAGAGATAGGAGATGTGTGCGGAGATGGTGTACATAGACATGAGAGAGCTCGTATGTAAAATGAATAGTGGTATGTGGCTGTGTGAGTGGGGTGGGTGTGTGTGACAAATGGGAGGTGAGTGTGAAAGTGAGGAAAGTGTGGTCTGCGCCGATAGGACGTCTCCCGACACTGAAAGATCGGAGAAGCTGGCCCCCAGAAGACTCCCAAGAATGTAGTCGACAATACTCTCTCCCCCCCCGTGAGGGAAGCAAGTGAGCCCACTCGAATCTGGCCACCTCTGCATCCCGTTATAAATAACGAGATGATGTCGGCTACCAAGCTCCAATAGGTGACTGCCATACCCGGTGGTATCCTGCACTGAGTCTGCTGACAGTCTGCTAATCCCCATCTCCTCTGGGTCTAAACTGCTCATAATCTCTGGGTGGTCCATATCATAGAGCTCGCACTGCCTGGTCTGGGTGCGCCTGTTGAAGTCTCCCATAAGGAAGACCTCTCCGAGTGCTGAGTAGCGGAGTATGTCATCTGAGAGTGGTGTATAAGGGGAATCCCCCTCCCATGCATGCCCATCGGTGCTCGCATATGAGGAGCCTCGTGGTGGAAAGTAGCAAATGGTGATATAGACCCCGAGCCCTAGACAAATGATGTGGCAGTACGGACCGACATGAATCACAGCGGAAAAAGCGGGAGCCGTACGACGCTGACGTGGCAGGCTTTTGGACGCCAGTTATAAAAGCAGACAACGACATGCTTTTTGAGGCAATTGTTTTTAGTAGTTGAAGCTATTGGAGGCGCCTTGCTTTTGCAGTTGTTGCTTTTGTAACCTGATCCTTTAAATATGTGCCCTAGGGTCACTTATATCAGATTAGTGCATTGTCAGGTGCAACGGAAGAGAAAAAGGATTTGCTCGGATCTAGTACTCCGCACACAAACACGAGGGACACTTTACTTCACTTGAAAGAACTGAACTGAAATGAAAGAAAGAGAGACGAGAGAGAGAAAAGAGACGACATAGGGATGTCGGGTCCCAACCCTCAAGGGCCCCTTGCTCTGTTGCCAAAGCAAGTACTTTCTTTATTCTTGCACAATGCTACTACAATGACTAAATGATGAGATGTTGATGCTAACGGATACTGACGCTAGTGATGCTGGGTACTGGGTATTGAGGTACTGAAGGGTACTGAGGTTCTATGTCGAAGATGATGATGTCGATGACGGGTACTACGGGTTCTATGTCGAAGACGGGGAGGTCGACGACGAGGTCTATGTCGAAGACGATGAAGTCGACGACGAGGTACTAAGGGTCTATGTTGAAGATGGTGAAGTCGACGACGGTTTTGTGTCGAAGACAGTGAAGTCGACGACGGTTCTGTGTCAAAGACGGTGATGTCAACAACGGGTACTGTTGGTCTACGTCAACGACGATGATGCCGACGACGACGACGATGGTGACTGTGCGACGATGACGATGGTGTCGTCGTCAAGTCCGGGACTGCGATGACGATGACGATGACGAAGGTGTCCTCGTCAAGATAGGGATCTACGATGACGATGGTGATGGTGTCGTCGTCAAGATAGGGACTTCAACGACGATGACGATGGCGATGGCGACGACGACGATGGTGTCGACGACGACAGCGTCAAAGCTGAAAACTGAAAACGCTAGGCTGTCTACTAAAAACTGAAAACGCCACGTTGATATGGGTCTTCTTCTTCTTGAGAAAACGCTAGGGCTCCTGTTGAGGTGTTGCCAATTTGCCATGGCTACTTTTCCAACAAACTTACAAAAAGAATTCAAAAAGTCACTTTTGATAAAATGACTTATAAGAGGTGGTTCACGCCGTAAAATGCCTGCATGATGAAATGAATGTTCTTGTGCAAGAGAGGGTATGCAAGTGTGACTTGCTTGGACATGCACGTCCTGCTAGAGGCTCACAAAGGTGCCAGGTTCAGTCCTAAGCTATGACTCATGCTAGATTATTGCAGAAGCGTGTCCACGTGGCGCAAGTGAAGTGCGCATGTGACATCCCCCCCCCCCCCCCGTTAAAAGTGAGGCACAGTTGCCAAACTTCTATCTGTAAATCGGATGCTAACTGATGAATGCTTCTAATGCTGTGGATGCATCACCGATGAAAATTCCTCTAAAACCAAGGATTGTGTCACCAGGAGGTGTATTTTTCCTGTTGTCTTCCGTAAATAAGTACTAGATATTTTTATTTATTTTATTTTTACTTGTTTTCCCCGGAACCCTTGAAAAGGTGCAAGTGGACATTGCATGGCCAATGTGAAACGGCTGCGACCGAATAGGTTTCTCACAGTGGGATTCTGGGTCGGTCAGTCTGGGACTGGTCGGGCCAGTTAGCATTGAATTCTGATGAGTATGGAAGCCTGTGTGCGCCAAATGAAATCTGGGCCACTCGGAAAGTCACTTACAACTTTATAAGTCAGTGGGAACTAGAGAATTAACTCAAAAGGGGCAAACTGGACACATGGCGGCTCTTGGTGCAGTTTTCCACTTCCATCAGCAAGAGGGGGCGCCCAATTTGAGAGGGGAGGCTGATTTGACTCATAAGTGACCTACAGTGTGTGTGTGTGTGAGTAGTGGGTGCAGGTCTACAGCTTTAATTTGCTCTCGTGCATCTCTCTCTCCCCTTTGGCACATATGGTAATGCCCCACTAGTTGGGCTACTCAGTTGAACATGTACAGTTCTCGGGGTTTATGCGCGTTTGCCAAGGCAAGAGCCTTCTGAACAGGAACCGGATTAGCTAATTGCTAATCCCCCACAGGTACGCACAGTTCCATCGCAAAAGATTGCGAGTTCGGAGAGTTTTCTCGCGTGAAAACTCGTCCAATTCACAGGGGAATTGTCCCATTGCATGCGGGAGCCCTTGGGACACGCGTAGGCGTGTTCGCTCCGCTAAAAACGATCCGAAACAGCGAATTACAGCCTGCTGTGTTTTTCTGCAGGTTTAGGGTTTCGCACCTAAACTGCAAGGGAACAGAGCCTTGGGATGCGTGTACAGGCTTTTGGGCCCCCGGCAGTGAAAAACAGGGAATTACAGCCCGCTGAATTTCTGTGACAGCTCACCAGAAAGCTTCCAGATAGCGAGGGAATCCGTCCTAGACAAGTGCTTTTGACCTACAAGGGTTTTTGCGCCGTTATGCTGCCAAAATCAGGTCGAAAACCTGCGTTTTCAGCCCTCGCCAGGTTTGGACAGCTTTGTGAAAGCTTGTGCGAAGTGGTCGGATCGTCTACCTTAATTTGAATAAAGAAATACTGAAAGGGGCACCAGTCTTTGGGGCCTACAGGGTGTCGGTCTTGTGTGCGCAGTGACATTCTAGTCGTTGGACGCAACTGTGTTCTCTTCCCTTCTCAGTGCTCTGTGTAAAGTTAACAGGTAATTGAAATAGTATCGCCCTCTACATTGTATAGGCCGGTTATATGGTTCCATCGACGGGATAGTCACTTTTTCTTCAAAAAGTGCAGCGTGGATTGTCGTGGGTGAAAGCAACACAGAGCTTGTCGATATGGCAGAGAAGAGAGACCAAGTACCTGAAGAGGGATCTTCCTCACATGGCACGGAGAAAGTTCCTTCAACTCTTCAAGAAGAGGACAGGTTGTTTAGAACTCAACTGCGTTGCTGCATGGACATGTTTCAGCAGTTGGCTGACAACCCAAGGATGCAGGAGTTCTTGCAGGCTCCGACACAGGGTTTTCAGCCTCCTACACAGGGCACGACTAAGCCGTTGCAGGAAAAGGAGATTTCCAATGCGCAGAGGACTCATGATGCTCGAGGGAAAGCCCATGTGGTTGAGCAACTAGCGGTGTCCAATGATCCAAAGCAACTTGCTTTAGCTGGAAAGGAACCGTTTGTGAATGGTCAAGGGAGTAATGAACACGCTATGCGTCAGACACTTCCATTACCTAATACTTATCCTGGTTATTTTGGAGGTGGTTCAGTGTTTCAAGCTATGGCTAGACCTTCCACAGGTTATATGCCAGGGAATGTGTTTGGGACAATGCAAACAGGCATGGGTAACCCTATGTACGCGAACATGGGTGTCCAACCAGGTTTTCAGGGTGCCTATGGCCAGTTTCGAGTGCCTGGAACACAATTTGGTATGGCTGGTTTTTTGCAGCCATACGTACCAAATGCAGACACCACAGGTAAAACAGTTGATGCGAGTGCTGGAATGAACAATCATGGAGCACCACTGTTACAAGCACTTGTTTATGATAATGTGGCTCCTTTGAGTCAACTTAAGGATTACAAGGAAGGTGGGCAGGGAGTGAAGTTTGAAACTTTCAAAGGAGCTGAGGATCAATTGAAGGCTTTGACCTTCATACAGCAGTTCGATGCAGCTTATGCTGGAGGAAACTTCATGGAATCTTCAAAGATACGCAAGGCTGCCACTTTCTTGAAAGGGAATGCGCTTCAATGGTGGACCGCATTGTTGAACCAGGGTCAAGCCCCAACAACGTGGGTCCCATTCAAACAGCTTTTTGCGCCTGCATGGTTGACTAACACTTTTGAAGTGGATGTGATGACAGAATGGCACGAGTTGAATGCTAAACAGTGTGCGAACTTGGAAGAGTACAATAAAAAGTTTTGGGCCGCGCTGTTGCCAGTCACCTTTTACAAGTTTGTGCCATTGTCAGAACAGATTGAGAAGTACTGTTGCGGATTGCCCAAGAAAATCAGGGACTACTGCACAAAGACTACTGTCATGAATATGTTTCAGTTGATAGAGAATGCAAGAGTGGCCAGCAATCTGTCGAAGGGAGATTCCCATGGATTTAATAGCCACAAGAAAGGGTCCCAGGGCAAACAGTTTTCAGCCAAGGGCAATGTTGCAGCAAAGCCTTCTGAGCCTCCCACAAAGAAGCCCTCCACTGAAGAAGGTGATACGTCCAAGAAGCAGTCTAAGTCTTCTTCGGGACGAGGACAAGGACAAAAAAGGCATTTTTTTGGCAAAACTTTTGAAGAACGGCAAGCTCTTAGGGAGGCCAAGAAATGCTATATTTGTGAACAGGAAGGACATTTTGCAAATGAATGCCCACAGAAGAAGTCACAGGATAAGGATGACAAGTCAGACCATAGAGGAAAGACTCATGTCCTTGATGTAAAGCTTAAAGGCGAGTTTGTTCCAGTTGTTTCTGCTTCTGCTATTTCATCTGTAATAAAGAATCATCTTTCTGCGTACTTGATCTTTGCAAAAGAAGTACCCCAAGTTGTATCTAATTTGTCTACCTTAGATAAAGATAGGTCAACTTTTTTGAGTGGTTTCAGTGATTGTTTTTCGGACTCTTTGCCAGGGGAGTTACCTCCTGAAAGACCTGAGGATCATACTATACATCTTGTGCCAGGTTCTAGTCCACCGAATAGACCACCATACAGGGTTAGTGCAGCCCAGCAGAAAGAGATTATGAGTCAGGTCAACGAGCTTTTAGAGAAGGGGCTGATTCAGCCCAGTTCATCCCCTTTTTGTTCGCCTGTACTCTTAGTGCAAAAGAAGGATGGTTAATGGCGCATGTGCATTGACTATCGCGCCTTGAATAAGAATACTATCAAGAACAAGTTCCCCATACCGAGGATAGATGACATTCTTGATCGGCTTGAGGGAGCGTCATTGTTTACAAGAATAGACCTAAAGAGTGGGTACCATCAGATACGCATTAGACCAGAAGATGTTCATAAGACTGCGTTTAGGACAACATTTGGTCTCTATGAGTTTCTTGTCATGCCATTTGGTCTCACAAATGCTCCTGCCACGTTTAATAGAATGATGGACATAATTTTTAGACCACATAGAAACTTCGTGGGTACCTTCTTTGATGATATGATTGTCTATTCGAAGTCTGAAGAGGAGCATAGGGATCACTTGACTGCAGTTTTCAATGAGTTACGTAAGTACGGGCTACTCATTAATGTGAAGAAGAGTGAATTCTTTTTGCAAGAGATTCACTTCCTTGGGCACATTGTTTCAAAGGATGGGGTACGCATGGATCCCGCTAAAGTTAGATCATGGCCAGACTTGAAGTCCGTACATGACATTCGAAGCTTTCTAGGCTTATGTTCCTACTACAGGAGGTTCATCCGAAATTTTGCTGAGATTGCTTCTCCACTCCATGCACTACAAGGAAAAGGAGTTACTTTCAAGTGGACAGCCAAGGAAATTTTAGCGTTCAAACACTTGAAAGAGAAGCTGACTTCAGATACGGTAATCATTTTGCCAGATCTTTCAAAACCTTTTGTGGTTCAGTGTGATGCGTGTGGCCATAGTCTTGGTGCAGTTCTAATGCAGAATGGCTGAGTAGTCGCATATGAGAGCAGAATTCTTTTGAAGACTGAAAGGAACTTGCAAGTCTATGAGAAAGAATTGCTGGCAGTAATTCATGCTCTCACTAGTTGGAAACACTATCTGCTAGGGGCTGATTTTGTTGTCCAAACGGATCATCAAACCTTGCGATATTTTTTCACACAGACGAAGTTGTCTGAGAAGCACATGCGATGGGCAAACATCTTGTCAATGTTCCATTTTCAGATTGTGCATGTGCAAGGGAAAAAGAATGTGGTGGCTGATGCGTTGTCACGAAAGCCCCAAATTTCAGCAGTGTCAATTCCGTACCATTGTGAACTAGACGAAATGAAGACACAATATGCTGAAGATTCAGATTTTGCAAGGATCTATGACCAGCTTGTTGATGGCCAACATCATGAGCACTATATGCTTAAGAATGACTTTCTCATGATGCATGGAAAGTTATGCGTTACTAAACAGTTACGGCCCAAGATTTTGATGGAAAGTCATGCTCCACCTTATGCTGGGCATCGTGGAATTGATGCGACAGTGAAAGGGGTTGAGGCATTCTTCTATTGGCCAGCTTTGCGTCAAGATGTTGACACATTTGTAAGATCATGCTTAGTATGCCAAAAAGTCAAATTTGACAGACAAAAGCAACCGGGATTGTTGCAGCCATTGCCCATCCCAGATAGGCCATGGGAAAGCATAGCAATGGACTTTATCTTTGATCTTCCAAGGGCGCAAACAGGCAATGACGGAATTTGGACTATCATTTGTAGGTTCAGTAAGCAGGCCCATTTCATTCCTGTGAGGAAGAAGATAAAGCCAGAACACATGGTCAAGATATTCATGAGCAATATCTTTAAATATCACGGGATGCCTCAGTCAATTGTCAGTGACAGGGATCCACGTATGACGAGTCTTTTCTGGAAGGCATTGTTTGAGAACATGGGCACTACGCTAAAGTTCTCTTCTTCGTTTCATCCGCAAACTGATGGACAGTCAGAAGAGGCAAATTCTACTGTTTTGGACCTGCTCAAATGTTATGTGTCAGAGCACAAGGCAACTTGGGAACACCATCTTCCATTGGTTGAATATGCTTACAATAACATTGTGCATACGTCAACAGGTAAGGCACCATTTGAGATAGTGGAAGGAGGAAAGAAAGTCCCGCCCATTTTGCAGACTAAAGACAAGATTTTTGAGGCAGACAAGTATGTGCAAGATATGGATGAAACATACAGGAAGATAAAGATTGCTCTTGAGAAGACTCAGGCTAAGCAAAAGAAAGCTGCCGATCGTCACCGTCGTGAACTTGTATTTTCACTTGGTGATTGGGTGCTTTTGCGCTTTGAAAAGGCTAGGTTAAGGAAAAGGAAAGGCAAGGAACGCTTGTTTCCTAAGCTCAGTATGCGATATTATGGTCCTTTTCAGATTTCAGAAAAGATCAGCGATGTAGCTTACAGGTTAAAGCTACCAGAAGGCTGGAAAATACATAATGCTTTTCATGTCAGCCTTCTAAGACCCTTTGTCGGTGATGTGCCAGAGAATATGCTTGATGAGGAACAACCCGAAGTGGAAGAATTGGATGAAATCCTTGTTCCTGAACAGATATTGGCACATAAAGAAAGAAAGGTTAGAGGAAAGGTTGCAAGACGCTATTTGGTGAAGTTCAAGAACTATCCATTGTTGGATGCCAAATGGATGGAAGAGTCTGAATTGGTTGATTCACCTCAGCTATTGCAATTGTATCTTGAAGCCTTTCAGATGGAACCCACAGTGACTTGATGTAGCCTTTTTTGGAGCAAGGCAAGAGCATGGTTCATGATGCTCAAGAGAGTAGTTAAGCAATTGTATCTACTCTTTCCATACAGAATTTAGCTAGAGAAGTTTGTGCTTGAGAGTACACTAGAAGACTTCTATGCTTGATATATGTGTCGTAGCCAGGTTGGTGGGATTGTTTAATCGTCCAACGCTACATTTCCGGAAGCATGTATATCTTGGATTCCCATCATAGAATATATGTGATATCAGGAGATATTGCATGTATTATTGGCATGCAAGCGAGGTCGCTTGCAGTATTTCAAGGGTCGGGTGTGTCACCAGGAGGTGTATTTTTCCTGTTGTCTTCCGTAAATAAGTACTAGATATTTTTATTTATTTTATTTTTACTTGTTTTCCCCGGAAGGTGCAAGTGGACATTGCATGGCCACTGTGAAACGACTGCGGCCGAATAGGTTTCTCACAGCGGGAGTCTGGGTCAGTCAGTCTGGGACTGGTCGGGCCAGTTAGCACTGAATTCTGATGAGTATGGAAGCCTGTGTGCGCCAAATGAAATCTGGGCCACTCGGAAAGTCACTTACAACTTTATAAGTCAGTGGGAACTAGAGAATTAACTCAAAAGGGGCAAATTGGACACATGGCGGCTCCTCGTGCAGTTTTCCACTTCCATCAGCAAGAGGAGGCGCCCAATTTGAGAGGGGAGGCTGATTTGACTCATAAGTGACCTACAGTGTGTGTGTGAGTAGTGGGTGCAAGTCTACAGCTTTAATGGAAAGCTTGCCTTCTCCTCTATCTCATGTAGTACGATGATTTGCTCTCGTGCATCTCTCTCTCCCCTTTGGCACATATGGTAATGCCCCACTGGTTGGGCTACTCAGTTGAACATGTACAGTTCTCGAGGTTTATGCGCGTCTGCCAAGGCAAGAGCCTTCTGAACAGGAACCGGATTAGCTAATTGCTAATCCCCCACAGGTACGCACAGTTCCATCGCGAAAGATTGCGAGTTCGGAGAGTTTTCTCGCATGAAAACTCGTCCAATTCACAGGGGAACTGTCCCATTGCGTGCGGGAGCCCTTGGGACACGCGTGGGCGTGTTCGCTCCGCTAAAAACGATCCGAAACAGCGAATTACAGCCTGCTGTGTTTTTCTGCAGGTTTAGGGTTTCGCACCTAAACTGCAAGGGAACACTGGGGGAGCCTTGTGAGAGCCTTGGGATGCGTGTACAGGCTTTTGGACACCCGGCAGTGAAAAACAGGGAATTACAGCCCGCTGAATTTCTGTGACAGCTCACCAGAAAGCTTCCAGATAGCGAGGGAATCCGTCCTAGACAGGTGCTTTTGACCTACAAGGGTTTTTGCGCCGTTATGCTGCCAAAATCAGGTCGAAAACCTGCGTTTTCAGCCCTCGCCAGGTTTGGACAGCTTTGTGAAAGCTTGTGCGAAGTGGTCGGATCGTCTACCTTAATTTGAATAAAGAAATACCGAAAGGGGCGCCAGTCTTTGGGGCCTACAGGGTGTCGGTCTCGTGTGCGCAGTGACATTCTAGTCGCTGGACGCAACTGTGTTCTCTTCCCTTCTCAGTGCTCTATGTAAAGTTAACAGGTAATTGAAATAGTACCGCCCTCTACGTTGTACAGGCGGGTCATAGATTGATGGTACTGCAAGTGCTGTGGGTACTGTTGGCGATGCAAACACCGTGTAAGGGTCACTGTCCAGCCTTACTACGATTGCTGAATATCAGTCTGGGCTGTTTACCAGATAGTGCTGACTCTGCCTGCTATAGCAAGAGTTGTTCCCCGAACACTGACTGTGGTGAAAACATTATTGGTGCTGATGGACTGAGGTTTGGTTCCGGAGTCCTTTCCAAAGGTTCAAAGACGAGGGAAATGGATGCACACTACATGCGAAT
This sequence comes from Adiantum capillus-veneris, assembly GCF_014529385.1. Classification (NCBI taxonomy): domain Eukaryota; kingdom Viridiplantae; phylum Streptophyta; class Polypodiopsida; order Polypodiales; family Pteridaceae; genus Adiantum; species Adiantum capillus-veneris. Next base: position 59,334,701 of record NC_140944.1, on the reverse strand, counting down.
GCGAATGCACAAGAGGTTAGGGATCCTGTCTCCAACTCCTTCCATATCCGCATACAAAGCTAGGAGATCTTGGTACTCAAGATCTCGGTTTTCGTGTATCCGATGTCGATCTTTCTTCAAAGGTATGGCAATGAAGATGGGATCTAGTAAGTCCATGGTCGGGACTCAAAGATTCTTCAGGAAAAAAACTGGGAGAGGTTCTTTGGGTTCTTGGTTCTGCTTGGGTTCTTTGGGTTCTTTTCTTCTACTTGGGTTCTTGTTTCTTGATGTTTCTTGATTCTTTTGAGGTTCTTCTTCCCTCGAGTTCGCGAAGCCGAAGCACACACAGAGCTCTGATACCAATGTCAGGTGCAACGAAAGAGAATAAGGATTTGCTCGGATCTAGTACTCCGCACACAAACACGAGGGACACTTTACTTCACTTGGAAGAACTGAATTGAAATGAAAGAAAGAGAGAGATGAGAGAGAGAAAAGAAACGACATAGGGATGTCGGGTCCCAACCCTCAAGGGTCCCCCTTGCTCTGTTGCCAAAGCAAGTACTTTCTTTATTCTTGCACAATGCTACTACAATGACTAAATGATGAGATGTTGATGCTAACAGATACTGACGCTAGTGATGCTGGGTACTGGGTATTGAGGTACTGAAGGGTACTGAGGTTCTATGTCGAAGATGATGATGTCGATAACGGGTACTACGGGTTCTATGTCGAAGATGGGGAGGTCGACGACGAGGTCTATGTCGAAGACGATGAAGTCGACGACGAGGTACTAAGGGTCTGTGTCGAAGACGATGAAGTTGACCGCGGTTCTGTGTTGAAGACAATGAAGTCGACGACGGTTCTGCGTCGAAGATGGTGATGTCAACGACGGGTACTGTTGGTCTACGTCAACGACGATGATGTCGACGACGACGACGATGGTGACTGTGACGACGATGATGTCCGGGACTGCGATGACGATGACGAAGGTGTCGTCGTCAAGATAGGGATCCGATAGTGATTGGCAGAAGCGTGCCCACGTGGCGCAAGTGAAGTGCGCACGTGACATGTATGGTTGCAGAGCGACTCCCCGGCAATCGTACTCCGTGATTATTAATATAAAAAGTATAATGAGAATAAGAATGCAAAGCCTAAAGTAATATGATTCCAGATGTACAAGGGGATACACCGCATTAAGACAAAGCAAGAGTTGTATGCAAAGCTTGGCACACCTTAAGGATCAACCCGCTTTCTTTATGTTTGATGATTGTGCAATTAAAATTTTTATATCTATGTAAATGGCGGATGCTTTGGGTATTAAAGTAATTTTTACATGCATACGAGGATTGTTTTGTCGATGAATTACCATACCCGGGTTATGCGTCTAACCAACCCAAAGATTTCAAAGATGGCGGCACAACAGTCAGATTTTTCACTTTTTCTGGGGTGAGAGATCGCAAGAAAGCATTGCAGTTCCTACAACAATTCAACAACATCTATGCTTTAAGGAACTATACAGAAGAATCCAAGATTTCTCGAGTAGCGGGATTTCTTAAAGATAATGCTATGCAATGGTGGAGTTCAATCGCGACACGACTGCATGCTCCAAGGACCTGGCAAGCTTTCAAGACAGTTTTCGCACATAGTTACATGACTTCTATGTTTGAAGTCCGGATTTTGGCAGAGTGGGGCAACTTGAAAATGTTTGCCACCGAAACCATGGACGAATATAACCAAAGTGTTTCTCGACATGTACCTTCAGGTGTCCTCCTTTAGATCTGTTCCCTTGGAGGCCCAATGCGAGCGATACACCATTGGACTACCATCACCATTGCAGAAATATTGTCTATCCAAGCAAGTCTCCATCAGGCAAGAACTTATGGACCATGCCGCAATCGGCTACAAACTGATGAAGTGAAAGCTAGAGTTTAACACAGAAGAATCTCCGACCACTAACCACAACTCTCGCCAACAAAGAACAAATTCTCGAGAGTCTCGTGAAAGTCAACCACAAAGGCCTCGTTTGACACCTCAACAACGAAACACCTTACTACAAGAAGGCAGATGTTTTGGATGCTTTCAAACAGGACATAACTATTTTTGTTGTCCCCAACGCACTGACAGACCCGCGGAGCCGACTCCCGCGTCGACGGTCGACAGAAACCCAGGACCATCTCCAACCAAACGAGCTAAACCGGCCATTGTATTAGTACCCGAGGATTAGTACCTGACATCTATGGCATACGCCTTGAAAGTACAAATGAATTGTGTCGAGCATATGGCAAAGTCAATGGCTTCAAAGCCCTTATTTTCTTTGACCCCGGAGCTACAAAGAACTCCATCCATCTAGAATTCTTAAAGCAGATGCACTTTGATTATGATGCAGAGGGTGGAGAAATTGAAGCTGAGCTAGCCACGGGGCAAACTCAGAAAGTGGTACCGCTCATTGGTGCTCTTCCAGTGACTATTCACGATTATCATGGAAAAGTTGATTTCCACATCATGAAGTTGGGCAATTGTGACGTTCTATTAGGCATGCCTTAGCATGACAAGAATGATGCGACTCTCCAGATTCGAAACCGAACCATCACCATGATGCAGAAGGGCAAGCCAGTCATCCTCAAAGTTCGGTTGTCCGAACAAAACCCTGAATGAACTCTCTAGTTGTTTTATAGTTAGATACTTTTGAACTTTGTTTGAAAAAGTATTGTTTGAAACTTTGTTTGAAATCTGTTTGAAATGGATGGTATCTGTTTTGAACCTGTCTTGGTGCCGATTTGAAATGTTTGACTCTGGTTTTAATACTGGTTTCAAAGATTGGTGATTTTACTCTCAGTTGGAGGGTGAGAAATGATGTTTGAGAATGCTTGTTCATACTCATGGCCCGGACCCTTGTGGTTATTTGCGGAGGGAGTATTGAATGATTAAAAAGTGTTGTTTTTACTTATGGCCCGGACCTGCATGGTTATTTATGGAGGGAGTATTAAGAAGTCTGAGCAGTGGTTACTCTCAACACCTCCAAACAACGCAAGCTGCGGTATGGGGGGCGTTTGGTTGTAAAAGGCCTCTATATCTCATGGCCCGGACCTTTTTAGGTTATTTGCGGGAGGAGTGATGAGGGAGTGGTTGAACAGCTCATGGCCCGGACCTGGATGGTTATTTGCGGGAGGAGTGTTCATCGACGGCTTTTTATTTCTATGTCTTGTAACATACATATGTGAGCATTTGTGTTGCATTGTGATGTGCCAACCATTGAATATTCCTATTGGATGAGATTGCCTGAGTACGTAATTTTAGTGCATCAAGACACCCGTGGAGATCAGTACGGTCTGGGTGTGATGGCTAATTTTACTACGCCAGAATATCAAGAGTTCTAATCTGGACGAAAGGAGAAGCTAACTCCTTAACAAAAAGAGCAAACTGATTGTCCCTCGGAATGACCCTTGGAAATTTTTTAGCTAACTTGAGTTGTTTTGCAGATATGCTGTAATCGCGGACAATTACTCTCTTTCAAGAAGGGAAGATGTCACAAACTGCTGACGTGTCAAAGCCCTGAAGAAGGGAGCCAACTTGCAGATGTGGGCCGAGGGGCCTAAACCCTAAGTGAAGAGGCAGAGCAGTAGAAGATGAAGCAAGCCCATCACACACACACACACACACACACACACACACAAAAGATACGCGCTGGTTTGCTGACATGGCACAACTCTACGAACAGTCCTAAAATTCTGTTGACTGCTGACGTGGCAGAATTGTACGGATTTCTGCTTTTTACGTTGACAGTGTTGACGTGGCAGGACTGTACAGTGCTGATGTGGCAGGACTACGGATTTCCGTGAATTACGCTAGCAGCTTTTTGGCATTGCTTTTTGACCAAAAGCTTTTGAGTTTTGAAGGCTTTTCACTGTAATTGTTTTTCAGGCCAAGGGCCTTTAAATATGAGGTTAGGGCTCATTCTCTGGCATGCTTCCTGGAGAAGGTGCACAATCTGGAGTACCAGCTTGTACTGTGTTGATGCAATATAAAGAAATACCGAAAGGGGCACCAAGGTTTGAGGCCAATACTCTCTGGGCTGGAATTTCGCCACTCCGTGTCGTGTGTCGTCTCTCTCTTTCAGTTCAGTTGTTATTGAAGTGCTAAAAGTTTGTTCAGTCTGTTCTTTTCTATTGGCACGTGGTGCCCGTCTTATGACATTGTGTATTCTTTGATGACATTCTTGTGTTTTCCAACAATGAGCATGATAATAGAGCCCATTTAGAAATTGTGTTTGAAGAATGTCACTGTCACAAACTAATAATGTGGCGTGGCCTAGCTGGCACAACCAAGGCGAGGGGCCTAAATCCTAATAAAGAGAAGCAGAAGAAGTTTTACCAACTTACAGAAAATGACTGAGAGGCCTAAAGGGGTTGGGTTTTTAACCCTTCCTCCCAGCTTGCAAAACTTGGCCGAGGGGCCTAAAGCCCTTAAAAATATAAGGATCCAAATCTGCATAGAGCTTATGACATGGCATTGATGTAATCCACTGGTTGCTGACGTGGCACTGTACGGATGCCCACGTTTCACGCTACAACCCATGGGGCGCCAGATTTTTGGGTGATAGCTCTTGGGACCCAGTGCTTTTGGGAACAACGCTTTTCATGTATAAGTTTGGCCAAGGCCTATAAATAGGTTGCCAGGGCCTCTTCTCTGTAGATTCGCTTGGGAGCACTGCGAAGAGAGGACCCTTGGACAATGTACCCTTACAAAGCAAGAATAAAGAAATACCGGAAGAGACGTCAATCTTTGGGGCCAGTACATCTTGGCTCAGAATTCCGCCATGCAGTGTCGACTTTCCTCTTCTCTCTCTCCCTCTATTCAAGTTTATTCAATTGTTTGCAGTTTCCCTCACGTGTGTTGCAATTGATCTTTGATTTGGAGTGTCCAAGTCTATTACAGTGGTATCAAAGCTCAGACAATTCTTCTTCTACGAAGGATCCAATCCCTTTTCCACAGCACACATGGATTCTGGTAGTGAATTTGGCAAGGAGCAAATTGTTCCACCTACTCACATGAGTGAAAAGACCAACGGAGGTTCTAGCGGGAGCCGACCTCTTTCCGAGGAATCGGGAGCAGAGTATGGCCCAATTCCACCAACTAACCTCGACAAGATGGAGTATCAACATCAACTGCACGTTGACACTTGTGCTAATCAGATGCTCAAGTACTCCAAGGATCAAGTTTTTGAAGAATCACCCACTTAAAGATTCATTCGCGATGGCAAGCTGCAATTCACTCACCCCTCAAGTCGGCCATGAAAAAGAATGCAAAGCCGAGTGCAGACAAGCAAAAACTGTACTCACACGATGATTTGACGTTGTTGTTGAGCAACAGGTCAATAAAGTAATGAAGACTATGAGCTCTCGGAGAAGAGTCGATCAACAAATTATCCCGGCTATTTGGGTTGGAAATCTACTTTCAAGGCAGCTAGCGAATCCAAGAAGCATGTGCTTTTGCGGACGACCCTAGTTCATCTTCAGCTTTTGAAAGCTCAAAGAGTTCCTCTTCCTTCGACTCCAGCGAAAAGGAAGCACCGGAAGCCGAGAAAGACTCAAAAGAGTAAGAAGAACGAGCGAACCAAGAAGAGCAGGTCCCACAAGAAATCTCGGAAGCATCAGAAACACTCTGACAGTTCCGATGAGGACACCTCATCCTCTGATTGTTTTGACTCTGATAGTCAGTGTTTGGAAGGAAGAGAAGACACCGTTACCGTTTAAATCAATATGACTACCTCGAGAAGAAAGGAGGGAAGATCAAGGATTTTAAAGAGAGTGGGCAAGGACTCAAGTTTGACACATTTTCAGGCTATAAGGACACCCACATAGCTCTTCCATTCATACACCCATTCGACATCGTCTTTTTGGGAGAACCTTTTCCCGAACACTCCAAAGTACGAAGAGCATCATCTCATCTGAAAGGGAATGCCCAAACATGGTGGTCAACCCTATCGAAGCGCCTACAAAGTGGTTAAAATTTAAACGGGTTTTCACTTCTGTCTGGCTTATGGAAGAATACGAAGAGAATGTCATCACAGCTTGGAATCATCTTAGGATGACCAAAGAAGACACCTTGGACGACTATTGCCAGAAATTTTCGGATATTTTTTCACCAACCTCTTCTTTTAAGAAAATTACCTTCAAGCAACAAGTTGAGCGGTTTTGTTGTAGTTTACACAAAGAGATACAGCGATATTGTCTACAAAGGAAGGCTGACTCCATTCAAAGACTTATGGGTCATGCCAAGCAAGGATCTAGTATGCATGCCGGCACATTAATGTACCCTTCAAACAGGCCAATGTCCGCTCAAAAGGGGCAAACTTCATTCAACGGTAACAAGGAAAAGGGTAAACAACAGAAGAAGAAACTAACCGGCCCAAAATTGTTGGTCGAACGACGTGCTTAGTACTACAAAGAGGGAAAGTGTTACGGTTGTGGAGAGCAAAAGCACATTCTTGCGAAGTGTCCTAACAAAGCGTCAAATGATCAAGCAGTGGACAAACCAGAGAGTTCCAAAGCGACACAAGAGCGTGCAAAGAAAGGGAAGACAAAGGCAGGACATGTTCTGGATTTTGTGAGGACAAACCCAGAGCAGACATACAAGAGTATGAAGCACTATAGAGTGCGCGGCAAGGTACGTGATTAGCAAGTCCTTATATTCTTAGATGGAGGAGCTGTCACAAAGTGATGACGTGGCGGACAGCAGAAACCCTAAAATTCCTGCAAACCCTGATTTCTGCCAGAAACCCTAATTTCCGGAAATCGCGGAGGCTAAAAAAAAATAATAATAAAAAAAAAAGGAAAATGATGAGCGACGCGAATTTTGCTTTTGCTTTTTTTTATAAAAAAAAAGAGAAAAGACTCTCTAAGAGAGAGAGAGAACTAATGCTTTTGATTTTAAAAGCTTTTCGGGCTCTGCTTTTGGGCATCCCTTGTAACCTTTAAATTAGTGGTGAGGGCCTCACTTCTGAGAGCATCTGGACGCAGAGTCTGAGAGTGAAACCCTAACCGCTCTCTTGTACTTTGATATGATTAATATAAAAAGAAATACCGAAAGGGGCGCCAGTCTTTGGGGCCAATATCTCTAGGCACGGAACTCCGTCGGGCCAGTGCAAATCTATTGTGATCTGTGAATTGTTTTGAAGTGGTTATTTGGTGCTGTCGCCGTTGATTCTTGACTTGGAGTGTCCAAGTCTATTACAGGAGCCAAGGCCAACTTCATCTCAATTGATTGGCGACCTGACTTGGAATCACGCCAAAAGATATGGGACCACCAATGGAGGTAGTTCTAACGGCACCAAGACAAGATTTATAACTGCTTCTTGTAACACCTCTCTGACAAAGGTTTCCAAATGGCTTAGCTATTGTTTCAAAACCGACTTAGCCTAGAGATTTTGCAATAAAAAATAACAGCGAACTTTGACAGCCAAGCTTTAAACATGTAATTGTCCCCCACATGTGGCCATTACACCTGTCATAGGCAAACTTTGGTTGCATTGCCAAGGTATTTAGAGTACCGAGGACTTTTACATCATGCCTCTCGAGGAGTGTAACGTCCTTTTGAAGATCCCTTGGTACCACAAGAACAACGTCGTGGTCGATTATCGAGCAAGAAAGCCCACGTTGAAGAAAGAGAAGGGCAAGGAAATTATTCTTGATGTAAAATTAAAGGGCGAGTCTGTCCCACTTGTATCGGCTTCGACTGTTTCAAAATTAATGAAATCCAATCTCTTTGTTTACTCAATCTACCTAAATGAACTCCATGAAAATAAGAAGTCCAACATTTCAGATTTAAAGAACGACAAAGAAGCAAGCTCAAGCCGATTGTTTCTCTGAGGGTTTCCCTAGATAGCTATCTCATGAGCAACCTAAAGATCATACAATTCCCCTGAGCCGGCCACCTTACACAATAAGTAGAGCCCAAAATGAGGAAATCATGAACCAAGTGAAAGCACTTCTTGAAAAGGGTCTAATCCTGCCTAGTACATCACCTTATTGTTCACAAGTGCTTCTAATGTTAAAAAAAGATGGGCTACATAGCTCTGGACAAAATCACCATCAAGCACAAGTTTCCAATACCCTAGATCAATGATATACTTGGCACGCTACAGGGCTCTACGTGTTTTAGTAGACTCGATCTGAAAAGTGGCTATCATCAGATTATGATTGCTCCTGGAGATGTATATTAGACCGCATTCAAGACCTCCTTTGGATTGTACAAGTATTTGGTGATGCCTTTTGGTCTCACTAATGCTCTTTCAACCTTCAATAGGATGATGGACACTTTTGGTCTCACTAATGCTCTTGCAATGTTCAACGGGATGACGGACAGGAGTTTTAGAGAGTGCACGTCATGCGTGGAGTAGAACACAGACACCCTTCTCTTACAGGTTTTTCCGGCACCACGGCAATAGATTGGTGGTCAACAGAAAAAAGAGCAAGGCTTTCAAGTTTCTTGCCAGAATACACTTCTGGGGACACATTGTCTCCGTAGAGGGTGTACAGATAGACCCAGCTAAATAGAACCATCAGATTTAAAAAATGAACATGAAGTTCGAAGCTTTTTGGGCTTATGTTCGTACTATAGGTGGTTCATTGGAAAGTTTGCGGATATTGCTTCTCCCTTGCATATCTTGAGTCAGAAAGGGATTCCCTTTGCTTGGGGACCATAAAAAATTACGGCGTCCAAGACTCTTAAGGAAAAGTTAACAACCGGTTTTTTATCGATTTTACCAGAGTTGCAGAAACAATCTGAGGTTTACTATGATGCGTGTGGACGCAGTCTGGGGATGGTCGTAATGTACGAAGGACATGTTGTAGCCTATGAGAGTGGAATGTTTTCTAGACCCGAGCGGGTTGCTCAAATCTACGAAAAGGAGCTGTTAGCAATAATACATGCTTTGACTCAGTGTAGGCATTTCCTTCTCGGAGCAGATTTCACAGTGTTTACAGATCATCAGTCTCAGATACATCTTGTCCCAGAAACAACTTTTGATTAAGCAAATGAGATGGGCGAACATTTTGTCGCAGTTCCATTTCCAACTTGTTCATATTACAAGGAAGAAGAATTCAGTGGTGTCTGCCATTTCAGAGATACATCATCAGAATTTTGAATAGATGATTGATCAGTACGCTAAGATCCAAATTTTGCAGACATCTTTGACCACTTGCAGAATAGGGAGACAGTTGTAGGCTATCCTCTAAAGAAAGGTTATTTAATGCGAAAGACCTTATTGTGTGTCACATAGGGGTTGAGGAACAAGGTCTTGATAGAGAGCCACTCTCTGACCTGTTCTTTCCAGAACAGTGTTCTCTTTCCTCGCTCAATTTTCTCTTCCAAAGAATCCTGGCAAGATTTCCACCTAAAACAAAGAAAATCTTTCTTTAGACTTTTTACCTGTTTTTCCTATCTTTCTTTTAGTGTCCAAAATGCACTTGCTTTGTGCTGTTGTTTTGAGAATCTCTTTTTCTGTTAGGGCATGAGTGTGAGTGGGGGCTAAAAAGCCTAAGGCCTTTGAAAAGTTTTGTTTTGCTCTAGCTTTTGGAGGGTAGAGCCTTTGTAAGAGCTCTAAGAGGAGGCACTTGACACACACTCAGAGGTGCAGACTGTAGGAGGACTTGCACAAGTTGAAAATTTGTACCAGCATATTTAAACAGATACCCAACCATGGCGTTTGCAGTTGCAGTTCTGGACCACTGATCCCACTTGTGCAAAAGCTACCTGCTCCATGCACCTCTCTCTCTATTCATTCTTTTGTCCTATTTCGTTTATTTCAAGTTGTGAAGTGCTAATCATTGTATTGCTGCCAATAGTAGCAACATACAATATTTTGACCCAACAAAGTGGATACATTAATAACAGAGCTCAGCACTTTGCTTGCGAAGGTACCATCCTATCAATACATTGATATCAGAGCTCAGCACTTTGCTTGCAAAGGCCTTTTGGCAACCAAATGTACGATCCTATCAATACACTACCTTTAGGAAGAAGCTAAAAAAAATTGTTTTTCTCCCACTCGAGATATTGGAGATTCAAGAGGAGGATTAGTAGAAGCAAAAAAATTGAGCTGAGAGCCAAAAATCAGACATTTTCGACCTAAACATGATTGAAGACGATAAAAGGAGGCTATTGAAAGCTATTTCACCAAATTGGACAGGTTTGGCCTTGCATTGGCCAAGGATTGATTGGTGCAGACAAGCATCGAGAAGTGTGTACAAACACGGAAAATTGTTTCTATTTTAAACAAAGCTCTAAAATTGTCTCCCATGGTAAAGACTTTGCAGAAGGAAAAATCGATGCTTAACCCACGCAGCATTCCTTTCACATTGATGTGACAGGCACGAGCAGAGGAATACAATTGGCTACGAAACATGTATGAGACACAAAGGCGAAGAAGGTTTCAGTTTCAAAATGAATCCTGAATTAAAAGGATTGATGACAAAAAGGAAGTGGATTTTTTTACTGTATGTATGGTATGAATGTGACTGTATAAAATAAACGAATTATAAAATGGTATGGACAATGGCATGCCTTTGTCATACTAAGAGATGGATGCTCAAACAATCGCATACAAAGAAATAGCACCCAATGGATAACATAGCTGTGGGAGAACAATCGCATTCAAAGTGAATTATTGATCAGACCTTTCAAACCCACCCAAGGTGTCTGCAGCCAGCGTACACTGTCACCACATACCATAAGAGCGCATGACTGCTTGTGAGCATCCACTACACCTCTCTCGACGTATGTATGTTATTTTCTTCTCTTTAGACTTTTGGCTCTCTATTTTCCTTGTCTTCCATGATAAAGAATAATAAGTGCCATGTGATGGGCTTTAGGGTTTATGTATCTACGTCAAAGATGCGATTGGGCATTGCGCCCACCATCTAGCCAATCACTCTCTCGAAAGGTTGTCCATACTAAACTCTGAGTCAGAGCCAGAATTTTCATATGCTACGCGCACTCTCTAGCTTCTCTCTCCTCTCCTCCCTCTAGAGATTAGAAAATTTGCCTCTATATGTGGTTTCCTCTCTAGACTGAAATCCCTCTCTAAAACAGCTTTTTCTCCTGACAAATTTTCTCTTAAATTTGCTCAGTTTTCTCTCTATATTAATTTTCTCTAGAACAGAGCTGATTTTTTAATCTCTAGAACTTGAAAATTGTTCTTCCTCTCTTGCACTCATTTAAATGTGCATTCCTCCCAAAAACTATGAGCGGAACTCTTCTCTGGACATTCACTGAAAGGAAAAAGATTTGCATGATACTAAAAAAGTGGGATCTGAATAAAACCTCCATTCGAAAATGTTGTTTTTTTCTGGTAGCGGGGACATGAGAACCATTTGTAGGACCTGCCACCGATTCAACTTCTACATTCTTCAATGAGGAATTTGCTCTGCGAGCTGCAGCCTGGGAAAAGTCCATCCCTAGATCAGCCAATTTATGAATAACAAATTAACTTGAGAACACCTCAAAAACACAATACATAAATGGTCCCACCACAGCAGATGCAGCTAATCCAAGTTCAGCCACACGGACGCCTATCGCATTTTGTTTACATGATCCCATCCCAAATAGACTCTTATGGGAAGGGACAGCTCGCCAATTTAATCTCGGTCTTGAAGTTCCCTGTTTTGTAATCTTAAAACCCTGTAAAAGAACACATTGACTATGGTCTTCAGCAAGTTGAATAGCCAGTCAGCGAAGCAATGTTCGGAAGTTGGTGAAAGTCCAAGGTCCAATGTTACCTTATGCTTTGAGAAAGGTGTTGGAAGATTAATATTGAGAAAAAATCCATTAAGGAAGTGGCCAGTCTGACTATCAGATACTGCAGCATGAATTAAAGGCAAGCAAAAATCAGCAGCTGCAGCGAACTCATCCTCATGGCTTTCCATATCTTTCCTGAAAATGAAACTCTAAAGCTTCAGTGCACTCATCACATAGCCATGCCCGAGATGGCAAGCTGAAACAGAAAGTATTGAAAACAGATGAATGCACTTCACCAAAACCAAGCAGGTAATATTGATTATGGGGCACATTCTAGTCGGTATTGTGTCTTTGTTTTAAAGTGTGCCACTCCTTACCAATCCAGTGACAATACAAGTGAAGGTACACCAGAGACAAGAGCTTGACGAGCTCCAGCAATTGACAAGGAAGAGAATCTGAAATAATGCGACAGAAAACTTGATTAAAATCTCAACAACAACAAACACCCTTCAAAAGAGAGGTTCAATTCATGTAAATGTGCCAACATACATATGAAAGCCACAGTTGGAGCCTCTGCTTATTCCACATATCACCTGCAACATGACTTTTGCTTACAACCAACAAGTAACACCAAAGGCACCAGCCAGCCATGCATTATAAGCAAACCCCCACCAAATACAAGAAAATCTTAAAAGAAGGAACATGCACATGCATTATACTTGAACAGAACAAGGTTAAACAGGCCTAGAGAGAGTAATTAAATTCTACAAGGTCTTCAAAATTGAAGGGATGTAATGTAGAACATACCAAACTTGGCTTCTTTGAAAACAAAACCCCTGATAAACCAAGTGAGACACAGTCGATAGGTAGGCCTGCAATGAAACTGAAACAGTAAGAACTTGGCAGCGAAATGAAAAATCACAAAACTCAAAAGAGTGCTCACCCGAAACTTCAAAAGCTGTTGCTCCCTCAAAATCGACATGACACACTTCAAGGGTCTTTTGCTTTGCAGTGGAGGTGCTAATTTCCGTGTCTTCGCTGAAACCACAAATCCAGAAATTGTAAACAAACAAAACCTTTTGGATTTCCATACAAAAATGGAATTCAAATACATGTATAGCACACTAGAACTTCCACAGTTTGCTCAAGACCTAAACATGCCATGATTGTCAACCAAAATGAAAGAAACATACACACAAAGTTGGTTGAATGAACTCTAGTGCGTCCTACATGGCTTGCATGTTCTAGTTGAGAAAGACATGAAATTCGCACTCCACCAGAGCCAACAATATTTCTAGAGTCCACCCTGGATACGTGGGATGGGAGATTGGGGATGGAAACTGTGACAGGAAACAAAATGGCGAAGACTAATGGAAACAATCAAACCAGTTTGAATGGGATCAGAGACCCTGTAATGTGGAAAGGGAGAGGAGTTTCTTCTTTTTTTTTTGGGGGGGGGGGGGGGGGGGATATATGGAAACATGTCTTGTGCACACAGGCTCCATGTCCCAAGTGGACATGCTACTACGACCTCGAGCAATCTGTAGACAAGGTAAGCTTAGGGAATCTGCTATTGGCACCTTTGTGAGTCTCGAAACAAGGAAAGAGGAGGGGACGGCAGTGGAGAGAGGAATTTATTTTGGCTTTAGGTATTTATTTCACTTATTTGTCAAAGTCTTGGGTAGGGCAATTTGCTTAGGAGGGTACTTAAGGCCCCCAAGGATAGTATATAAGCACCCCAGACCCCATTGTATTTCATCAATTCATTGCCAAGGTTGGTTGGTTCAAAAGTCTCTCTCTCTCTCTCTCTCTCTCTCTCTCTCTCTCTCTCTCTCTCTCTCTCTCTCTCTCTCTCTCTCCTCTGCGCGCGCCACTGCTGCTGCTGCTGAACCCGTTGTGGCTGACCTGTTGCGACTGCACGCTGCCAAGGCTGTAGCACTTGCCGCTGCCTCACTGTTGCAGCATTACCAAGTGCACCAGGCCCGCTGCCCCCAATCTCACACACGGATACATACCCACACACACACTACACACATACACGCATACACACACGTACTCCCTCTCTTCCCGTTCTCCCCTCTTCTTCACAATATGAAGAGAGGGTAGTTACGAAGACAACCATGTCTTCCCCCATCATCAAGACACTGGCATCGACAATGAAGACAACCTTCATGCTCACAAACAAGAGGCTTGCACAATTGGAGAAGGACATGAAAGAATGGCGAATGGAGAGAGAGATATGGGAGGAGGAGAAAGCCACCTTCATCGAGCTATGGAACGAAGAGAAGGAGGACATGAGAGCGGAAATCCAAAATCTCAAAGAGGAGAAGGAGAGAAGGGAACGGGAGAACGAGAAGGAGAGGGAGAGATGGAGGAAAGAGCAAGAAGAGATGAAGGCACAAATCGATCTCCTTCATGCTTCCATCACATCCCTCACCCCCGAGGAAGGAGATTAAAGAGGAGGCTAAGGAAGCCCTCAAGGAGGAGATCACCAAAGCCCTCACCGCAAGCATTGAGGACAAATTAGAGGCCACCAAAGAAGGATGGGTCGAAGTGGTCAAAAAGAACATCAAGAAGGTAGCAAGAGAGGAAGCCCAAAAAGATGAGGTACTCATCGTACACACAACCATCGAGGAGGAGAAGATGCGACAAGCTCACCGTCTCAATGTGCGAGTGACCGGCATCAAAGAAGAAGAAGGGTCTACACCCGAGAGCGATGGGAAAGCTTTATGCAAGAAAGTGGGATACAAGGAAGAAGAGATCCCTTTCTCCAAAGTTTGGAGAGCCGGCAAAGATCCAAAGAAGAGAGCTCTCATCCTCCAATTCGCCTCCGAGGAGTCTCGAACTTCTTTCCTCCGAAAGAGGGTCATCTTGAGAGGGCTAGAAGGCCCCCCGATTTATCTTGATGATGACCTCACAAAGATGCAACAAGATCACCGTCGCGCGTGCATGCCTAGAGTCCACCAAGCCCGCAAAGAAGGGAAGAAGGCAGTATATCGAGATGGTAGGGTTATCATTGATGGCAAGACCATCGCATAGGGACTCGCGGCCTGTGGGACACACGAGGAGATTCATGTCACGGTTTGGAATTGCAATGGAGACCTATGGACACACCCAGAGAGACTTGAGGAGGTGATGAGAGGTCGAGACATCATTCTACTTACAGAGACACACGAGAGCCCAGAGAGAGGGTTACCACGGATACATGGATTCCAGTGGGAGTCTCTACATCGGGGATGTATGCGCCAGCACACCACTCGCGGCTCAGGAGGAGTGGCCATACTCTTTAGACAGGGGCTTCACAGCAGACTACAGATTGTTGCCCGGGACCCACAGGCCCGCTACATGTGGATTCGCCTCGAGCTCTCACGAGACAGGATCGTCTACATTGCCCTTTGCTACTTTGCTCCCACAGGCTCCAGATTCGCCCCTATTGAGCAGGAGTCACCGTACGCATGCCTCACGGAGGAGATTATGGAGTACTCCACACTAGGTGAAGTCTTCCTTATGGGAGACTTCAATGCTCGTACGCGCAGTGAGCAGTGTGAGGCATATGACCACGAGGACCCAGAGGCACTACACACTCTAGATGAGGAGGCTACTATTAGAGATACAGCAGACAGAGCTCCAGTCACAGCCTACGGACGACATCTACTTCGACTTGGCTCCCAGCACCGTCTCGTTATTTATAACGGGATGGTCCAGTGGCCCACCTCAAGGGGCCTGACTTGTATGCCACATGGAGTTGCAGAGGGAGGGGGGAGTACAGTCGACTATATTCTGGGACCCAGGGAGGCTACACACCTTATCACATCCTTCACCATTCCACCCATACCCCTCGGAGCCGACCACACATACCTCTCTTTCTCCATCACCGGAGATACCATCCCACACAGCTCCACAGCACACACTCCACACACCACCATCCATTTCACACATGAGCTAGCCTCTCTTTACTCGGCTGAGGTCGAGCATGGCCTATGCCTCCTCCACCCATCCACACCACTCTCAGTTCTCACATCACATATCTCTTCCGTTCTCCACACTTCAGCTATTAGCTCTTTTCCACACACCACTCACACAGGACGCACTCCCCCCCCCCGGGACTATGCCTCAGAACCGCCGGTATGATGATGAGTGTAGAGAGCTATACCGACGCCTCCGTGCACGGCAAGCCTTAGGAGAGATCACAGAGAGAGAGGCCAGACGGCATATGAAGACGCTGACACGCCAAAAGCGGCGAGCATTCGAAGAGGCACAGGAGCTTGAGCTATACCGCCTATTCATGAGCATGGATAGCGCGACGGCATGGCGCACCCTGCGCGAGCCACGTCCGACTACAGCTATTGAGGATCCACAGATATGGCATGATTATGCAGAGCGACTTTACGAGGTGCCAGGGCAGCCTCCTATCCCACAGCCACACGAGCCACACCCCACGTGCTCCTCCTTCTTTACAGCAGAGATGGTAGAGAGGGCCATACGCCGCATGCAGCACAGACGATCAGCTGACCATACTGGATTACAGAGTGAGCACATCATTTATGCGGCCTCCACCATAGCCCCGTTGATTGCACATGTCTTCAACCGGGCTATAGGGGAGGGCTTCCCAGAGGAGTGGACACAGCACACCATAGTGCCTATCCACAAATCTGGCGACACCCTGGACCCAGGGAACTACAGGACTATCATGATTGGCCACACGATGGCCAAGCTATATGGAGCAGTACTTGAGGCACAGCTTAGCTGCTACGCAGAGATCGAGGGTTTACGAGCTCCAGGCCAGGCAGGTTTCAGACGAGCTTTCTCCACCACTGATCACATCTTCGTTCTGCGCTGCCTCATTGATGGGGCAAAGGCGCGGAAGAAGAGGCTTTACTGCTGCTTTGTGGATTTCCGCAAGGCCTTTGACACAGTCCCACGCGAGAGACTCTTCCAGCGCCTTCACAGCATTGGGATACCAACAGAGATGATTTGGGCCATATATGCTCTCTACGAGAAGGTGACGGGTCGAGTTCGTTGCCCAGGCGGTTTTTCAGAGACCATTGCTAGCACCATTGGTGTTAAGCAAGGATGCCCACTCTCCCCGACACTCTTTGGGCTCTACATCGACGAGATCTCCGACTAGATATTGCGAGCAGGAGGAGAGGGGAGCGACTTGGCAGGTACTCCGGTCCACATCATGTTATATGCTGATGATATTGTGTTGATTTCAGAGTCACCCGAGGGCTTGCAACGCCATCTTGAGGCCTTGGACGAATTCAGCACACACAGGGGGTTGACTGTGAACCTTGGCAAAACCAAGGTTATGATCTTTCACACATACAGTGCAGTGAGGAGCGCTGCCACCTTCACAGCAGCAGGAGGACAGGTTGATGTAGTCACCTCCTATGTCTACCTTGGCATCACATTCACCAGCCTACCAGGACCCTTCACTATGAGGCAGGCTGCTGCTGACAGGCTCACCCGAGGATATGCAGCTCTGGCCATGCTAGAGCAGAGATGCCACCAGGCACACTTTTAGGAACCCCGCACGAAGGGGTGGCTTTTCGACACCTTAGTCACCCCGGCCCTAATGTACTCGGCGGCAGTATGGGCACCAGGATTGACAGCTGACCAGTGGACACAGCTTGAGAGGCCACAGGTATGTATGATCTCACGCTTGCTCCGCAGCAAGAAGACAGTGCCACATGACATTATTAGAGCCGAGCTCGCCACACCACCTATGGTGGTAGAGGCACTATTCCAGACAGTCTGCTTCATCCAGAGGATGAGAGAGCTACCTCCTGACAGACTTACTCGTAGAGCATTTGAGGCAGCTATACAGCTATCAGAGAGTGGGCATGAGAGAGCATGGTACTCACAGGTCAGAGCGTGGTTTGAGGGACACGGTCTTGACATGGAGAGCCTACCACCATTCCAATACGACCCCCACTCACCATATGTTCACCTCTCTCGCAATGAGAGGAACTTGGTATTGAGACAGGATCTGTGGCAGCTATACACTAGGAGAGTCTGGGAGTCACCTGGCTTGGGGACGAGGATGTCAGATTAAAGAGACCACTTTCTCACCATATTGTCTGGGGGGTTCATACAGAGACCACGCTACATGGACACATATATGCCACATAGCTCACGGGTGGCGATTGGTCAGCTGAGAGTGGCTTCACACAGGTTAGAGATTGAGATCGGGAGACATACTGGTGTTCCCAGGGAGGAGCGAGTCTGCAGAGCCTGCACAGAGGAGGTGGAGAGTGAGGAGCATTTTGTATGTAGATGCAGAGCATACACTGAGATCAGAGGCAAGTATGAGGCCTTATTCAGAGGACAGCCCACTCTCCGAGAGATCATGGACTCTCGAGATCAAAGACAGCTCGGACGGTTCTTACTAGAGATACAAAGCCACCGGGACACACTACTACAGCCACACACAGCTACACAGACAGAGGGGAGACAGTCGCAGCTCACAGACTTCTTTCAGAGGATTGCCGCCCCTCCCTCACCAGACACTCAGAGGGGAGTGACACTCCCACAGGCGGAGGTGAGCCGAGCTAGACGACGACCACGAGTCACAGGCTACAGGGGCGCGAGCTCCCACCACCGACAGATCGAGGAGATCCGAGCCCGGGAGCGCAGTGCCACTGAGGAGCGAGTGGCCCGGATAAGGGCCGACCCGACAGCTTTCATCCGGGTAGCCTTGGCACCATACCCGCCCATGTACCACATCTTACATCCCCCCATTAGTACAGGATGGAGCTAGATAGCTTGATGCATTCTCATGATTGTACTACCTTGAGCATATAGACATGCATATACCCCTAGAGATAGAGCTCCATCCCTCCTCAGATACCCCACTACCTACATTCAGTTCAGTTTTGTATCAGTTTTGTTTCATTTGTCTTTCCGATAGACGGATGACATACACACCATGTACATTTGATTTGTCTCATAGGCCGATTTCGGCCTGACATAGACGTTAAAAATCTTTCTTTCTCTCTCTCTCTCTCTCTCTCTCTCTCTCTCTCTCTCTCTCTCTCTCTCTCTCTCTCTCTCTCATCGCTTCCGCATCGTCAACTTTGACATGGTATCAGAGACTTGGAGGTTGAAGAGCACCCGTTGAGAAGAAGGTGCTACTCCTTGCTTGCTTCCGGGAAAGGCCCCCACGGATGGCACTCTAAAACACTAGCATTTTCCAGCCTTCTGGAGTAGGCAGCTCGGCGCTCCTCTCTTGGCAAGTTAGCGACGGCGTGAGGTTCCCCTGTGACAGCATGTTAAAAGGCCATCAACGGCAATTGTCCCTTCCCCCCCCCCCCCCCCCCCCCTCTTCTTGCGATTTTCTTTTTTTACCTTGCTTGCTGCCAGCGTTTCAAAATGCTGCATGTGGCCTTATTTGGGAGTTGGAGCTCAGAGAGGAGCGTCAAAGGAAGTTCTTTTTTATCGGCTTTGGAAAGTGCGAAAGCGGCTTGGAAGGGCAATAAAAGTCTTTTTGGAGCAGCTTGGAAACTATGCAGCCTTTTTGAAGTGCGAGAAGGAAGACGAGTTATCTCTAGATCTTGTACCTGCAACATGGGCCGCCCCCCCTTGCTCGAGCACCAGCAACAAACTGAACAGTGATAATTACGCTCATTGGAATTTGATCATGCTACTCTGGTTTACGCGAAAAGGCTTATGGGATATAGTCGATGACTCATAGACTCGTTCTACAAGGGATACCAACTGTGAGAGAGTGTCACAAGATGGGCACCACGTGCCAATAGAAAAGAACAGACTGAACAGACTTTTAGCACTTCAATAACAACTGAACTGAAAGAGAGAGACAACACGCGACACGGAGTGGCGGAATTCCATCCCAGAGAGTATTGGCCCCCAAACCTTGGCGTCCCTTTCGATATTTCTTTAGGGTTTAGGGCAACACAGTACAAGCCGGTACTCCAAACTCTGCACCTTCTCCAGGAAGCATGCCAAAGAATGAGCCCTATCCTCATATTTAAAGGCCCTTGGCCTGAAAAGCAATTACAGTAAAAAGCCTTTAAAACTTCAAAGCTTCTGGTCCAAAAGCAATGCCAAAAAGTTGCCAACGCAATTTACGAAAATCCGTACAGTCTTGCCACGTTAGCACCACCAGCGTGAAAAGCGGAAATCCAAACAGTTCTGCCACTTCTGCAGTCATCGTAATTTCCGAAACTTCCGTGCAACTGCCATGTCATCAGCTTTGCGTGAGTGTGTGTGTGTGAGTCCTGCTTTATTTTAATCCCTTTATGTCACTCAGGCCCCATCGGACAGGGTCTCCATAAGTTGGTAGGACTTCTTCTTCTTCTCCTACTTCTTCTTCTTAGGGTTCAGGCCCCTCGGCCGGCATCTGTAAGTCAGCTCCCTTCTTTAGGGCTTTGACACGTCAGCAATTTGTGACATCTCCCCTTCTTGAAAGAGAGTAATCGTCCGCGATTACAACATATCTGCAAAACAACTTAAGTTAGCTCAAAAATTTCCGAGGGTCATTCCGAGGGACAATCAGTTTGCTCTTTTTGTTAAGGAGTTAGCTTCTCCTCTCGGCTCTTTTGATCAAGGAGTTAGCTTCTCCTTCCGTACAGATCGGAACTCTTGATATTCCGGCGTAGTAAAATTAGCCATCACACCCAGACCGTATTGATCTTCCACAGGTGTCTTGATGCACAAAAATTACATACCCAGGCAATCTCATCCAATTAGGAATATTCAGTGGTTGGCACATCATAATGCAACACAAATGCTCACATATGCATGTTACATGACATAGAAACATAAAGCCGCTGAAGAACACTCCTCCCGCATAGCCTAACAAGGTCCAGGCTGGGAGATATTCAACGACTCCCTCATCACTCCTTCCGCATAACCTAAAAAGGTCCGGGCCGAGAGATATAGAGGCCTTTTACAACCTAACGCCCCCTAGACTGCAGCCTGTTGCGTCGTTTGGAGGTGCTGACAGTAACCATTGCTCAGACTTCTTAATACTCCTCCCACATAACCATCCAGGTCCAGGCCGGGAGTCACAACAACAATTATTTTACAAGCATACAACCAAACGCTCCCCAAACATCCCGTCTACGTCGTTTGGAGGTTCAAACAATAGCAAAACAACATTTCTCACTACTCCACCTGAGAGTAAAATCACCAATCATTGAAACCAGTATTAAAACCAGAGTTAAACATTTCAAATCGGCACCAAGACAAGTTCAAAACAGATACCATCCAATTCAAACAATTTTCAAACAATACTTTCTAGCTATAAAGAAAAAAAACAAGTAGAGATTTCATTCGAGGTTTTGTTCGGACAACCGAACTTTGAGGACGATTGGCTTGTACTACTGCATCACGGTGATGGTTCGGTTCCGAACCTGGAGAGTCGTATCATTCTTGTCGTGCCAAGGCATGCCCAAGAGAACGTCGCAATTGCCCAACTTCATGATGTGGAGATCAGCTTTCCATGATAATTTTGAATAGTCACTGGAAGAGCACCAATGAGCAGTACCACTTTCTGAGTTTACCTTGTGGCTAGCTCAGCTTCAATTTCTCCACCCTCTGCATCATAATCAAAGTGCATCTGCTTTAAGAATTCTGGATGGATGAAGTTCTCCGTGGCTCCGAGGTCAAAGAAAATAAGGGCTTAGAAGCCATTGACTTTGCCATATGCTCGACACAATTCATTTGTACTCTCAAGGCGTATGCCATAAATATCAGGAACTAGTCCAATAGCAGGTCTAGCTCTCTTAGAAGGAGGTGGCGTTGGGGTTCTGTCGATCGTTGGTGCGGGCATCGGCTCCTCTGGTCTGTCAGTGCGTTTGGGACAATTAGAATGATTATGCCCTGTTTGAAAGCATCCAAAGCATTAGCCTTCTTGTAGTAAGGTGTCTCGTTGTTGAGGCGTCAAACGAGGCCTTTGTGGTTGACTTTCACGAGACTATCGAGAATTTGTTCTTTGTTGGCGAGAGTTATGGTTTGTGGCGGGAGTTTCTTCTGTGGTAAACTCTAGCTTTCCCTTCATCAGTTTGTAGCCGACCGCGGCATGGTCCATAAGTTCTTGCATGGTAGAGACTTGCTTGGATAGACAATATTCCTGCAATGGTGATGGTAGTCCAATGGTGTATCGCTCGCATTGAGCCTCCAAGAGAAAAGATCTAAAGGACACCGAAAGGTACACGTCGAGAAACCTTTGGTAATATTCTTCCATGGTTTCGGTGGCAAGCATTTTCAAGTTGCCCCACTCTGCCAAAATCAGGACTTCAAACATCGAAGTCATGTAACTACGTGCAAAAACTATCTTGAAAGCTTGCCAGGTCCTTGGAGCATGTTGTTGTGTCGCGATTGAACTCCACCATTGTATAGCATTATCTTTAAGAAATCCCACTGCTCGAGAAATCTTGGATTCTTCTGTACACTTCCCCAAAGCATAGATGTTGTCGAATTGCTGTAGGAACTGCAATGCTTTCTTGCGATCTTTCACCCTGGAAAAAGTGAAAAATTTGTTTGTCGTGCCACCATCTTTGAAATCTTTGGGTTGGTTAGGCGCATATCCCGGGTATGGATAATAAGGGTATCCATATGGACTCCAACCATTGTAGCCTAGTGGCGGTGGTGGTGGAGGTGGGAGCAATGGCGGTGGCAAAGGCGGTTGCACTAGATCAGGGTCAGATGGCTGCAACATATTCTTGAAAACTCCCCCGATCGGAACAAACGGTTGAGAAGGTTGCGTACTTTCGGGTGCCGGAGGAGGAGGTACCACCTGGGGCATCAGAGGGGGTAACATGTCACCATCTAGTGGCAATTCCATTTTTGTTTATTTTCTCTTTCTTTGGGGAATTTCGTTTGTTTTACCTTTTGGAAACATCCCTCTGGAAATCTAATTGCCCTGCATTGCATAGCCAGTGTGGAACTGTTCAGAGAGAGTCCAGGCTTGAGGGCTAAAGAGCACTAAGGTTGGACAAGGACTATGGTTAGCCAAAGTGGGGTCATTGGCCAGCCAAAGCGAAATCCTTTGCTACATAGGCTACATTTCAGTTCTGGATGTGGCTGCAGTGTACAAAGAGGGTCAGATGACCTAGAAGAATGTAATGGCAGAAACTCCTAAATTTTAGGGACTGCTATTTTTGGACGGCAAAATGTCTTCGCGTCATTACGTGCAGTTTGACATGGGGATCATTTTGTTACTCTGTGGCCAAGTCAACAGAGGCTGTAGCTGAGATATTTTTAGACCCAAGGATCTAAAGCGGGAAAATGCACAAATGAGTGACACTTGGCACTCTGAGGCCAGTTTACTACTTAAAGAGAAGGCAAAAACGTGATTTTCAGCTGAGCTCGTTTTTGAGTGCTGTCACAGGTGAGAGAGCTTCAATGGAATTCTGGCTTACCCTCTATGTACAGTGAGGTGCAGGATGTCACGAACTGCACACCTCTCACTGCTTTCTCTCTCCCTTATTCTTTATGGTTATGCCCCTCTAGTGGGCTCATCAGATTGACCAATGTACAGTTGTGTGGGTTCATGCGCAATTGCCGAGGCAAGAGCCTCTTGCACAGGTACTGGATTAGCTAGCGGCTAATCCCTCGCAGGTACAGGTGAATTCGGAGAGGTTTCACGTGCGAAATCCCGTCCGATTCAAAGGGCAAGTAGCCCTACAGGTGCGGGAGCTCGAGGACTTGCTACGGATGCGACCGGCACGCAAAACGAAGCCTGAAACAGTGAATTACAGCCTGCTGTGTATTTTTGCAGGTTGAGGGTTTTGGCCCTAAACGGACCCTAATACCCCCAAGAGGTTAGGGGACGCAAGGGGACCGTTGTACAGGTGATCTGGCGCATTTTCGGGGCAGAAAACAGAGAATTCAGCGTGCTACAGATTCTCGCCAGGTTTTTTAAAGTGTCTGTATGCGTCGGGAAAGTCATCCAATGCGTGGGAATACTGACTGTGAAGGGTCCTAGTACAATTATGCTGCCGAAATCGGGCCAGAACAGTTGAAATTCAGCCAAGATTGTGCGGGGCAGCTTGTAGGGAACCACAGCTTTTATTCCCTCTTTTAAAGAATAAAGAAATACCAAAAGGGGCGCCTAATTTAGGGGCCAGTCTAGTGTCTGACTCGCATACAGATGCATTCTAGCATCTGTATCCCGTTCCCCTCTCTTGTGTCATTATAGCACAGGTAGAATAGACGACTAATAATGGGTGAAAGCTAAATCAAGGTTTGAAGCAAAGTCTACCGCCCTTTTTTAAGTTAACAGGCCGGTTACAGGTTCCATCGACGGGATTAAATCACTTTTTCCTCAAAAAGTGAGCCTTGGTCAATTTGAGAAAGACACAGAGAGAATTTGGGATGACCTTGAAAACACAGAGTTTGAAAGTAGATCGAGTGGATTTACAGGTGAGAAAGGCTACAAGAGTCTTTCTTTGGATATAGGTGAAAAAGGCCACGAGAGTCTTTCTTTGGATACAGGTGAGAAAGGCTACGAGTCTTTCTCTGGATACAGGATGGATGGCAACAAGAAGAGGGTTCCTCTTCAGAGGATAGACAGCCTATTCCAACTGCACATGAAATTGGCGAGAGTTCAAGCCAAGCAGAGAAAGCTTTGCAGGTTGTTACTGCCGTGACCATGTTCAAGCAATTGATGGAGAATCCAAGATTTATGGAGTTCATACAATCTTCATCAATAGCACATCAAGTTCAAGGCAGTTTTGGCATGCCAGGAATAGTGTTTAGGGGTATGCAAGGCATGGTGCCCAACCCCATGTATGCAAACATTGGTTTGCACCAAGGATTTCAGGGCACACAAGGTCAGTTTGGGGTGTCACAAGGCAACTTGGGTATGGCTGGTTTTTCAATCCCATCAGTGAATATGACACCTGGACATCAACATGTTACTGGCCACGGAGTACAGATGGCTCCCACAGGTGTACCCATTATGCAAACTGTCTCTTTTGACAATTTGGAGTCAATGGATAAGCTAAAGCCATACAAAGAAGATGATCAGTGAGTCCATTGACACATTCAATGGCTTTGATGAGAGGACAAAGGTTTTCTCTTTCCTCGAACAGTTTGACAAAGCATTTGTTGGAAGGAGCATTTAAAGTCAGGAAAGCTGTCACTTTTTTGAAAAAAAATGCAAGTCAGTGGTGGAATACACTGTTGTTACAAGGACAGACTCCTTCCACTTGGAATGATTTTATACAGGTACCGAATTAGCTAAAGGCTAATTCAAAACAGGTACAGGATGATTTAACAAGATTTCTTGCGAGAAATCTCGTGTAAATCAAAGTGCAAGTAGTCCTACTGATGCAGAAGATCAAAGGCTACGAATTGGTGCGATCGGCACGCAAAACAGAGCCCGAAAGAAGAAAATACAGCTTGCTGTATTTTTCTGTAGATTTAGGGTTTTGATCCTATTTGATGCCTTTTTGTTCCAAGAGCTTCGGGAAAGCTAGAGGACAGTAATATAAGTGATCAGGAGCATTTTAGGAGCTAAAAACAGAGAATTCAGCGTGCTGAATTTCCACGACAGGTTTACAAAAGTGCTCTATTATGCGTGGATAATCACTTGGATATGTGGATTTTTGGTTGTGAAGGTTTCTACTACAGTTATGTTGCCAAAATTGGGTCAAAAAGAGAATTCTCAGCCCAATAAAAGTGACAGCATAAGATTAGATCACAGGTTAATCTCCAAAGATCAAGATGAAGAGCAGAGAAAGATTGTTTTCGATGCTCAGTATGCAAATCAGTGATATTGCATAAAGGCTGAAATTGCTTGAGAGTTGGAAGATTCACAATGCGTTTCACGTGAGTCTTCTCAGACCCTATGTGGGTGATGTGCCAGAAGATATGTCAGCTGAAGATCAACCGGAAGTCGAGGAACTTGACAAGATCTGGGTCCTAGAACAAATTTTGGCACATAAAGAAAGAAAAGAAAAGGCAAAGTTGCAAGGTGCTGTTTGGTAAATTTCAAAAGCTATTCACCTCTGGATGTCAAGTGGATGGAAAAAAGTGAACTTGCAAAGTCACTAAAAGTATGGGAACTTAAAACCTTGGTTTGCAACCTACCTTGACCCCTTGAGATTCAGAGCTACATGGATTGTCAGTGTGACAATGGCTTCTGAAAGAAATGATGTACATGTTACTTACAGTGAGCTCAAATGAAGTGCATGTTACATGAATGTTAGAGCTGTACAGATTGTCAGTTTGGCAATTGCTCTTATGGAATGTTCAAAAGTTTGTTTAGTGCTATAGAAGTGAGTATTTCTTGTCAGTTTGTCAAGGGTACAGCAATTATTTCTATTGAAGAGTACATGTGTAACTGCATTCTTAAACTGTCGGTTTGGGTATGCTCGAAAGGTTACTGGATCCAACGTGTACTAAAAGACAGTGGTAAAATGTGACGCTTCCATTTTGTCATTGGAAAGGTATGGACTCAAAGCAATGGCAGAGTGTGACGCTTCCACTATGTCATTGGGACAGGGTTCACACGCAGGCAATACATGTGTCAACGAGGTGTTGACTGTGAGCATGTATGTGTCGTACATGTGTCGACACGGTGTCTGGACACCCGAGTGCTGACTGTAAGCATGTACGACATAGGTGCAAACGAGGACGTTTGAGATTTTAAGAGGGGGGTATGTCACCAGCTAGTGGCAATTCCATTTTTGTTTATTTTCTCTTTCTTTGGGGAATTTCGTTTGTTTTACCTTTTGGAAACATCCCTCTGGAAATCTAACTGCCCTGCATTGCATAGCCAGTGTGGAACTGTTCAGAGAGAGTCCAGGCTTGAGGGCTAAAGAGCACTAAGGTTGGACAAGGACTATGGTTAGCCAAAGTGGGGTCATTGGCCAGCCAAAGCGGAATCCTTTGCTACATAGGCTACATTTCAATTCTGGATGTGGCTGCAGTGTACAAAGAGGGTCAGATGACCTAGAAGAATGTAATGGCAGAAACTCCTAAATTTTAGGGACTGCTATTTTTGGACGGCAAAATGTCTTCGCGTCATTACGTGCAGTTTGACATGGGGATCATTTTGTTACTCTGTGGCCAAGTCAACAGAGGCTGTAGCTGCGATATTTTTAGACCCAAGGATCTAAAGCGGGAAAATGCACAAATGAGTGACACTTGGCACGCTGAGGCCAGTTTACTACTTAAAGAGAAGGCAAAAACGTGATTTTCAGCTGTGAGCTCGTTTTTGAATGTTGTCACAGGTGGAAGAGCTTCAATGGAATTCTGGCTTACCCTCTATGTACAGTGAGGTGCAGGATGTCATGACCTGCACACCTCTCACTGCTTTCTCTCTCCCCTATTCTTTATGGTTATGCCCCTCTAGTGGGCTCATCAGATTGACCAATGTACAGTTGTGTGGGTTCATGCGCAATTGCCGAGGCAAGAGCCTCTTGCACAGGTACTGGATTAGCTAGCGGCTAATCCCTCGCAGGTACAGGTGAATTCGGAGAGGTTTCACGTGCGAAATCCCGTCCGATTCAAAGGGCAAGTAGCCCTACAGGTGCGGGAGCTCGAGGACTTGCTACGGATGCGACCGGCACGCGAAACGAAGCCCGAAACAGTGAATTACAGCCTGCTGTGTATTTTTGCAGGTTGAGGGTTTTGGCCCTAAACGGACCCTAATACCCCCAAGAGGTTAGGGGACGCAAGGGGACCGTTGTACAGGTGATCTGGCGCATTTTCGGGGCAGAAAACAGAGAATTCAGCGTGCTACAGATTCTCGCCAGGTTTTTTAAAGTGTCTGTATGCATTGGGAAAGTCATCCAATGCGTGGGAATACTGACTGTGAAGGGTCCTAGTACAATTATGCTATTCTTGTGTCATTATAGCACAGGTAGAATAGACGACTAATAATGGGTGAAAGCTAAATCAAGGTTTGAAGTAAAGTCTACCGCCCTTTTTGAAGTTAACAGGCCGGTTACATAACATGTAGTTCAAAAATTGTTGAAAACTTTGCAGCATCGGAAGATTCTGCTGAGGATGCCGCGAAAGAATGTCGTGAAGCTCATTGAGAAGAAACTGCAAATATTCTGTTGAATCCATGAATTCCAAGTCTTGGGTTCTTTATGGCTTATGCCTTGTAAGACACAGGGATGAAGACGGGAGCATGCCCGATGCGCGATGAAGTAAGGATGGGAGTGGCTAATAAGTCCGGGGTCGGAGGCCGAAGATACCTCAAATAAAATTCCAATAGCTCTGTCTGCTCTTATGTAGGACCGGTATGCTTTCAGAAAAGCACACGCCTGATGCTCTGATACCACTGTCACAAGAGGGGCACCACGTGCCAATAGAAAAGAACAGACTAAACAGACTTTTAGCACTTCAATAACAACTGAACTGAAAGAGAGAGACAACATGCGGCACAGAGTGCCGGAATTTTCCACCCCACAGAGTATTAGCCCCCTTTCGGTACTTCTTTAGGGTTTAGGGCAACACAGTACAAGCCAGTACTTCAGACTTTGCACCTTCTCCAGGAAGCATGCCAGAGAATGAGCCCTATCCTCATATTTAAAGGCCCTTGGTCTGAAAAGCTATTACAGTAAAAATCCTTTAAAACTCAAAAGCTTCTCGTCCAAAAGCAATGCCAAAAAGCTGCCAACACAATTTACGGAAATTCGTACAGTCTTGCCACATCAGCACTGTCAGCGTGAAAAGCGGAAATCCGTACAGTTCTGCCATGTCAACAG
The DNA here is from genome assembly GCF_014529385.1 of Adiantum capillus-veneris. NCBI lineage: Eukaryota > Viridiplantae > Streptophyta > Polypodiopsida > Polypodiales > Pteridaceae > Adiantum > Adiantum capillus-veneris. The sequence continues at coordinate 59,306,298 of NC_140944.1, read as the reverse complement.
TCAGTGTAATTTCCGAAACTTCCATACAGCTGCCACGTCATCAGCTATGCGTAAGTGTGTGTGAGTCCTGCTTTATTTTAATCCCTTTATGTCACCGGGGCCCCATCGGACGGGGTCTCCATAAGTTGGTAGGACTTCTTCCTCTTCTGCTACTTGTTCTTCTTAGGGTTTAGGCCCCTCGGCCGGCATCTGCAAGTCGGCTACCTTCTTCAGGGCTTTGACACGTCAACAATTTGTGACAGAGAGCAACGGGGGGGGGAGAGAGAGAGAGAGAGAGAGAGAGAGAGAGAGAGAGAGAGAGAGAGAGAGAACCCAAGCGTGCCAAACACTAGAGGAAGTGAGAGGAGAGAGTTGAAACGCTAGATGCAAAAAGAGAATTGAAATGCTACAACTATACACTCTCAATGCACAATGCACAATGTACAATACACAACCCCAAGCAATCCTTTTATAGGGAAAAATTGTGTAACTGGGTCAAAAATATAAAAGACCATAAAATGGCTATAATATGTGTGTACCCAGCTAGGCTCAAAGATGACCGGCCAAACACATGCAGAAGTGCTCGGCCGTGCAACCTACGTGATGTACAACGAGTGGCCAGCCCAGGACAATCACTAGCCGTACAAGATGTCAAAGCAGCAGTGGTGTAACTCTAACACCCCCCTCTCAGCATCGGATGTTGAGACAACACATATGAGTTGAGGTGAGAAGCCAATGTCCTTTGAGGTACAGCCTTTGTGAAAATGTCTACTGCATTGTCCAGACTCCATGGTAGGGACATACTCCAAATGAAGATCTCCAACCAAAACCCGCTCCCGAACATAGCGGTACTGCACCTCAATGTGCTTTGTCCGAGCATGAAAGATAGGGTTCTTGGCAATGGTTATGCAGCTCTGATTGACACACAATAGATGTGTAGCAGCAGTCTGGGGAAAACACAAATCTCCAAGTAATCTCCGTAGCCTTATGGCCTCACAAGAAGCAAAGCAAGCTTGCTCTGTACTCCGCCTCTGTGGAAGATAGAGCAACAATGGGTTGCCGCTTACTACTCCATGATATAGATCCTGAGCCGAGTGTGAAAACTACTCCTATAGTAGAGCGCCAAGTATCTGGATTTCCTACCCAATCTAAATCACACCGACCAAGCAGGGTGCAACCCTTGGAGCAACCATAGAACACACCATGGTCCAGAGTGCCACTGATGTACCGCAAAGTACGTTGGGCACACTGCTAATGTCGCTGACGAGGTCGGGTGCTAAAAGAACTAAGGACAAAACGACTCCTATGGTAGAGCACCAAGTATCTGAATTTCCTGCCCAATCTGAATCACACCAACCAAGCAAGGTGCAACACTTGGAGCAACCATAGAACACACCATGGTCCAAGGTGCCGCTGATGCACCGCAAAGTACGTTGGGCACTCTGCCAATGTCGCTGACGAGGTCGGGTGCTAAAAGAACTAAGGACAAAACCATGTAGTAGATGTCTCGTCAGGAATCAGTCAGCCATACGAGGCAGCCGACAACATTCCGGTACTGCTCCAGGTCAATCCGTGGGAAAGAATCATCAATCGATATGTTCTCCCCATGCTCAAGAGGAGTGCCGATAGGTCTGCAGCCTATCAAGGTTGGTTGGTTCAAAAGTCTCTCTCTCTCTCTCTCTCTCTCTCTCTCTCTCTCTCTCTCTCTCTCTCTCTCTCTCTCTCTCTCTCTCTCTCTCTCTCTCTCTCTCTCCATCGTCAACTTTGACAGGTTCATGGTATCACAGCAAGAAGGCTGAAAGCAAGAAAATTGAGGATCCCTTGGAGACACTATGACACACTTCAAGAGCCTTATACAAGAATTATATTGCAATAACTTGTTTCAATTTGTTGTGTTTTCACATCAGCCTTAATTACAAGGGATTTTCACCAAAAACCTTGCCCCCGCACACTTGTGCAGCTTTCTTCATCGCGGATGTGTTTCGGGGAGTTTGTTCACGAGAAATCACAAAATAAACGTTTTTCTTGTAGTCCCTTCACTATCGCGTTTTTTGCAACTATCATAAACTCCAAAGCAACCTCTCCTCTTGCTGAAATTTCTGGACAACAGCCAGCTCTAGCCTCTCTATACCTTAGCAATCCCTATCTAGAGGTGTTTTTCAAGGTAGCCATCTATGTTTTTTTGGGGCAAAGTCACGGTTTTTACAAATTTTGTGGTCATCCACGAGTCCAAAGTGACCCCTACAAGGCACATTCCATCTCTTGAGCTCAAAAATTGACAACATATGATAATTGGAATTGAGCAATGCAAGAGTGTGGCCTATCATTGTGCAGCCTCAATCGACCTCCCGAGATTTCATGGAGTCTCAAGCCATTAATCTATCTCTACCACCAAGCTCACAAAGCTTGAGAAGGAATTGGATGAGCTTACTATTGCAAAGAGTCACCACTATTACCTCTTCTTCTACATCGTGGGACTTTTGAGTGTGGGTTGGGCAACCGAGGAGGGTTCCTACATCCCCCCCCCCCCCCCCCCCGGGGCAAAATCGTATGCATCTATTGCCGTTTTGCCAAATAAGCCCGGATGGTAAAGACTCTTTATCCTCAATAGGCAGCGATATTCAAGAAGTTGCCCTTTGTTGAAAACATTAACTATGCTTGTCAAATGCACATCTTCCCAAACAAGTGGATAGCGTGCACTTATGACGTTTAAGAATCTCCTCATCCTGACTGGGCAGCAATTTTTAAGAAGCTTCATTGTGTGCCATTCTTTCAAAAAACTAAGATATGACTTATATTTCTCCAAAATGAGAATTTTACCAGGCTAGTATACAAGTACACAGGGATAGCATTTATAAACATTGTATGTATATAAGTCTCTTCGACTTGAGTGGGCAGGATTTTCAAAGATGATCCATTATTTGCCCTTCTTTGGAAAAAACAATTAAGATGACACAAACATTGGAGGCTCCTTAACGTCCACCAGACGCCTTTCCTTGACACCTTCATTCATCCAGACATGGTACTCACAGTGCGGCTGTCAAAGCCCCATGTGTATACAACAAAAGAGATGATTGGCAGAGGCCACATGCGACAAGAAAATGCAATAGGCAGAGGTCAGGTGGACTCTCTCTCTCTCTCTCTCTCTCTCTCTCTCTCTCTCTCTCTCTCTCTCTCTCTCTCTCTCTCTCTCTCTCTCTCTCTCTCTCACACACACACACACACACACACACACACACATGCGCGCGCACGCGCATAGGCAAGCATGCATGTGCACTTTCGTGGACACACACACACATATGGGTGAATTTACGATTTGAGTCATACCTCTGGGGGGCGCAGACATAGACATTGCAGAAACCCCCGCTACGCAAAGATCGAACCAGAGCTTTCAAACCAGCAGAATGGATACCATTTTCATTGGTAACAAGCACGCAGGGAAGATCATCTGCGTCCACAGAAGAATGAGGGCCAGCACAATTACCTTCTACATCTTCTCTTGCAAGCCGGCCTTTCAAAGCCTCTTTCAAGTTGGAAACCAGAGAAGGGGGAGGCGCAAACCCGCCCTCTGCTGAAGAAGCCATGGGCAAAGCAATCAGCAATGAAAGCCAGGCTGCGTTCGTGTGTGTGTGTGTGTGTGTGTGTGTGTGTGTGTGTGTGAGAGAGAGAGAGAGAGAGAGAGTCTGTGTTTTAGTGTGTGTGCGCGCGCCTGTTGTATGTGTGTGATCACGCAGTCACATTCACATCTTGCACTCCTCGCCTCTATAATTTCGTCGCTTCCCTGCTAAAAATTCCCTCACGCTTATCGCCCACAATCGCGTCTTGCAAAATGCCAGACGCACGTCTCGAGCCAGGTAGAGAGAGAAAGTGATACAGAAGCCCGTGTCGTGTGTACACTGTTTACTGGATGTGGGGAGAGAGGGGGGGAGAGAGAGAGAGAGAGGTAGCCATCTCTACTTGGTCAATGGATATATATAAATGGGTAGAAGATCATGCTTTAGGCAAAATCCAAATCTTTTCTTTGAACTTTCAAGTTTTCTCCTTGCTAAAGTTATTATACTACCTTTGAGATAAGGTCCTTCAACAGTAACAGTTCGCAGTGAAGGCCTACCACAATGTGGCATGTGGTTCAGTCTTTAAGAGGGCACCCCCATAGGCCCTTCACCCAGTGGAGGAACCTTTAAGTTTGAAAGAGAGACATGTTCTAGAGTCCAAAAGATGCGGGGACATTGACATGCAAGAAACTGTAAACCGCCTAGTTATATCGATAATATCGTGAAGTTAATACAAAAAACCTGCCCCATGTGATTGTATGAGTAAGGAGGTGCTTCAACCAAGCACCCCAATGAAAATGCAGGGGAGCACAATAGGTTTGCTATATGAGGGCCCTCCATAGGTGTCATTAGCGGGCTGTGGGGGAACTCCTGTATGAGGGGACCAAGGATGATGCTTGATTGGCCTTTTACCCATTCTTTACGAGTAAAAATGTGCATTGCCCTTGAAAATGTACACTAAAGTACCAAAATATACATAGGATATTAAAAATTTGTTAGACAAGGGTGACCGTCAAGAGGGGACTTTTTTTTTGCCAAACTCACAATGTGATTGGATGCATTAAATTATTCCAAAAGAAATGTACATACAAGGTAACTTCAAGCTCGCATCGAGCCTTGAGGAATCACACGATACACCAAAAAGCTACATGGCCCCAGACAGAGGCAAACCATAATCCATGAACTTGTTACCACATTCCAATGCTTATTATATTGCAACGGAGGACTAAAATTATACCCAAACATAATGTATTTAGCAAGCTAAATGACCTTGCTTGCTTCCATAAGGACATGCATTCGAATTATCACTCTTCTCCATTGGGGTGCAAGGGGTAAGCAATCCTCCAAGCCATGTGAAAGTGTAGTATTCTTTTACTAATAAACCTAGTAAATTGGGTTTGTTCTCTTCATCACTTAGCCATGTGTTTGTGTGAATCTCAAGGGGTTATATGGAGATCTTCTATAGCACCTTCCCTCGAGAGGTATTTATAAAACCCTCTATTTTACATTTTTTGAGATATATAGAGAGTATTTTTCATTCCATTTTTTTTAATACACTGTGTAAAGCTCAAGAGAACATTAGCACTTGTGCATAACAAAGCGTGCCATTCCAATCTACCACCGATAAAGATAGTAGTAGTGATTCTTGAAGCTCAACCTTGAGGACGTTATGCAAGCATCCCTCCAATTAGAGAGATCATCCCATGATATTAAACAAGCGCTATTGTTGCTATTGCATTCGTTGTTGGTATTACTATTCACTAAGATTTGGGATTTAAAATGTTTCTCTTATTCACACATAAACTTTGTCAAAAGAGTCCATGCATGGTATCTCAACTACAAAACTCAAACCATACTATTGGTTAAAAGATAACCAAAAGGCTATTTTTTTGAAGTGCCCTCTAGTTCACGTTCTTGTGATGATCTCTCTCTCTCTCTCTCTCTCTCTCTCTCTCTCTCTCTCTCTCTCTTTGTGTGTGTTCCTTCCTTTGTCTCTGAATAATGTCTTGGTAGAGGGGAATCACATGCAGAGGGGGTAATTGTTTTGAGCCCTCTCCCCCCCCATCCCAAAAAAAAAAAAAAAAGTGAAAGAATCATGATGGCTTTCTAAAATAATTACAACGTGGTGATAAGATCATTAGGTTGAGTTTAAATAGAATCTGTGTTCAAGAAATGATTGCCTCAACTTAGCCTTGAGCCAATTGAAAATAGAGACTACCTAGTTGCAAACCATAGTAAAGGAAAGAGAAACTGGTGAAATATGTGAGAAAATAATTCAAAAAAATTTCAAATTTAAAATTTATGCTAGTATTTCGAATTAAGTTATAGAATGTAAGAAAAGTCAAGCCATGCGAAGTGTGAAATGAAAAAAACTCATTAATATATATATATATGTGTGTGTATATCCATAGAAGTTACTAGAATTATGCAAGTGACATTTCACTTTAAGTGTTTAACATTCTAAAACAATAAAATGCAAAAAAAGTCACGATATGAAATGAAAGTGAAATAAACATTCAAAGAAAGTAAGTGTCCATCATGCACTCAAAACAATGAAAATCTCCCTAACCCAACACAACACTAAGGTTTCTTTTAGAAAGCAAAAACCCATATAATTCCACCATAAAAGGGTGCATTTGCAAATTCCTCTTCTTACCTCCCCTTTGCTCTCCTCTGGATATGTGAACTTTGAAGCCTTTCACTCTTCATGTCCAATCAATTAATTCTTATAAATTGCCCCCTAGTGTGGGGGTAGCTTGCTCTTATTGTAATGTGGCCTAAGTAGGGGGAAATTTTGGATGGGAGAGAGATTAAGTTTTTGATAGTCTTAGGCTAGAACACTAGAGCATATTGACACTCATTAAAGTATAAACAAACATCTAGAGATATTGCAAGTAAAGCTCTTCAATCGATTAAGGTGTTGGTCACATGAGGGTTCGTTATCAATATTTTAGGTAGATAATTGAGTTTGCAAAGTGTTCATGCGTATCCTATTGAGCCATTTCAATACTACCAAACATAGCCTTTTGTAATTGTGTCGATTTTTGCATAGTTGCACTAGAGGGCATTTGTAATATATTTCATATGGACAGTTTTCAAAGGAATCAATGTTCTTTTTTCTTCTCTATCTGTTAGCAAAGGTAATATCTTTCATGTAGGTTTTGTTGATTGCCACATGTAAACAATCGTTGATAATTGTGCTCGCGTGGGACCATGACCATGGCTCAGTTATCACTCATTCAATGTGCAAGAAGTTTAGTAGCCTCACTTACCCATACAAATAATTGATCCCTCACGTGACCATAGCCTAAGTTACAACTTTTTAACTTCACATGTTATTTGTTATTGCTTTTATCTTCACTCTACAAGTGTACCTTTCATGGAGTAAATTATGCAACAAAAATCTTTAAATAGCAAAGCACAATGACAATAATGTTTTCTCAATTTTTGGACAAGGGCAACACAATTTTTGCTAATAAGTTGTATGTTTCAATTTGTACCTTTAACTTGGAGGAACTACAAGGGTTATGTATTTAATTCATTCACTCACACTCTGTGAGTTTTGCCCCAAAAAAAAAAAAAAAAACTTGGAGGAACTACAAGGATTAATTGCAGCATTTATTGTGCAAAAGAGTGGAAAAGAAGGTATGTTTAATGCCTTCTTTAATCCTTAATAGGCGTCAAAGATCATTTTCAGGTGCTTGCATAAGGAGGAATCTCAAGAGATCCCTCCTTAGTAGGCGAACGATTTTAGGTTGTGGTTGTTGAAGGGAACTTTGTGCGATGCCTTGGGGGGTTCAAAAAGAAAAGGCAAGACATGTGGAAGGTGGCATACGAGGGAGCAAGAGCAAGTAGAGAAGGTAGGCGGCATGCAAGCCAAGTGTGGGTGCCATGCGACACACAAGGAAGGGAGGGGCGAGGTGGCCAACAACAACAACAACTTGCCCATTGCCCAGTGTCTGTGTGCACAGAGGGGAGGTGTGCACATGCTTTTTCTTTTGCTTATTAATGCACACCCCATGTCAGCAATGACAGAATTTGTTCAAGTGGCTTAGGCTAACGCTGCTAAGGACATTCTAACTCGTGAGAGTTCGATGCCTAAACTCAAACATGAGTTTTAGAAGGGAGTGGGATTTGGAAAATAGATTATTGTCCCTTAAGGGCAAATGGAATTTATATGAGATTTTGTCTAATGTACTTGCAACATTCGTGTCACAAGCTTGTTAAATTCATTTGCACTATCTTCTAGAAGACTACCTTGTCTTGAGCAAAGTGAAACATACATGGTCGGTCCATTTAGGCCCGTGTCACACAAGGTAGGAGCAATGTCACACTATAAAAATCTTCTTACTCCCAATAGCCAACTTGCATTAGCCAAGTGGTTGTGTGTCAAGCTCTTAAGCTGGTGACCTATCATCCTCATTTCCACCATGCCTTTTGCAGTTAGCCTCTATTATATGAAAAGTTGGGTGGAAGGGAAAGGCCATCGCTCTGACACACGTGTGAGTCTATCTTCCCTTTGAATGACAAATCGATGTTGCCCGCCTTATCGGCATCGCCCCAATGTGACACCCGCCTCAAACACGCCTTATTTTATCAAAATGGTTGGATACTTTTTATTTAATTCACAAAGCAAATACAACTAAAGTGGAGCCATATAACCTAAATACACCAACCCTAAATGAAAAAAAAAAGGATGTGGCTTGTATAGAGTATATGGATTAGGATAGGGGCATTTACCAAATGTTAATCAATGAGGCTGATTGGTTCGCTCCTTTAAACAAGCAGTGGAAGAAGCAATGGTTAGAGGCTCGATGGGTAGAGGTCACAAAGGACATCTAGAATCCACAAAGGCCTCAGTTTATGAAGATATTTTTGTGGAAAGTATTATGGGGGGCCTTGTCGATAGGCGTCAAGATCCAAGTGTGTGGTATCGGACCCGACAGATGTTCCGGATGCAGATTAGCTAGCGAAGACCTTTGCCACCTTTTCATGGAATGCCTGAGGCCTTGCAGGAAAGATGTGGATGCAGAGGACGTGGAAGATTGGGTATTTCAAGAAGGATTTGTGCCTTGGTGGCAGACAGTTTCAAAGTTCTGCACTACTTATTAGTACTCAAGTTGTCAGATACTGCTTCCTTAGTAACATCTGGAAGGCCAGGAATTGTCGTGTCTTTGATAACAACCTTTTGGTGGCTAGCTTCTCAGAGATTGTACAAGAAAGCAAGGAGATAATATATGTGATAAGTAAAAGGTATAGCTCGGATGATTGGCTTAGGACGTCTCTCGCCATCCAATCGTGCCCTGCATATTAGTTAGCTAATAGGTACTTGTAACTAAGCTCGGTTGTAACCCTCTGTCCCTCAAGGCTCGGCCTGAGCTTGAGGCAGATTTGTAATCTATTGGTGACTCTAGAATACATTCACTCACAATTGTGAATTTTGCAAAAAAAAAAAAAGGATAGGGACACAAATGATAATAAGAGGTCATACTCACCATCTTCTCCCTAGAGAAGGAAGCCGCATCCAAGTGAGTTCCTCGACATAAGCCCTAAATGCGCTTCCTTGAGAAATTATGGTTTTGTCTTGAAAGACAAGCATCGATTATAATAGTAGATAAAAAATAACCACTATCATCATCATCCAAAAATTATGGTTTTTTGGAACTACTTTTGGTCCTATCCCTATGGCCCAAAAATGTACTCTCTTTGCTTTATAATATCAACATCTGTGCAGTTATAGTGAGGTAAAAAATGCATTGAATACGTCAATAACATCAGTTCATGGTGTGGCTCTTGAATGAGAAGCAATGTTTTATCAGAGAAATAACTAGCCTACTTCAATAGGCCAAAAAGGGTGGACCAGAGTCTCTCTCTCTCTCTCTCTCTCTCTCTCTATATATATATATATATATATATATATATATATATATATATATATGTATGTATATATATATATGTATGTATGTATGTATATATATATATATATGTATATGTGTGGATATTGATTATATAAGTGTGTGCTATGTATGCATGACAGTGTTCGGGAAAAATGTGTCTCATCATAATATCGTGCCGTTTTCAATTTCAAAAATGCCGATTGAAGGCAAGGGAAAAAGGAGAAATTCCGTCGCAAAATAGAAAAATTAGTGTAAAAACCCCAAAAATAAACCTATTTTCTAAGATTCACTCTTGGAAAATTCAAGAGAGGGAATTTTGTATGTTTGGAAAAATGATTTTTCCCGAACACTGATGCATGATCAAAAATAAAAAGAACAAGGTGAATGGGGGAGGGCACTTAAATGAAGAATCGCCCTCATCTCCACGTTTCCTTGTGAGTGTCACTCTTGATTTTCTTAGGTAGGATGAGGGAATGTTCACTATTGAGTTAGTGTCGTAGTTGTCTCATGTGTGCCTTTGTCATCATGATGGCCCTTTTTTGTTGTGCTCAATTACAACAGCATTCTTCAAGCATTGCTCGTGGTTATGGTGTCCCTTTCATGTCTCTCTTTAAGCTTGTACACATGGCGTGTGTCTCCCTCATTGCCATTCTTCAAGGCATGTGAACTTTGAAGGCTTTTGGTCATAAGTGTGGAGTGGTGAGTTTGATCTTTGATTCACTTTAAAAGTGTCAGCCTTTTTGGCCCTCTCTTTTCAAGGTCTGCCTTGTCCCTTTCTTTTGTGATCCCTTTAGCATAGCTTGATAAATGTGTCTATATTTGAGAGTTTTTTTTTTTTTTTTTTTGGGGGCAAAACTCACAATTGTGAGTGGATAGTATTAAGAATATCAAAAATATACACCAACCTCAAGCTCGGACCAAGTCTTGAGGGTCAAAGGATTACAAGTTACTGCTTGACATAGAGACCACAACTACTCTAGGCTATATTTGAGAATTTCTTAACTAGATTTTTCCAACTTTGTAGGTTTCCTCACAAGCTACTCGGATATTTAGAGGCATCCTTCTGTATTGCACTAAACTTAGGTTTTTCTAAGTATTGCTTTTTTTTTCTTTTTTGCAATACTCACATTAGGTCCCCACAATTTGGGGGGGGGGGGGGGGGGGGGGGGGGCGGGGGGTGGGGGGAAGAAACGTGTACATTAGAGGGATATTCAAAGATAATAAAAATACATAAATTGACTACTTTAACCTTAGAGAGATCTCTAATGGTATTGGAAATGAAAGGTTGAGAGTATAGAAAGTCAAAATTCTTCACCTAATCATTCTTCCACCCATTTTATTGGCTTTCTAAAGGAAACCTTAGTGTCGTGTTGGGTTAGAGAGACTTTCATTGTTTTCAGTGCACGATGGAGACTTACCTTTCATTTCACATGTGATATGTCTTTACTTTGCTTGCATTCTATTGTTTTAGAATGTTAAAAGTGAAGCTTCACCTTGTATAATTTTAGTAAATTTTACACACACATATATGCTTTTTTTTTGCATTCTATTGTTTTAGAATGCTAAAGTGAAGCTTCACCTTGCATAATTTTAATAAATTGTATACACACACATATATTAATTAGTTATTTTTATTTCACCTTTCATTTCACAACTTCACATGGCTTTATATTTCTTGCATTTTATAGCTTGATTTCAGTTAGTGTTAACATTCGAGAAAGTCCCTTTTATTAAGCGGTTGCTGTTCGAGTTTCCTCCTCACAAATAAGAAAACCGAAAATACTAGCAGAAATTTTGAGATTTGCAAAAATTTTGGACGACTTTCTCATATATTTCATTAGTTTTTCTTCCGTTTACCATGGTTTGCAGCTAGCTAGTCTCGATTTTCGATCGACTCAAGACTAAGTTGAGGCAATCCTTTCCCAAACATTGATACCCGTTTAATGCAACCTAACAATTTTATCACTTTCTTATTGTTTTTGAAAACCGTCGTGACCCTTTCACTTGTTTTTTTGTAGAGCTATTAGGAGATCCATAGTTAATTTGTAAAAAACAAAAAGAATTACAATAGATCCATGCACAAACTGTGCCATGGATGCACATAAAGCGTAAATGTTAGGTTGTACCAAAACGGGACACTTAAGTGTCATGTCTAACATTTTATCAAAAGATTTCTACATCTCATGCATTATAATATTGGAAAAAACCTTTTAGGGGTGGCTTATACACTTATAAGGCTTGCAAAAAAAAAATTAAACGTTGAAATAGCCAAGTAAAACAATGTCATTAAGCCCCTTGAAGAGGGGGTGATACAAACTAGCAGGTTTAGGTTTAGAATATTGTGGTGCCTGCTAAAAAAAAAAAAGCATCGACACATGACGTAAATTCTTGGAAGTTCCTGACAACCAAACAAAAGACTCATGATCAATCTCTTCCTCCAAAAAAATCATCATCGTAAGGAAAAAAATCAATTTGTTTGGTTATACTCAACAAAACAACAACTCAAAATATTTGGCTAACTACACACATATCGCATGTACTAACTTCTCAGAAATCATGGTTGAATCTAGCTACATGAAACTTCACTTGCCACATAGAGAAGAAATGCATTATAAAGACCCATAAATCAACCATGAAATTTTCAAAATGAAAAATCATCCAAGGGATAATGAAGTTGAATCAAGAAGATATCTCCATGTAAGATTCACACTAGCATAGGGTAGTTCTAGGATCTCACAACTCCATGTGTATGCAAACAAACTTGAACATAACCGGACATCGTGAGGTATTTATCTAAGAAGGCTTGATACACAAGGGTTTTTTGCATTTTGACAAAAAATGGCAACTCTGTTCACAAAGCAAAGTAAACAAAGGGTCTAGTGAATATTGCTCAAGAGAATTTGATGGAAGCTAACAAGGATTTCAAGACCACTTCAAAGAACACACATGAACGTAATTTGTCTCGAGCTAGCAAGTTTTTATAGACACACGCTTGCAAAGTCTACTTGAAGTTTATGTCGAGAATCCAAGCACACTCAAATTTTGCTATTCACAATCTAAAATATTCACATAGTCCAACAAATTGATTATCCACAAGCTGCTCTTGTAGTCTTACCATGAAGGCAAAGCGGCTTCGACCTTTTTTCCCATGTAGACATCTCCAAATTATGTATGCATTTGCAAGCTCTAAATCTATCATGCCCCAAAATAAGGCATGCCACCACTTCCATTCATGAATACTCATCTCCATGCTACATCCAAAACCTGAAACCCTTGAGTCAAAAGATATGTTGTACTTGTTGTATTGCAAAAAGCAACATCTAGGCATGTGAGAGCAACCTTATGACCGTTTCCAACTTGCAGTTGGACCTCTTGTTTCGTCATTCCATATACATTAGAAGCAAAAAATATTGTTTTTTTATCCATCCATGAACATGTTACAAGCCCTTTGCGTGCATCAAAAGCAAAGCGTGATGCTCCACGCTCACTATGATTCATATGTAACATATATGCATGTGGAAAGCTCCTTCTATTTGTCATGTAAGTTCATGTAGCACCATATCCCTCATGCGTTAAATTCATCAACAACTTCACTGAAGTAAGCCAACAATTAAAAAAATGTGGTGCCCTCTTTGTTTCATTATACCAGCCTTGACACAACATGGAATGACAAATCTTGGCACGGCAACTTGTCGTATATACGAAAAGCATAATTATAACCTGTTTCAGAATCAAATATATTCCATAACTGTATGCCAAATTTGTGTGGCTTTTTTGGATTGTATACTCAATAGGGATTCAGCTGGGATTATCCTCTTGTCCACACTCACAAACTTCCCGCAATTGAAATGCAACTGAAACGTAGAATTAAACCTTTTGTCTAGAGTCAACACTTGCCATAACTTATAATCTCATGCGCCCTTTACAAGTAGTCGCTATGAATTATCATGCATGTGTAAAAAAATCTAATTTGCTGATATTGTGTCTACCCCATTTTATCAGCATAATTAGGATACGGAACTACACCACAAGTCTCATGCTTCCAGTAGTAGTTCTTATCCGACATAAATTGCAAAGCCATACCAATTGAAACACCCAAGAAGCGCATAAAAGAGTGTCGATCTAATGCATTCCACTTACACATAGACTCATGCTCAGCTTGTACTTTGTCATGTTTTTCCATAGAATACCAGTTAGTCTCTTCCACAATCATGTCCACTGTGTCAAGCGGAAAAAGAGACAAAAATAGTTGAATTTTTGTGAATTTCCTTGGAACTTGTCCCAAGTCCGGACCCACCATATGCACAAACAATGGAAGGAATAAAAAAGTCCCTTTAGGATCCTCATTAAGCTTATCCCCACTTTTCCATGATGGCATGGATACATTGGACCAATCAAATTCATCATCTCACTATCACCTAAGACAGGTCCCTCCACCTCTAGGAGCTCATCCTCACACTCATCTCCTTCACCTACGGATGCATGTTCATCTCCGGAATCATCGCATGCTTCCATGTCAGTGGGTCTACCTTCCTTTATATGCTACTTTTGAATCTTACCCCATTTCTTGAGCTATTTGTGCTTCCTCAAAGACACATGGCTACTTACAACAACTTCATTTTGAGCATGGTCCACAAAATGTTTGACAACTCTGTTAGAAGCATTATAAGCATTGTTTGCATGAGATGCATTAGCTACAACATCACCATCACAAGCAAGAATAGCATCATTTCCATTAAGATTATGGCTACTAGAATGCATTAGCTACAACATCACCATCACAAGCAAGAATAGCATCATTTCCATTAAGATTATGGCTACTAGAATCCATTTTGCATGCCCTTTCTTTGGCCAACCTCTACCCAAAATGACACGCTTTGGAGGTCGACCTCGTTTACTCACCGTAGGAGGACCACTAGATGTCCCAGCAAGGGGAAGGCAAGCAGCACTTGTAGTTGTAAACAAGAGAAGAGCTTTGTCATGCATAGTCCCTCATGCATTGACATTGCATGCATAGTCAACACGATGTCCATAGCGTCCATTGCATGCACTATGTGCGCATCGTTGCAACCAGAATCAACAACATAAAAAACAATTGGAAACTCCTCATCAAGCACTACATTGAAGATTCTTCCTTAGTCTTCCCCGTCTTTTGGCATGCTAAACACTTAGACAATGAAAGCTCATCATCAGCATCAAATGAACTCGGCACATGCATATCAAGAGTTGAATCCTACTGAGGAACAATATGTATGCAAATACATTCCCAAGGAAGAATATAGTGGCTTTCATCCCCATCAAATGTTACATTTGAAAAGCTTCTTATGTACATTGTACGCATCAAGCAAGCCTTGAAAAATATTGTTGTCCCAATCAAGAGAGTGAGCTTGTTGTGCCCATTTAATGTCAAATCCAGTTGCTTGGTAGAGAAGCTTTTGGCCTTCTAAAGCGGCACAAAAAGCATTAGAAGGAGTAGTCGTGATTTGTGAAGCACTCTCCATGGTTGGGGCCAAGATATGCACAAGAGAGGATTGTGTGTAGTCACATGTAGATGTGCTTCTCTGTTCGGGTGTATTCAGAAAAGTGTGGCATGTTTGTGCTATGATCTCACAAAGAGAGGGAGCACTTATGGTTAGGGCATTCATATTAGGTGCCCAACATTTAAAATTGGCCCTATGCTTGGGCCTTTGGTCCTTCTCTTGAGGCTAGGCTAGGCACTTGCCCCTTGCTACCTATAACAATCTCCCATAGCCAAACTGCAAAATCTATGTGAAAGACCATGGAATTTGTATGCAATCAAGAGAGATTCTTATTCCAAAAAAAAATCATGTATTTTTAAGGCTCAGGGGATATGTACAATTTATTTCTGTTTATTGTAAATAAAAAAATTCTCATAAGAAAAAAATTGAATAATTTTTCTTGTTATAGGACACTAAAGTGTCTCAGGGCGCTTAAATGTCAAATTACAGAACTAATGTTAAAGTTTTGAGCCTTCAAGACCATAGAAATCAAGCATAAATGAATTCTTTTGTCCTTTTTCCTTCTAAGACCTAAGCATCAAGAAGAGTCCTTTCTTGGCTTTTTACAAAAGTGTGAAGTGTAGCGGTTGACTAA
The DNA here is from genome assembly GCF_014529385.1 of Adiantum capillus-veneris. Classification (NCBI taxonomy): domain Eukaryota; kingdom Viridiplantae; phylum Streptophyta; class Polypodiopsida; order Polypodiales; family Pteridaceae; genus Adiantum; species Adiantum capillus-veneris. Next base: position 59,290,754 of record NC_140944.1, on the reverse strand, counting down.
CCTTGTTGGGCTTGGTTAACACTAATTTGGGAGCAAAATTGTTATTGTTGAATGAGATGATACACTCATTAGGAAGTATCTGTCATTCAACTTTGTGGAGTATAAATACTAGGACAATGGAAAAGTGCACTTGAAATCATGAATTTTAAAGCGGGTAGTGTAGTGTAATGACTTTCAAAGATGGTATTCTTAGTGTCTTTTTCACTTGTTTGGTGTTAACGAGGATTATAATCAAATTTTGAGAGAAGTTGTTGGAATTAGGGTTGTAGGGAAAACACACACAGCTTGGAGAAGATGAAGAAGCTCAAGGCACACAAAAAGAGTAGAATTACTTAGTGTGCAATGGAAAGATAAGTTAGCCCAATGCACGGGGGTAAAAACCTCCTCGTGAGGGAAAAAATGCACCGGTGGTCCTAAGTGTGTTCACACACATCATTACCACATGTATATGGTAACAAATCCCCCCTTGGAAGTGATGCGGTGAACAAGAGCTGGCACATAATGTAAAGGGAAGTGCCATGAGTGCATGATCAATCCATAAAGGGGAGTAAGCCCAAAGCTTTGCGAAAAGCTTAGAACTTCTCACGAGGCAATGCATTTGTGATAAAATCTGCAAGGTTGCCTTGTGTTGGCACATAAGCCAAGCTGATATCTCTTACTGAGAGTCTCTCCCTGACATAGTGGTAATGCACCTCAATGTGATTTGTGTGAGCATGAAAATTGGGCTCCTCGCAACTCAATGTGCTCTGACTGTCAATGTAGATGATGTTGGTAGTGTCTTGTCCAACACTTAAATCATCCATAAGGCGTCTGAGCCATACACACTCAATTGTAATTATGAAGAATGCCATGTGCACAGTCTCACAACTGGAAGTGGCCAGAGTAGGTTGCTTCTTACTCAACCATGATATGCATGAACTACCGAGCATGAAACAAAAACCACTTGTTGATACTCGCGTGTCAAAACAACCAGCCCAATATGAGTCCGAAAAAAGCATGTAAATTTGGCGGCAATGATCCCCCCTTGGGATAAAACAAGCCAAGATGCAAAGCTCTACTCAAGTAGCAAAAAATCCTCTTGATAGCGTGCCAATGCTTAGACCTTGGACTATGCATAAATTTGCTGACATGTGAGAGTGAAAATTGAATATCCGGCCTTGTATGGCATACATAAATAAGGCACCCAAGAGCAGTTTGGTAGAGATTGATATCGGTAGGATCATCAACATCATGAAGGCCCAATTTCAAACCTGTTTCCATGGGAGTAGCGATAGGTTTGCAGTCCTCAAGTCCAAACTCACATAGTAATGTCTCTATGTAACTTGTTTGACACAAGGCAATACCACCATCACACTACTTAAACTGTATGCCCAAGTAAGGATGCAACAATCCCAAACCTTTTATCTCAAAAGTAGCATTCAAATGAGCCTTAAATTCAGCAATATGTGTCTCATTGGGTCCAATGATCAATAAATCATCATCATAAAGAACGATGATGAGAAGTACATCACCCTCGCGCTTTACATACAAAGTTCTTTCCGTTGGATTGTTATGAAAACCTCGTTTAACCAAATTAGTGTCAGCTTTCTCATACCAAGCACAAGGAGATTGCTTCAACCCATACAAAGATTTCTTACATTTGCATATTTTATCTTCCTACCCTTTAATGACAAAACTGCGAGGTTGAGTTACATAAGCTTCCTCAAATATTTCACAATTCAAGATAGAAATAACAATATCTCATTGATGTACATCCCATCCAAAATGAGATGCCAATGCACATAAAAATGCATAGTAGTCATACGAAAAGTGGGAGCAAAAGTCTCTTCATAATCTATGCTTTTTGCTATGCATAACCTTTTGCAACAAGTCGAGCCTTATAGCGATCAATCTCACCATCAGCTTACATTTCAACTCGTAAACCCACTTTGTGTCAATGGATTTTTGCTAGGAGGCAAATCACATAAAGTCCATGTGTCATTTTCTATAATTGCATCATATTCTGATTGCATGACAACCATCCAATTTTCAAAATTGTGTGCTTCATCAAAAGACAGAGGTTCCTCTACAGCATAAGCTACAAACAGCCAAAGCATAATAGTCTGATGCATAAGATGCATGGAAAGAACCTGAATGAGTACGACTAGACAAAGGTGCATCCAATCTATTGTCATGCAAAGTATCCACCAGCCATTTTGGCACACCTCTAGCCTGCTCATTCTTAGCCCTTTCCACATCATGTACATCTACAACAATAATAGGCTGATCTATAGCATTTTTTGAAACCCCCATAGGCTGTACATTCGCCTCATTCAAATTTACATTTAGATTTCCACCACTGAAAAGAGGCAATAAACTATCATAAATGTCCTATAGCTTACATTACTATCTCTAGTACATAACAACAAAAGGTTTAATAGAATCTTCCACAAACACAATGTCTCGTGAAACCATGATATGCTTTGTTTGCGGATGGTACAACCTGTAACCTTTGATTTTAGTACTGTAACCAACAAAGATGCATTTAATAACCTTATCATCCAATTTTCTACATTGAATTTGTGGCACCAAAGCATAAGCTAAACAACCAAAACTACGCATGTGATAGGCTTTATATCATGCCATGCTTCATATGGAGTCATAGATTGCAAAGCTTTTGTAGGACACGTGTTGAGTACATAAGTAGCATACATGATGGCCTCAAGCCAAAACAAATGTGGTGAAGCTTGACTCTTGACCATACATCGTGTCATCTTCGTAAGTGACATGTTTTTTCTTTCAGCAACACCATTTTTTTGAGGTGTATATGGCACTAAACATTGGTTTTTTATCCCACGACTAGCTAGAAATGACAACAACACAGATGGGTCTAAGATGTTTGCTACTGAGGATAAATTGGATGGAGACAATTACCCAATGTGGGCTTACATGATACATGTTCTTGTGGCAAAGGGAATTTGGAATGTTGTGCAAGGCATTGATGTACGTCCCAGTTCTGTGGATATAGGCGATGTTGAGGATGTTGCAAGTTTTGGTGGCAGGATTGCTGCTGTTAGAGCTATTTTGCCTACAAATGAGCAAGCTCGTTGGGATGTTAGAGATGCGCAAGCTCATGCATCAATTGCATTATCTATAAAGCCCACTATCACTCCTCACATTTGCTCGTCTAAATCAGTTAAACATGCTTGGGATATTCTGGCTGGTGTTTATGCAAGTCGCAATGAGGCTAAAATTGCATTGTTGCGTAAAGAGTTGGAATTGAAGATTATGCATGAGGAAGATGGCATGGAAACTTTCCTTCCCGGTATCAAGGATATTAATGACCAACTTGTTTGTGCAGGCGAAGTCATTTTAGACAGTTCCCTTATGTAGATTGTTCTTGATGCATTTCAAGATTCCTATCAGATTTTTGCTGGTACTTGGGGACTTATGACCCAAGGAAATCCTAATGTTGTCAAGTTTGATGCATTATGCACATTACTTTTGCAAGAGTCACTTTCAAGAAAAAACAAGGCTAAACAACGTGCAATTGAACAGGCTTTTATTGTTGCTCAAAGAAAAGGTGGTAATGGCAATGTAGCCACTTCTCATGGTCCTTCGACGAGTGGAAAATCACATGTTCCTAATGCTTTTGCTGCCGGCAACACCTCGTCTTGGAATTTTTGTGAAAAGGGCAAAAATAAGATGCATTGCCATTATTGCAAGGCTAATGATCACTTGATTAAGTAGTGTCCTAAATTGAAGGCAAAGGAGGCCAAGAAGAAAGAGGCTGGTTCCACTACAAGTGCAACTATTGTAGAGTCTTGTATGAAAGGAGATTGTGATGCTAATGAAGATGCAGAGTGGGAATTTAGTGCAGAGTGTACTTATGATCCGACTCAAAATTTTGAGTAGACTAGGCTCTACGAGCTATCCCAAAGTATTTGTTGACCTTCTAACACTCACCAAAAAGCTCACCCAAATTGGAGAAACCGAGCAGGCATGTGCTGGCGACAAAAAGTAGTATTACTTAGTGTGCAATGGAAAGATAAGTTAGCCCTAGAATGATAGGCATATATACAATGCAAGGTGAAAAAACCCTCCTAGTGAGGAAAAAAATGCCGTGGCGGTCCTAAGTGTGTTCACACACATCACTACCACATGTTTAAGTCTAGTTTTTTTATTTGAAGAATAGTAAGTATAAAAATATTGATGTATAATATTTCTTAGCTTATACTTAAATGCAATTTTATGTGACAATTGACAAGCAAGTAGGGAGGGCAATGAGGATGCAAAAATACCTATAGAGATGTCATCGGTTGACACTCAAGTAGGGAGGGCAATGAGGATGCAAAAATTCCTATAGAGATGTCATTACTTAGGGTCCTAGCTATCAAGTTTGTTTTTAATTTTTTAAGTGTACACAACAACACTAAAATCCCTCTTGTTTTGACAAGCTAAAAAGGGCCTTAGAGGCCAAGGCATTAAGGAGTGCATTCTTAAAAGTTTGATCCCATGGTGTGACATGTTGCAATATTTTGATTTGTGAAAGAATCTTTTCATTTAAGGACCTCTTAACAATCCATTTTGTTAAATTGTTTTCTTAATACTAGACCTTCCTTTTTTTATGAAAGCCTTAAAATAATATTATGCTTTAATTTGTCAATGAGTATCTTTATTTATTGTTTTTGTTTTACCACTTTTAGTTTTATTTTATTTTGGAATGCCAATGTGATGCTTTCACAATTTTACCTTATGTGGTTATGGATTTGTATTTATATATGTATTTGAATGATACAATTTTATCTTAAAACACAACAAAAATGACATGTAATCATACGCACTCATTGAGACCTACTTTTGACAACTCTTGTCCCCCTTAACTTCAACAACCTTTCTTGACTCCTCACCTTGTGTTTTACACTGAATGATTTTTCAAAAACCCCAAAGATAGCTCAAATTGGGTAATACCATTCAAGCCCATGGGGACACGTGGGCCGGAGGTAAAAGAAACCAAGGTTACTTCAAGGGTGGGAAGGAGCCCTTGTGAGGGTTTTTTAATAAAATCTCATGCTTCATATTTTTTTATAAAAGAGAGATTTGTAGTCAACCTAGGAGAAAGTTGGTGGTGAAGAGAGGATGTGGACAGCCGCAGGAGTTGAAAGCTTGTTGGGTGTGTGTTTCAAGCTGGAGCACGAAAGCCATGAAAAGGGAGGTGACAACTTGTTGGGGGTGTGTGTCAGCTAGAGCACGTGGGCCAAAAACAGAGGCTTGAGCTAGAAAAACCATACTAGAGAGTGGGAGAAGCCATGCTAAGAGCACGATAGAGGAGGTAGAGGGGGACAAGAAGGGCCGTGAGGTTGCAGCCAGTGGGAGAGGAGGCTAGGAGAGCTCGAGGACAATTCTTACAAAGAGGAACGTAGCAAGAAGAAGGTTCGAGGGTGCTAGCCAATGGTGGATTCAAAAGTGCAAGGGAGAAGGAGGAAGCACTGAGAGAACCTTGGAGAGATAGGGAAGGTTGTGGGTAGAGATGTGAGAACAACTTAAAACACTTAGGAGGGTTGATGTGAAAGCTTGAGAGGGAAGGGAGAGGTAGCCATGGTGAAGGGGAGCCCATGTATGTATGGGGGGCTTGTGGCCAAAAGGAGTAGAGACTTGAGGAGTAGGAGGTACGTGGAGGGTTGTGAGCTGCAAGAAGAGGGAGCAATATTGAGAAGGGGAGTTGAGAAAGGTATGAGAGAAGAGCTAATGGGTAGTTGAAACTAAAGGATGCGCCATATGGAGGGCTCGAGTCAGCAGTCAGCCAACGAAGAGTTTTTCGAACATTATATCTTTTCTCAATCATCGTTATCATGGGTAATTGCAACACAAAGTTGTATAGATAATAAAATTTGCCTTGCCCAACAAGCATGGGCTATAGTGTTGAGTATCCTTTTTGGTGCTAACTAAAATTAGAGATATTATTTTGTGAAAAAATGTTTTAAAATCATTGCCACACGTCTAGTGATTGGCTAAAAGATATAGTGACCACTTATTAAGATCCAAGGGAATTAAGAAAATGATACTCACTTGGCGTCTAGATTTTCATGGTAGTCTAAGGCTTTGGCATCCGTATCTTCAAGGTTCACGCTTGCTCTTCCTATGCACCCCACATTCTGCTCGTAACTCCTAACTTTAAACTTCAATGCTGCAAAACCTTGAGAGGCCACTCTTGAGCTCTAACACCATGTAGTCAAGACACACACACACACACACACACACACACACACACACACACACACACACACACACAGATGATGGTTAATTGATGTGGAAGCATACTCCCTAATTATGAACGATTAGAGTTAGGCTATGGAGGGTGAAGCCTTAGCTTAACCATGGTGTTAGGGTTAGGGTTAGAGAGATGGTGATTAGAGTTAGGTTATGCCAAGGGCAAGAGCGCGCACACACACACACACACACACACACACACACACACAGAGAGAGAGAGAGAGAGAGAGAGAGAGAGAGAGAGAGAGAGAGAGAGAGAGAGAGAGAGAGAGAGAGAGAGAGAGAGAGAGAGAGATGATGGTTAATTGATGTGGAAACGTACTCCCTAATTATGAACGATTAGAGTTAGGCTATGGAGGGTGAAGCCTTAGCTTAACCATGGTGTTAGGGTTAGGGTTAGAGAGATGGTGATTAGGGTTAGGTTATGCCAAGGGCAAGAGCAGAGAGAGAGAGAGAGAGAGAGAGAGAGAGAGAGAGAGAGAGAGAGAGAGAGAGAGAATAGACACAATGATAATGCTCAAAGTGCAAAGATTGATTAGAAAATAGCCTTTCAAATAGGCTTGGTGCTTTACATCTATTGGTTAGAGAGGTGGCATCCTTTTCCTATTGGACCATGTCATCTTCTCATCCATCATAGTAGATAGGGATCTTTCCCATGTGATGCCACTAGCATCAACTTACCCTAATGAATGAGAGAGAGAGAGAGAGAGAGAGAGAGAGAGAGAGAGAGAGCACTCCCAATTAGTGCATATATTGATAAGCATGTAACAATCAAGCAGTATCTTTGACCCCCATATCTTTGTTGTTGCTAAGGACAACTTCCTTTCTCATATCGGTCGGCTTGTAGATCTTGCATGCAGAGAGGTGACGAAAGGGTTCAGCTATGAAGCCCAAAAGTAAGCTACACTTTGTCGATACCGATTCAACATATGAAAGGCATGGTGTATGCCACATCCAAAGCAAGGTGGTTTCAATTCCCAACCCCCCTTCCTCCGTGATTCCTATAATGTTGCTATATTGGTGTGGCGTATGCTTGTCCTAATTATTTGAGCATCCTAGTTGACATTGGTGGTGAATTAGAGGACTTTTACACTGGCTATGTTCTAATTATTTGAGCATCCTACATGACATTAATGGTGAATTAGAGGATGTTGATCCATGGGTCAACAATACGACATAAATCAATTTTCGTACCAAAGTCTTATTTTTTTGAGAGTTATGAATGATGCGGATTATGGTTAAAAACATCATCTGTAATGAGTAGCTATTCTAGTTGCAGAAGCCGGGGTGTGATGGCACTTTTAAATTGTAAATACAAATCCATTTGATCCATTGAACTCTATTTTGGTTTAACCTATGGTAGCCTTAGTATATAAGATACGTAGGTCATTTTGAAAAGAGAACTTTATCTTAATCAAAGTTTTGAGCTGCCGTCAACTGTGTGTGAGAGAGAAAGTGTGAGCTTCATCCTGGCGCCACTCCCTATTCTCTCATCACATTAGAGGTTCGACTACACCATTGCGATGAAACGGTAATCCTACTAACACTCATGTGATCGTTTCTTGCTTTAGTTTCAACTAAAGAAAGCATTTTTCTTAAGTGGATCTGGAAGAGGATATTCCGAGATCAAGTGGACAGCTAGGAAGCGTGTGTCTTGCCGAGGGTCCGCGACCAAATAGATTTAGTTAGGATTGACAGTATTAGTTGTAAATTAGAATAGTTGTTGGTGGTCGAGTGATTTGTGAGGTGATAAAAGCGTTTGCTAGTCCGTGTGTGGCAGTGAAATGTTTTTCTACTCATAAATGCAAAACCCCATATGATGTGTAGGAGTAGCTTTAGGTAAGTGATCTGATTCTAATCTAGAGCTATTCATCATTGATATTTATGTTGAAGTTCTTGTTTGCATTCACGATCTTTGAAAAGTTGCTACACATAGGTACTCATAGATCTCAATTTCGAGCAATTTTAAAATTTTGCTGTGTTCATACGTGTTTTTTGCAAATGGGTTTGGAGTGAGGATTTTTAGTGTAGAGGCTTTGGGAGAGTTGTATCCTAGTGAGGGGATGGTGTTTCTTAAGTTTTGTATGATTCTGGTATGGTTTGGTGAATTTCCTTCCATTTTTGTGTATGAGGGCTGGGTGGTGTAGTTGAGAGCAGTGAGAATCCTGATTTTGGTTAGTTGGCCTTCCAGAGTGCTATATGTGGGATGGTCTCAGCTTGACAAGCTATAGAGATTGCCTCTGTGCGCCTATCGTGTCATCTGTGTCCTCAATTGGCATTATGTTGATCTAGGTAGTGCTGCATGCACTTTACGGGTGGTGTAATTTGCTCCCGCAACAGAGGACTTTTACATTGGCTATGTTCTGCAACATCCATCCCATATTGGAAGCCATCTCAAAACATCTTTCAATTGCTCATAAAAACAAGCATCTCCCTCACAAAGATAGTGTTCATAAACACTTTCGGGATGGTTGTCTCATCCAAAACCACCTCATGGAAATCATTGGATACACCTCAATGAAATCTTCATGTGCAATGACTAGTTTAGTTTCATTTTATCTGATGATAAATTTTGGTTCAAGGTTGCAATTAAGCACTACAAGAATAACGTCAATCCAACATCTATGGCACAGCCATCTACTGCACTTCCATGCAGGCAAATGGCAAATGGTAATCTCGCCAAAGTTGCTAATTCTCTTTTAATTGTTGTTCTTCAACTTGACATGCGTTAGAAAATCTATGTAGGGAAGGTAGTAGGGAGATCTTTATACATATTTGTGTATTTACAACCAAACTTGATGTACACATCACTGAGTATTGCTAATTATCTTTGAACTATTGTTATTCACTTGAGTTTGGCCTTGACATAGGTAGAAAAATATCGATAAGATTGGGAGAGGAGATTATCAAATTGGCCCCAAAAAATGCCATCTGCAATTTTTTGAGGTTGCGTGATAATATTTGGACATCAGAAAGAGGTTTAATGGATTAAGGTTGTGTTGCCTATGTTAGTGTTGATGAACTCCTAGAAAATTGTGCATGCATGGATGCTAGATAGAAGTCTATAGCTATGTATGCTCTTTCGACTATGTGGGCCAATGTTTAGGATAAAATCATTTTCGTAACCATATACAATTCCTTTCCATGTTTTTTCAAATCATTTTTGTAACAATATACAATTCCTTTCCATGTTTATTCCTTTCCCTTCAGTTAGCTTTGTTTAAGTACCCTACTTCTTAATGTAGGGCTTCTCTTTTTCTGAGTGGAGATGAGCCATAGAGATGATTTTTATTGAGAAGAACATCTAAAAACTAGATGTTGTGAGCTCTTGAGTCTAGGCAAGCTCTTGCACTCATGTATATGTTGATAGTGTGAGGTATCAAGTAGAGGGCTAAGAAGGGACAACTAGATACAGATGATGTACTCATCAATCTTCATTGTGAGGGGAAAGGAGTGACAAATATATATTGATGTGCACTCAACAATCATGCAAAGGAAATAGCAACTGTTGGAACATAGGAGAGGAGAGGGAGCCCCTCAACATTAATGTTACAGGCCTCTTAGAAAGCTTGCTTTTGAACAGTTCATAAAGGCAAAAAATGGTTGTAGCCATGAGAGCCTCATTGGCATAGGGGACTTTGGCACTCATTCCGACCTACTCTCTAGCACTCTCATCCCCCCTTAGCTCCAATAGGTCTTTGTGACTCCTCATCTTGTTTAACTCTTGACTAGATTTTGTCATGTCAATCCTTTCATCATTTGTTCTCAACTTCCATTCAATGCATCGCTTAGAGTCTTGTTTTGCCATTTTTGTAGCTGACCTAGTTTGTTTGATAATGCATGACTATCCCACTTATATTCAAGTCTTGCTTTCAAGATTGATATTATGATATTAATGGGTAAAATATTGTTGAGGCAATAGACAAAGTCAAATGGCATTGTAGCATACTTTGTTTTTTATACGCCCACAACAAAGTTTACAGCATTTTCTTCCAAATTATATATCATTCACTCCTTGTTTCTGTGAGTGCCAAACACAAGGTTTCATTTGTAATGTTTCCTTAATTATTACCTTGAGGATGATATCATGATGATTTGTATGTGCGAGGAAGAATTCCTTGAGCAATGACGCAATGACTTCATTTGCAAAAATGTGTTCCTTTCATTGGCCATTCTGATGGAGAAGTCATTTTTTTTTCAAAAGAAAATGTGAATAAATGGGCCATATCTTGTGAGAGTTCCTTCTAATAGCCTTGCCTTCATCCTATTTGTTGAGCTAGTTGATTGCCACTATTGTATGTTGACTTCTTGTTTGCTTGGATACAAGCAAAAGTCCTGCAAATCAAGTTGTATGGCACTAACAGACCAAATATGTCAATCTGACACACAAGGATGTTAGCCCTAACCTAGAGTGCAAAAACTATCTAAACACATCATTGAATTGGTGAGTATGAGAGATGCAAGTGAATGCATTGTAAGCTCTATCATTCCTAGTCATTGACCTACTCACTTGGAATCCAGATCATGCTATTTCCTACTCATGCAATGCTCATTAACACAAGCGCTTAATGGAATCTCTTGCAATGCAACCTAGATTGATGTAGCTACTCCATGTGTGCACCAAAAAGACAATGTATATGCAAGATTGAGCAACCAAGCATACTACCTACTCTACACCTACTTCAATGCACAAACTAGAGCACACCACACGGATGAAACACCCATATTACAAAGAAATTTGACTAGAAACTTCAATGACCAATGCATTAAAAAAAAGACAACATTGGTTCTATTCATGAGTTCAACCACCATGCATGAAGGAGCATAAGGGAGGATAAGAATACAAGTAAGTAAATCCTTAGAGAGGTTATGGAAGCTATGGAGCTCCTTGGTGTTCTCAAGGCTTGCAAGCTTCATGTGACTACCCTTTCTTTGATAGGCCAAAACCGGTTAATTATAGTCGTCACACCTATTTTTGAGCTCTCATCACATAATTACAAGAAAACACAAGAAGCTTCGTGATTATCTCCTAAGACCGTAGACATGTTCTCATTCAACCTATACATATTTCTACATGAATTTCAAAAAGCCAAAATTCACCTACTATGAATCAAAAAAGAAAAAAAGATAATCATCAAATAATGATAGTCATATACAATACAAATATTAGTTCAATCAGGCATACTATTAAAAAAATACTGCGAAATTGACCCAAAAAATTAATAAAAAGAATCCAGCAAATACTCCTTTTAACAAACTAGTACCATTATCAAAAATATTGTTATAGTGGTATCTTATAGAATACAAATGGTTCATAAAGCTCACTAAGCTTGAGTTGATAGCCTTAGCTATTGCTTCAGTTTTGCAAAGTGCTTCTTGAGCTGTAGAGTGGCTAGCTTGGGTTGCAACTTCTCTTTCTTTTGCCACCATATCAGCCTCCATAGCTTAAATTTTTTGCTTCAATTCTTCATTTTTAGTGTAGACTTAGGGAGCTTCTTGTTGTTTTTCTTCTAGAGAATGTGTTTGATATGATTTATGGTGGATAGTCTAGGGATGCATTCATGGTTAATACATAATTAGTAAGAGATTAGTTTAGAAGATAAGAGAGCATCAATACACAAAGCAAATGAATATGCAAAATAGAGACTAGATTATTATGCATAAAGTTGTAAAGCACAAGCTCTTTTGTAGAGCTAAAAAGGATAGTTGCTGCTAGGCTATCGAAAACCTTAATTAATGTATGAATCGGCTAGAGTGCTGATTGGAAATGGTGTGACTCTTTTGTAATGTTATGTTCATGCGGAGTTATATAAACAAATACTCTCTGTGTGCTATAATTGTATCCAAGGATGAAGTTGTATTTTGATGTTAGTGAAGATACTAGTAATTTGAATTGTGTTTGGTCTCTTGTATCTTATGTGTGTGTAATGGTGTAGTCTTGAATTCTGTTTGTAATCATCTTTATACATGGATAACACTGGTAACCTCAATCGACAGGGATAACATCTTTATACACGGATAACACTGGTGACCACCTCGGCTTCAAACCGGTGCTAGCTGCGGAGTTGGGGTTCATGGTGCTAACCACTGAGGCATGATGGATTTCATGCATTGGTGGACAAGGTCTCATGGTCTGCTTTCTCTATTCTTCTTTTGCCAGGACAACAACTCTAGCTACACAATCCTGCCTAAACCGTGATGATACTCTCGCATAACCGGAATACCCATGACATTGGAAGTGGATATGGTTGAAGTCATAAATACATTCGCCCAAGTTGACACCACCAAATGTCAATTTTCATATGAATGACACGGATTTGACTCCATTCTAAAATTTCTGCAAACTGCGCCTCCTTGTTTGGATCGGGCTTATGAATTTGATGGTGTCGGCCTTCCAGAACCACTTTTGCTAATGCTAGTGGGGTTGGGCCTCGGAGGATGTGCAACCATAGCTGTGAGCACAATACCAACAATCATTGCAACTCGTGATCTTGGTGGAGGTGGCATTGACGTTCTAGATCTCACTGCACCGATCAGGGGACCAATTGCAGCTCTGCGGGAGTCCCACTTGCGGGTTTGTTGGTTCTTGTTCTAATTGGACCAGACACTTATGGAGATTTGGTATGGCAAGACCGGGTGGTAAGCATCATGGTCTTAAGTATAGCAAATCTTCGAGAAAATTTGGTGAAGATTCAAATTCACATATTCGGTCCTTTGAAAAATGGTATGCTCTATTGGATGGTAGTGGTGATGTGGTACATAATGAAGCAGTATAAAACTACTTTGAGCAAAAAAGCTTCATAGTGGCTTACCAAATATCCGGTGGTAAATCTTTTTTGGATATTGTTGTGGTATGTTTGAAGAGATTTTTTACAGAGAAAATGGTCTCGTAGATGTTAGCGCGCTAATCGTTGTGTAAGCATAAGAGATATGATGTGGAAACTTACACAACTAATTTCTACATGTTACTTCAAAAAGTGAGAATGGCAGGTTTGAAGAATGAGATGTTGAATTTGTATTATGTCTGAGAATTACGAAAGAGTCTCCAAACTGTAGTGGCCACAATTGACCTAGAAACGGTATCATTGAAACAGGTTATGTTGGTACCAGTCCAATATTTGGGATGCTATGGTACAATTTCTGAGCAACTACCTACTCAGATCAAGATGGGGGATATACTCTGATTGGCTCCTACTTTCAAGGAACAGTTAATGCATTCATCAAAAGAACTAGCAACCGAGAAAATTATATTGGAATAAATGAAGCCTTTGGTAGATGATCGAGCCACATTGATCACAGTGCGTCATTGAGGCAACAACATGGTAGATGGTAGTTCCAAAGTCAATATCATTTCATGGGAAACATGTAAGAAGTATGGATAACATGAATTGGAAATGATCCTATTTTTTTTTGTCTAAATGGCAGATCAGAGAAGAGTCTGCCTCGCAGAATCCTGTGAGGTATCACATTGGATATTGGAGGAATCTTTTGTGGTGCTAGATCTCCAGGGACTACAAGCTGACTATCAGATGTTGCTGGGCTGACTATAGCTGCAACAAGCAAAGGTGAAATAAAATTGGACCAGAAATACATTAACAAATCAGAGAGGCTCAAGGAAGGTACAGGCTTTGTACCAATAGGTCAATCATCTTTGCAATGAGAGATGACCCATTGTGGCTGAACCTATATATATATGATGGTAGGATTGATATATGAAAAAGAAGAAAATTCCTGTAAGCAAATGAGGATTTGATGGCTATTTATACGATGGATATCGAAGCCATTCGAAGTCATTATGCAGAGAATGTCTTGACCAGGCCATGACGGTCTAAAGTTGAGTTAAGTTTCAATAGTGATGTTCAAGACTCGACGAAGGAGAGTAAATCCAAATCCAAACTGATGGATTTGAAAGAGTTATTGCAGCAGGAACACAAATTTGAGAAGCAGATGAATAAGGTCTCGTGAGTCAAAGAGGATGCAATCTAAAAAGTTAACTTGGGTACATCGGATAAACCCAAACTTGTCAAGATTTGTGTGGATTTGGATTAATCCTTCTTAATGGATTTGATTAGGCTATTGAAGGAGTTTCTGGATGTGTTTGCATGGGATTATTCAGATATAAAAGGTCTTCTTCCCAGATTTTATCAGCATCAGATCAATTTGAAGAAGGATACGGTTCCCACCAAGCAAGCCGGGTATCACATAAATTCAAATTATGCCCCATTGAATGTGATGGCACATGTGGACAAGAAAGAATTTAAGTGGACTCTAGAATGCGATTTTGCTTTTCGTTGTCACCTTGAACTGATGCTAACCAGAGCACTCATTCTTTTACCTCTGGATTGGGGTAAGGATTTCCATGTCTTTGTGGATGCGTCTGATATTGGAATAAAAAATGTTCTGATGCAAGAGACAGTCAATGGCTGGTTTAGACTGATGCATTATACCAATAGAAGACTTTTCATAGTGGAGAAGAATTATTCAGTGTGATGACAAAGAGAGAATGTTTGGGAATGATGTAGTCGATTAAGATGTTTAGACACTACTTGCTTGGAAAATTATTTTCTTTTCATGCTGACCACTTTGCACTATTGTTTTTGGTACGACAACAAAATTTGGTCAGGAGATTGGCCATATGGATCATTCAGTTATAGGAATTTGAATTTGAATTGGTGCACCGACATGGGGTGGCATATTATTTTTCCCAATTGGATTCAGAGAAGCACCCACTGGTGTTGAGGATGAGTTGCCAGATACACATTTCTTTCGAGCATAAGATGGAGAGGAAGTTGTACCATCTCTGGAACCTCTTCCATGGACATGGTATGAGGAGATGATGATTTTTTTACCACGAAGGAGTTATGCGGACCCATTTGATGGTCGATCAGCAAAAGAGAGTAGCACTAAAGAGTCACATGTTCAAAATCTTATTGGGTTGACTTTATTATAGAGATCTGTAGGGTGCATTGCTCTGATGTGTTCTTGAGCCCGAACAATGAGCAATTCGGGCCCATAAAGGCATTGCTGGGGGATATTTGTTTGGACCAGTGATGGCAAGGAAAGTGTTTCAAGCAAGACTGTGGTGGCCGACAGTTCATGCAGATACAATGAGGTTTGCAACTCAGTGCGATGTTTGCCAGCAAACTTGAGATTCGGTTAGCAAGGATCGATCACCACTGATTCCGATCTTGCCACTCAAACCATTTCAAAAATGGGGTTTAGAGTTTATAGGTCCAATTAAACCGGAACGCAAAATAATCGCAATGCATATATATTTTGAAGTGTATGGATTACTGTACAAAATGGGTTGAAGCGTGGGCATTAAAGAAAGATAATGCAATTTCAGTTGTTGAATGCCTATGTCGGGATGTGTTTCCATTGTTTGGTTTACCAATGGAATTGGTCAGTGATTGGGAAACATATTTCTTGAATAACGTGATAAGGGAATTGTTACGAACTTTCCAAATCATGCATAAGAAGAGTACTCCTTATTATCTGCAAGCGAATGGTTTGGATGAAAGCAACAATAAGGTAATTATGTGGATGTTGACCAGGTTAGTGGCTACAAAATGTGATGATTGGGATCTTAAACTTCCTATGACACTATGAGCATATCACAATTCATATAAAGTGGCTATGGGGTTAACTCCGTTCAAAGTGGAATTTGGAATAGAGACCATTTCTCCATTGAAATTTGTAGTACTCAACAAGTGAATTGCGGTGTCGGAGAAACTCTTACTAGAAGACTTGGTGGTATACCGTATAGATCAATTGCTTCACTTGGAAGAGGATCAATATACCAGTTTGATGCTAATGCAAGAATTTCAAAACAGAAAGAAGAAACAAGTGGACCGGTTAATGTGGTTTAAAATATTCAAACCAGGAGGCTTGGTGCTTACATTTAATTTATGGCAAGGGAAGCATAAATGAAAGCTTAAGTTGCACTGGCTAGGCCCGTATCGTGTTCATGAAAGTGTAGGTGCGAATGTTTTATGGTGAATGGGTTCAAATTGGGGCAAATTGTGATTTTGAGTCTAGTGAATGGATTCAAATTGGGGCATTACATTGGGACGGTGCCCAATAATCATGATGAGAAGATCACGGCTGATCCAACTATCACTGTAATTATGTTGGTGAGAAACTTTGAATGAGGAATCTGTTTTTGAGGGGGATATTTTAGGCATCATGAGATGGATAGTGGAATGAGAAGTGTATTTTGTCATGGAATGGTGGTTCATTGATTACTACACATGTGAATTCACAAATCGAGGCATGGTCTGCAGTGTTCAATATGCACAAGAAATCCTATAAAAGTGCAATGCCTATTTTGGACTTACTTTTACATGCTGAGTGTTTTCCTCCTACCTATGTGCAAACTTTGCACTTTCTTGAGCACCTTTTCTACCTACAAGCTTTCCATACTCCATCTTTGTCAGGCCAAGAGCAATCCTGGGGGGTCACAGACCCCGGGCCAAGGGTTGACTGCTAAGTTGGGCAAGGAACCCTAGAATGCCAAGGGCTATATAAAGGGCAGTAGGGAGGAGGGTTCTCCATAGTAGTTTCTAGGGTCCTTTCACTGGTATCAAAGCCTCACGCTATTTTTGGAAAAGGGGGGGTGTAGTCTTCCACTACATGCTCATGCAATACATGCAATAGCCGTGGAGCCGAGGAAGAGGAAGGAGAGGAAACCCATGTGTAGGACCGCTTAGGGAAGGAGGGAGCCAAAACTTGACCTGCACCAAAGTGCAAGCAATCGGGATCTCTTGGTTCTCAAGGGGGAGAGCAGCAACTCATGCTCGTGGTACATAGGCCAGGGAGCACTATAGCAGGCTCCAATGCTCTCTCTCTCTCTCTCTCTCTTTCTCTCTCTCTCTCTCTCTCTCTCTCTCTCTCTCTCTCTCTCTCTCTCTCTCTCTCTCACTACCACTAACACTACAACCAGTTGCCACAACTCCAAAGGGCTTCCTTGTCACATCAAGCGCCCAAGGCTTGTGTCCTTATGACAAGTAAATTAAGCCAAAGGAGGATTCTCATGGGCCAAACCCCCCTTCAACGTCTCTTCCTCATGAGCAAAGCAATCAACTCGTTGCCGGGGTGAGCAGATGACTGGGGTGACCAGATGACTTCTTCACAAATTGATGAAATTCTATACATTTCAAAAATTTATACAATTTCCAAGCAAGCAAGTATTCAAGACAATTTAAGTTAATGAACCTCACCATAGCCAACAATTCTAAGCGAGCTCTGCATGGTGGGAAGGCTTTCAACAAAATTTTAAGCAATAGCATTCGCTTCATTGATAAAAACAATCCTGGATTTTTACCAAGATTGACTTGCGGTTGGGATATCACCAAGTATACATTTGACTTGTTGATATACCCAAAAATGCATTCCAAACAAGGTTTGGACATTACAAGTTTTTGGTTATGCTCTTTGGGTCGCAACTTTCATGATGCTCATGGATATGTCCTGAGACCGTATTTGGCAAGTTTGTTATCATCTTTCTCGATGAAATTCTCGTGTATAGTGCCTCTGAAGAAGAGCACTTGCAACATCTAAAGCAGGTGTTTGGATTGCTAAGAGCAAATAAGTTATATGCCAAAGAGTCAAAATGTGATTTTCTCAAAGAGGAAATTCACTACCTAGGGCATGTCATCTCAGCTGATGGGCTGCACATGGATCCATCCAAAGTGGATGCCATTTGGAGGTGGCCTTCTCCCAACAATTTGAAAGAGTTACAGATTTTCTTAGGATTTGCCGATTTTTATCGAAGGTTTGTTAAAAACTACGCTCATATTGCTGTGTTGATAGGACGAACCAACTGAAAGCCAAGGGGAAAACCTTTCAGTGGGGTGCCGCTCAACATCAAAGTTTTGATTCTCTGAAGGACGCATTAGCTATAGCTCCTATTCAAGTTATTGTGGATCTTTGAAGCCATTTGTTTTGGAAATGGATGTTAGTAATCATGCTATTGAAGTAGTCCTTCTACAAGAGGAAGGTCAATTGAATTTGAAAGCAAGAATCTTGATTCACCACAACAAAATTACTCTGCTTATGAACGAGAACTCTATGCAATAGTGTCTGCTTTGAAGACATGGCAGCATTATTTGTATGGAGCTCAATTTGAGATTGTGTTCAACCATGAAAGCATAAAATGGTTTACACAACAAACTGATTTGAAGGGTCAAAAGACCAAGTGACTGAGATTCTTCAGGAGTATGATGCAAAGCTCCGATATCGTAAAGGACGGTACAACGTGGTAGCTGACGCTCTTAGTCGTATGCTTGAGATCAACTCTCTTCTTTTCACGGAAATTTGAAGTGGGTTTTTGGAATGTCTTAAGGGTAAATATGAGCATGATGATGCATACTCCAAAGCGTGGAACCGTGTGAAAATGAAGGATCCTTCTCACTCTAATGTTGGTAATGTGTCTTTAACCTCCACACATAGCGCTCCTCTATCGAGTGATGAACTGTAGAGATGGAAGAATTTTTCCATCGATAATGGGTACCTACTCCACAAGGAGAGAGTTTGTGTACCGACGGACGGGAAAATTTGGTGCCAAATTATTTATGAATGTCACGATAGTCCAAGTGCAAGGCACCCATGCATTAGGAAGACCTTTACTCTTGTAAGACGATAATTTTACTGAACAAGTTTATATGGTTATGTTCAAGAGTATGTCTTGCATTGCCAAAAATGTCAAGTTAATAAAGTAGAGCGCTTGAAAGAAGGAGGAATCTTACATCCTTTGGAGATTCCCAATGGTAAATGGATTTCATTGTGGTTTTACCAACCACTGTACGAGGTCATGACTTGGTATGGATGGTCATAGATCGGTTGACTAAACTATGCAAGTTTATTCCAACTAAATCAACAATCAAGACTCCAGAGTTAGCTAAGTTGTTTGTGGACAATTTGTATAGGTTGTATGGATCGCCAAGTAACATTGTGAGTAATCATGGTCCTAAGTTTAACAGTCATTGCTGGAGGGATGTGTTTAAACGATTGGGTACACAACTCAATCTAAGTATAACAGATCATTTTGAAATGGATGGTCAGATTGAAAGAGTCAATTTGCAAGTGCTAGAGGATATGCTACAAGCATATGGTAGCAAGAAGCAATCAGACTGGGAATATTATCTACATATTCTTGAGTTTGCTTACAATAGTGCTAAGCATGTAACAACTGGATTTAATCCTTTCATGCTAATGTACGATTTTTGACCTACATAACCATGTACGATGGGGTTGGCAACTGAAAAGCTCCAACAGGTCAAGGATTTTATCTAAGACCATATGTTTGACAAGTGTAGGATCGTTATAAGAAGTACACTAATGAGAAACATCGGTAAGTTACCTTCACAAAAGGGGAAGAGTTATTTTTGCGTATGCTAGAGCATTCAAAAATTCTGAAGATTGGACCAACACCTAATTATCTCCGAGATAATGTGGGCCTTTCAAGATACTCAAGTGAGTTGGTGATCAAGCCTACAAACTCTCGTTACCTGTATACACACTCTCATATTCATCATGTATCTCATGTAAGTCATTTATATGGGGACGACAATGTCATTGCCCAACAGATTCTGGTTGATTTCATTGAACCTCCTACCCAACAACATGAATCTGAGGGAATCTTAGACTACCATGATTTATGTACATTTCATCATGTATGTCAACAAGCTTTAGTCAAGTGGAAAGGTCGACCTGAAGAAGGTGCCACTTCGGAAAACATTAGTGTTCTTAAGAAGAAGGTTCCCACTTTTGTTTTCAAGGACAAATTTCACTCGATAGCTTGGTGCAAGGGTATACACACACGCAAGCTTTTACCTTTGCATGGACAATTTTTGCAAGGGTATGCATACACACAAGTAGAAGAAGATCAAAAGCTTGGCATCATTGGAGATTCTTTGAGAGAAAGAAACCTTTCTTACTGTGTGTATAATACACCCACTCTCTTGGCAAACAAGAAGAAGTGTCTGAAAGTTGTGTATACATTCACACACACACACACACACACACACACACACACACACACACACACACACACCCACAAACAGATACACACACAGACAACACATTGAGTGTAGACACACGTACACACACTCTCTTGGCAACAATGAGAAGGGTTTGAAAGTTGTGTGTACATTGACACACACACTTACCAGATTGTGTGTAGACACCACCCTTTCCTTTGACATCCGCAAGCATCAGAGGCCTCTTCATTAGAGGCATTTGGCCATCCCTAGCCTTCACACACACACACACACACACACAAAGAGAGAGAGAGAGAGAGAGAGAGAGAGAGAGAGAGAGAGAGATTTGGGCTATCTTCGACACTCACATCGATGACATCTCCTTGCATCATGGCTTTCCATGACCTCAAATCGAGAGATGACATCTCCTTGCATCATGGCTTTCCATGACCTCAAATCAAGAGAAAGTGGCATTGACTCTCCTCTAGCATGCATCTCAAGTGGTCAAAGTCATTGTTGCCATGCGGCATGGCATAGACTACCCTCATCATTTTTTCAACATGCTTGCTACCTGGCCATCGGCTATCAACTGTGAGACCACCAATTTTGGTCCTTTTTGGCATATGAAGAGAGAAAGAGAGTGAGCATAGCTCTCTAGCTATGCGTAGCTTGTCGGCTTTGCCATAGATAAAGTGAGAGAGCATGTAGCTCTCAGATAGCTACATTCCCGTCCATGGCAAGAGTCAACATCAACCCTCTCGTCTAGCATTAGTGACAATCAGCCCACCTCCAACGGATTTCCCCTTGGTGAGAGCATGAGAGAGAGAGCTTCTTGGCTCTTCTCCAATGTAGCTTCAACATCGACAAGGGATTTTTGACATTTGACCCCCCAACAATGGTGTTTTTGGTACTTTTGTCTGGCAACAAAAGACGACATCAGCTAAAAATCTCCATATTGTCTACTCACGAGTCAACAGAGGAGCTTTTGAGCCTTCATGTGCTCCCTTTCTTTGTGGCCTGACACATTGGCAGGCTTTAGTGCTCATGTAACTATCTCCAAATTTTGAACAGATACATGTATAGCACATTTACATGCATTTATGGCCGCAATTTCACTGTGGGATGTTATGCATTGCATATGTGTTTATTTTTTATCACTCAAAGTGCTATCGATCTACTTTGATTTTTTTGGGCTTGTGTACTAGTGTTTTGGGTTGTTCAAGTACTCAAAACATGGTTTTCAATAAGTATTTTCAATCGTGCTCTATAGCTTGTGAATCGGACTTGTACATCATGAGTTATGTGCGTGCGAAGTGGGTGGTCTTGACTTAGAAAGTGGTTGCAAATGCGTGCGACAAAGGCAACTGGGCCAACTTGAGGATCTAAAATTATAAATGTTGAGATTTTAAATTTTTGGAGATAGCCGAAGTAATGGGCTCTAAGTCGTGCTTTTCATCATCGTATTTGGTGGCCGGAGCGGTGCTCTATGCCCTGGAAAGTTGGTCCTGAGAAGAGGTCAAGCTGGAAATTTTTGGTGGAAAGGAGGGAGTTGAAGAAGTGTGGGAGGAAGGTGCCATGTGGCAAGGAAATAATCCCACATAGAGGAACTTGGGTTCAAGGCAAAGGGTATAAGATGGGGAATGGGTGCCTATTAGAGGTGTATCAAAGGTGAGAAGAGCTCTCTCAAGGCTTGGCTATGGGGGCTCGTGGGCTTCATGGGGGGGAAGATGGCCATTTTTGTGTTCCCACTGCCTTCCCAGGTGATTGGCTCCCTTTTTGGTCCCCTAGACACTTGCCACACCCCCCTGCCTTGGGTCAGAAGTCACCGACACCTCATTTCCTACCCAAAAAAGGCAAAAAATAGACCAATTGAAAGGAGCCTACATGGAGAGTCTTGTCGGCTGAGAAGAGAGAGAAAATATTTGGGGATAAGAGATAAAAAGAGGCCCCATTTTATAGCTACAATTCTCGGCAACACCTGTAAAACTTTCCAGAGAGCTCATTTTTTAGCAAGAGAGAGTACACCCCAACTTCGGATGGCCATATCTCTCTCATCTTTCATTTGTTTTAGCCTATGGATACTCTATGAACATCTACTCAAGACGAGCTACTTTGTTCTGTCCTTGGTTTCTCCTAATTCCAAGTGTGCATCATGCTAGAAGGGTTCTTCATAAATCTTTACACGTGCTTATCACAGGTGGTTTCGGCAGTACAATAGTTCTTCCTTTCAATAATGTGACTTGTGCAAGGCTATAGAGGCACTCGTTTTCCTTGTCGTTTGTATGCTAACATTGTTTTGGTGCCCCCTTTACATGCTTGTGAAACATGCCTATTCTGCAGGTAGAGAATGTAAAGGGGATGTGGGTCCTTATGGACAACCGTCTATGTATGTGCAAATTGTGGACAACACTTGAGGCAATCATGTAATTGGATTGTACCCTTTGGAGGGTTGTGAAGTTTTATGAAGCCAAGCACTGGGGCCAAGGTTACCCACAGTGTGAGGTGGGTTTGGTACTAGAGCAATCCATCCACATCCCTTGAACTTTCGACTTCACATGTAAGTGTTTTTGTGGCAATCGAACATGGCGGACGAGTTCCACAATTTCATGGATTGCCTTATGAGAATGCACAGACTTTTATTGAGAAATTGGAAGTTAATTACTTACTACAAAATTAGATCTATATTATTGCGGTTGCTGCAATACAGTTTACAAGATGAGGCAAAAGTTTGGTTACAAAATTATGAAGAGGTGGTACATGCACAAACTCCAGGGGTGGTTTTGGACTACAATCGTGTGAAGCAGGCTTTTCAGGCACAATACAGGAGCATTGAAGTACCTGATGAAGTTTGGCATGAAATTTTGGGGTACACTCAGAAGGCTAATCAAATGTTGATGACTTTGTCATACAGTTCACCCGTTTATGGGATAAATGGGCCCAAGCTTTGGGAAATGAAATCCCGTAAGCCATGTTAAAGAAGGACCGTTTTGTGGCAAAATTAAAGGAAAGTCTGAAGTTCAAAGTTGAGCTGAAAAGGCCCGCTACATTTGAGGAAGCAATCACTATCCCCAGGGAGAAAGAATGGAAAGCTCAAAGACTCAATGAGTAAGGAAAGCGGTCCATGTGCAAGGTAATGGTGGCCAAAATGAGGGAAATTAGGCAAAGGCTGAAGCCCAACCTACTCAAAGGGTTTCAAACACTGAACAGTTACAACAAAATATGCAAGAAATGATAACCATGATGCAAGAAGTGCAGCTCAGTGTTCCCAGAGGTGGTCATGGTTGTGGTCGTGGTCAAGGTAGAGGAATGACCCAGCCATATGAAGCTCAACCTAATTCTAATGTGGGTCATGGACAAGGTGTCTTTGAGCCACAAAGGAGGTTCATCCCTACCTCTGATAATTGTGGTGAACTTGGTCATATCAGCACTTATTGTCCAAAGCCAACAAGGATGGGAGGTGATATGTTTCCACTTCCTTAGCATCTTCCTAACAAGGCTAATGATTATGCATTGGATATACGGGGAGATCAAGGTACTGAACAGAAAAATCAGGCCTCAACCTCTGGTGGTCATGTGGGTATTGTGCGGATTGAAAAAAAAGAAGTAGATATGATAGCTATAGACGCGAGAGAGAGAGAGAGAGAGAGAGAGAGAGAGAGAGAGAGAGAAGGCTATGCTGCTCTAGGTCCCAATAAGAAGAAAGGGAAAGAGAAAGATGGTGAAGATGCGAAAGTTAAGAGGAAGAGAAAACCCCGTAGACGGTTTGATGTAGTAGATTTACCTTTGGGAGAAGGCCAAACAACTTACAGTTTAAAGAAGACCTGATTGGGAGGAAAGTAGATTGCACTTTTGGACAGTTGATGAATATGGTACCCAAACTTAAGAGTCAATGGAAGTCATTAGTGAATCCAGAGAAAGAGCCAAAGCATGGACAAGCCAAAGTGTTGGCTGTGGGAGAGTTACCCGATATTTTTCATGTGGTGAACGCTTGGCACAAAGGTGTGGGCATGGGAGAGGCCTACATTGATGGAGGTGCTCAACTTTGTGTGATCACACTGTCATGTGTCAAGAGATTGGGTCTCATTACATGCGAAAGCTCTGGGTTTAGGATTTGACTAGCAAACCATGCCAAAGTGAAGTGTTTGGGGCTGAGTAAGAATTTGGAAGTTGAAGTCTTTAACATGAAGGTTATAGTAAACTTTCATGTTATGCCAACTAGCTTGGGAGCTTTTTCTCTCATTTTGGCACGACCTTGGTTGAGAGCTATTGGTGCTGTGCAAGATTGGGGCAAAGGCACAATCTATGTGTATGGAAAGAAGGGTGAAAAGAGGGTGTTTGGATGTAGCAAGCATTGGATATAGTGTCTGTGATGGTTATTCAGGGTATTTTCAATTTATCCTTGCTCTTGAAGATTGGAAAAAGACTACTTTTATCACTCCATGGGGTTGTTTCTGCTTTTGCTGCCTTCCTTTTTGGTTGACAAATGGACGTGCAGATTTTGAAAAAAAAGTGGATCGGGTCCTTACCCCGTTCCTTGGGAAGTTTGTCAAAGGGTTCATAGATGATTTCTGTGTATACAATTCAAGGAAAGAGCATGTTCAAAAGCTTGAAATGACTTTTGCAAGGTATGATGAATGCAGGGGTTAGTTGAACCCTAAGAATTGTCATTTGGCGCAGACAAGGGTGAAGCTTCTTGGAGATGTGATTTCAGAAAATGGGATTGAGGCAGATCCAGAGAAAGTGGAAGCTTTGTTATTGCTATCATCTCCAAAGGATACAAGACAGTTGGCCACTTTCATATAGAAGGTTAAATATCTGTCTCGATTCATACCTTTGGCATCATAGTTATAGTATCCATTGCAACAAGCGGTTAAGAATGATCCATTGGAGTGGACATGTGATTGTGAAGATGTTTTTGACAGAGTCAAGGAAGTTCTGAGTACACTACCCATTATGCAAGCTCCTGACTAGGAAAATGAGTTTTATGTTAACCCATCAATGGTAGATGATTCCAATGGGGCCATGTTGTTGCAAAGGGGAAAGGAATCTCAGTATATGAAGCCTATTCATTATGCTAGCAGAGTGAAGACTCCTCATGAAAGAGATTACTCAAAAATTGATTTGGTTGATGACCAGTATGGTTTATGCTTGACAATTCAAAAATTACTTGTTGCAAAAGTTTGTTCGTTTTTCTTACCAGTTATTCATTGCTTCCTTAGTTGTTTAATAACTCAAATGTATAAAAGATAGTGATGAAGTGGCTTATTAAACTTTAAGAGTTTTAGTTCACTTTTTTAGTGGAAGAGAGTACTTGGGCTACCTTGGCACATTTACTCATTTATAAGAAAACTCCTGTTTTGGTCAAGGAAGAGGTGATGCAAAGAAAGAAGGTCAAAACTCTTGCTACATCCAATGCTTCACTGTTATATTTTGATGGCTCTTATCGAAGAATTCATGATGTTGCTTTGAGAGGAATTGTCATTTGATGCACAAGAAAAACTTGTAAGAAAACAAGGGTTGAAACTTGATGCAAAAAGTAACAATGAAGCAGAGTACATGGCTCTTGAAGGTGGCTTGCACATCTGTTTACAGTTGGGAATTAGACGCCTACAAATCAAAGGAGATGTCTTGTTTTGGTTGTGAAGCAAGTATTGGGAGTATGGAAGAATAAGAATCCTAAACTAAAAAATTTATGCTTCGAGGTGAATCATTACTCAAAAAGTTCAAAGCATGGAGTTTGTAGTATATTTAAAGGTCTTAAATGAGGAAGCTCACGACGCTGCCCAAGAAATGATCAGTTGTGTGTTTGTGTTGAAGGCTAATGCCCCTTTATATCATGGAAGAGAAGTGTTATCAAAGGAGGTGGATTTTTTGTTGACAAGTGTTTTACCTTAGGGTCTATCATCCAAAAAGTATGCTTTTATAAGAAAATCTAGGAAGTACAAAATGCTTGATGATGTGCTTTACATGAAAGGAAGTGATTTAGTATTGCGTCGTGTGCCCTGGAAAGAGAAAATCTACAAGATTTTGGAAGAAAATTATGAGGGATCTTGTGGAGACCAATTTTCCAGATTACATCACATAAGATTGTGCAAGAAGGCTATGTGTGGCAAGTATTCAGCGGGATGTTAACCATTGGTGCAAATCGTGTTTATCCTGTCAAAAAATGGGGATCTTGTGGAGGCCACTTTTCGAGATTACATCACATAAGATTGTGCAATAAGGCTATGTGTGGCCAAGTATTTAGTCGGATGTTAACCATTGGTGCAAATCGTGTTTATCCTGACAAAAAATGGGGAAGGAAATTTTGAAGCCTGAATTACGAAAGACAATTCTAGCTTTTGATGTGTTTGAAAAATGGGGTCTTGATGCTATCGGACCCTTACCCATGACTAGTAAAATAAATTCTTGCATCCTGACAGTAGTAGATTATTTGTCACGTTGGACAGAAGCTAAAGCTGTCAAACAAATTACAAGTAAGGCGATGGGAAAATTTGTATATGAACATATATGCTGCAAATTTGGTGTGCCATTAGAACTACTTTCTGATAGAGGACCGGGATTTAGAGGAGAGCTATTATATTTCCTGTGCAAAAAGCTCAAAATACAACACCAATATAGTTCTCCTTATTATCCACAATGCAATGGTCTCAATGAAAGGTTCAACAGAGAGTTGGTGAGAGTCTTGACAAAGATGACCCAGACACATGGGAAAACTTGGGATTCAGAGTTGCCTTGTGCATTATGGGCCTATAGAACTCCTATCAAAACAAGCACAAGGTTTTCTCCTTACCACTTGGTCTATGGCAAGGAAGCATTATTGCCAATTGAAGTGGAAATTCTTGCACTTAAATTGTTGTCATTGGGAGATGAAGAGCAAAAAGATACTTGGCATAAAAGGTTATTGGAATTACAATGTTTGCAATTGGACATAGTTTTGGCTATAAGCTACTATGAGGAAGTGTCAAAGAAATCTCAGATAAAGGCTAATGAATGTGTGAAGGATAAGGGAATTGAAAAGGGTGATCTTATGTTGCGATACAATAGTAAGTTGGACAATACCTTTCAGAAAAATTTTCAACTTAAGTGGGAAGGCCCTTTTACTGTTGTGAACAAGTTTGACAATGGGACATATCAGTTGGAAAATTTGGATGGTGCACAACATAAATACCATGTTAATGGTTACAAATTAAAAAAACATCTGACATGTTTGATGAAAATTGTGACAGATGAGATGTTATCAATGGAGGAAGACAACGTGAAGACATCTGAAAATGTGAATGAGGTTTTTGGGAATGAGCTACAACAATTGTTTACCTAGAAACCTCTACTTGTCATGAATGATCAAGGAGGCTAGGAGGGGGGGGGGGGGGGGGGGGGGGGGGCTGGCAAGCTATGTCAGGCATTTTTTGGATGAGCATAAATCCAGTAGATCATGCCAAAAATCTTGCTAACTAGCCTTATGTATATATGTGTACATAGTGCTTCAAGTCTTGGGAGTGACCATGTAAAATTTATGTACAAAGGTTTGGTTTTTCCGGGATTTTGTACTAGTGTTTTAGGTTATTCAAGTCTCCAAAATATGGTTTTCAATAAGTATTTTCAGTCGTGCTTTATAGCTTGTGAATCGGACTTGTACATCATGAGTTATGTGTGTCCGAAGTGGGCGGTCTCGACTTAGAAAGTGGTTGCAGATGCATGCAACAAAGGCAACTGGGCCAACTTGAGGATCTAAAATTAGAAATGTTGAGATTTTAAATTTCTAGAGATAGCTGAAGTAATGGTCTTGGAGCCATGCTTTATGGCGTCGTATTTGGTGGCCGGAGCGGTGCACTATGCTCCTGGGAAGTTGGTCTTGAGAAGGGGTCAAGATGGGGACCCTGGACACTTGCCACACCCCCCTCCCTTGGGTCAAAAGTCACCGACACCTCATTTCCTACCCAAAAAGACAAAAAATAGACCAATTGAAAGGAGCCTACAAGGAGAGCCTTGTCAGTTGAGAAGAGAGGGAAAATTTTTGGCGATAAGAGATAAAAAGAGTCCCCATTTTATAGCTACAATTCTCTGCAACACCTGCAAAACTTTCCAGAGAGCTCATTTTTGAGCAAGAGAGAGTACACTCCAACTTCGGATGGCCATATCTCTCTCATCTTTCATTTGTTTTTAGCCTATGGATATCTCTACAAACATCTACTCAAGACAAGCTACATCATTATGTCCTTGGTTTCTCCTAATTACAAGTGTGATTCATGCTAAAAAGGTTCTTCATAGATCTTTACAGGTGTTTATCATAGGTGGTTTCGACAGTGCAAGAGTTCTTCCTTCCGATGGTGTGACTTGTGCAAGGCTGTAGAGGCACTCATTTTCCTTGTTGTTTGCATGCTAACAATGACAAGGGAAAAGCTAAGATTGAGGAGCTTAATGTGCTAGAGTCTCATAAGATTGTGGATATGCTCAAGGTCCAAACTTCCTCACATGTTCTAGTTTTCACAGTAGATCTTAATCCATATGCTCTTATTGCACAAGATGCTAGCTTTGATTAGAATTGGGTCCTAGATTCTAGAGTCAATTTCCATATGATGCCTCATAAAGTATGGCTCTCTACATATGCACAGACTCATGAACAAGTGAAGCTCAATGATGCCTATGAGCTTGATATACATGGTGTTGGGGACATCAAGCTAGTCATGCATAATGCCATGGAATTCATAGTTAAGAATGTGAGACATGTTCCCAAGTTAGCAGAGTTTGATATCTACTGGTCAGCTTCATGACTTGGGTTACACAACCACCTTTGGGAATGGTTCATGGTCAATCAAAAAGGAAAATCTTGTGATTCTCACAAGTCAAAATCATGGAGCACTTTACTTCATGTT
This sequence comes from Adiantum capillus-veneris, assembly GCF_014529385.1. Taxonomy (NCBI): domain Eukaryota; kingdom Viridiplantae; phylum Streptophyta; class Polypodiopsida; order Polypodiales; family Pteridaceae; genus Adiantum; species Adiantum capillus-veneris. The sequence continues at coordinate 59,261,650 of NC_140944.1, read as the reverse complement.
TGTTTTGTGTGTGAAAGAGGGTTGTATATCCATAGCCGAGCTGCCAATTATTGAGTTGTTGCATAGCTAGCTAGGCCATATGCGCCAAATAAATTACCAAATTCTAGAGGAGATGTGGTCTACAAAGAAGCCACATTTTCATCACTTGTGTGTCTTTGGATGTGAGGCATATGCACATGTGCCCAAAGAGCTTTGTAAAAATCTAGACCCAAAGTCACCCACATAATTTTCTTGGTTATGGCATAGACGGAGAGATGGGATATCATCTCTGGCACCCAAATCTTGCAAAATAATTTGTAGTTCACGTGCTATATTCTATGAGTCAAAGATGCACAAGAAACCTATCAAAGAGGTTGAGTATAGAAAAGTCCTATATGAGGACATTGCCTTAGAATCTATGAAAACTCAGGAGACTAGTGACTTACCTTCTACTAGAAATGCTCCCACTGATAGGGCACAGAGCAATAGTCTGGCTTTGAAATGATCCAGAGGTCCTCACATCCGCATGAGAGATTTAAGCTAGGGTTGGATCATATCATGCCAATAGACTGCGATGAGCCGTTTTGTTACATGGAAGCCATGCAAATGGATGACAAGGTCCAGTGGCAATAGACCATGTAATTTGAGTACAATTTGATTGTCCAAAATTAGTCATGGGACTTGGTTGAATTTCCAAAAGGCAAGCAGGAATACCTTCAAGTGGGTTCACAAAAAAACTTTTACATGTGATAATCACAAGCCTAAGTACAAAGCTAGATTAGTTGCAAAGGGATTCAAGCAACATAATGCAGTTAATTTTGACAAAATCTTCTCGCCCATGGTCAAGATGACTACATTGTGCACCCCTCAAAATGTAGCTTCTATATTGCAAATTTACTTTAGATGATACAAAAAAACCTGTTGAAGTACATTACAAAGTGTCTATAGACTAGACAAAGTACCTATGTAGGCACCTATGGCACTTAGAAAATACCTATGTCCCAAAAAGTAGTTTTAATAGCTTCTTAATCTACCTTTGAAGGACCTCAAGGATTACAAAAATAAAGGACTTGTAAAACCTACAAAACACCTACGACTATACAAAGCTAGTTTAGAACACAATTTGTATATGCTTTACAACCACCCTGTATAATAGAAAAACTAACTTTGCAACAATACCTACAGGAACTAAAATACAAAGGGACTTATTTTTTTAGAAAAAAGTACCTGCATAAGAGATACATATGCCTTCATATTAGTCATGCTGGAATCAATCCCAACCTGCTCTTCATTGCATGTAAAAGGGCATAAATCTATGCCTTAAGGGATACCATCAATGGGCTATCTTTGTTAGCAGTCCCCTTGATTTTATCACACTTGGGCTTGAAGATCCACTGTTTGCTTTATAATCATAGCCAACACTCGAACAACCAGTAGCAAAAACCTTGCCCCCTTTTATGTTTCACATGTTTGCAAATTTACTAATGGATAGTCCTGGCAGCAAAAACCACCATGTTTAATAGAGAACAGTTTGCACCATAGTGAGTGTTTGAGGACAGATCAAACGGGCATCCACCTGGCCGGACACGTAGCCGGACACCACATTTGTACTCTATTAATTGACCGGGCTAGTGTAATGATACTCTGTGTAAATCATGATTCCAGAGTAATGGATCAATTCCCTAAGTTGTAATGCAAGTTGTTGATGATGATTTTGCCTCAGTGTTCCACATAGATTGTTGCATGCTCTCAAGCTCTCCCTGCTTTGATTGAATAGAAGCCTTCATATCTTATACTCTAGCCACTGATTGCACCATCAATTTGTACATAATCTCCAAGTAAAGCTCTACCCATGATGCATTGCCTAAGCCTTGGCACCCATAAGTTGCCTCTTCTTGCACAAATTCTATTTGACCATATTCATGGATTTCTACGTTATTGCATGTTGGCATGCCAGAAGTTGGCTCATCAATCATATTGGACCCCCCATATTTTGTGCCAACAACTTCTTTTCTATTCCACCATGCAATTTCTTGCAATGGTCCGCCACCTACTCTCCAAAAACTATCCATGTAGCTTGTGGCCATTTAGGTCTCGAGTGGTAGCTTTAGAATTCTGAAATACATACAACATTACAAATTTGTATGCAATCTCCTTGTTAATTAGGGTTGCTTTTGATAAACATGATGGAAAAGTTTTTCCACGGACTGAGGAGCTAGTGCATAATAATTTTTGTCTTCTTCTCTTGCTTGATGCTAAACATGCTAAGCCAATATGCATAAAAAAAATACTCTACTCCTTGGTGTTGGAAAAACTTATAAACCAAATTTAGTATGTAAATATACTACGATGAAGAAAAATGATTTTTGCTTTGGGTAAAGAAGCTCCTTCCCACTAGGTTTGACATGTTGATTAACCGGTGAGGTGTAAGCTGCCTGCCTATTGTTGCACACAGAGGGAATGGAGAGAGAGAGAGAGAGAGAGAGAGTACAATGCATTGAAAAACAACAACAAGAAGTGTCTTAACTATTAAGTGGTCCAAATTTATATTGAGAAATTGATGCACTCAATATAACATCTTGGGTGAAAAGTCACATTATGTTAGCTTATTGCCATGAAGCTCCCTATACCTTTGTATTTGAAAAGTGAAATTTTGTACCACCTTCCCTTGCTTCCACCCTATCGTGTCATGTGTGTAATTTTTTTTGCTAACATTGACAAAGTCATATATACATAAGTATAATGTAGAAAAGTGAATAAGGCATGATCGTGGTCGTAACCCACACTAGGAAATAAGTTGCATGGGAAACATGAAGATTTGGAGGTAAATAATTTTAGTAGATGACATAATCTTATTGAATAGAAATAGCTTTTTTAAAAGTAGAGATAGAGAGGCTTCCTAAGTAAGTGAGGGTCTTAATACGTAAGTGGGACAACGTGTGGATTGAGGATAGAGTTTTTTCATGAGGTGGGATCGGTTTTGAAGAAGGGAGCAAGAAGGATGTGCTACAAGGAAAGAAAAACGAGCATGTGTGTATAGAGAAGAAGGAAAAGCTTTGATAATGGTTGAGAGACATAGCAAAGGTGTTTGAGGGTGGTTTGTGGCTTGGTTGAGGGTGCATCTTTCCCTTAAATAAAGGTTGATTGGTCTCTATTCAATCATCTCTCGTTTGGCATACATAGATGCTATGGAGAGATCTCTCTTTACTTTGTTCATATGGTTTCTCATTATGAGGGGATCATTTTGATCATTTAAGAAAGGTCTTTGAGAAGCGTAGATTATGTAGGTTTAGTTAAATCCTCAAAAGTGTGTATGTATGGTTCAACAAGGAAAAATTGTTGGACATATAATGTCAAAGAACGGGATTTTTATAGAAAGATAAATGCAATCAAATTTTAGGGCCTTTTGAGTATTTTTGACTGCTAAGTCCCAAGCTTTGAAGGTTGAAGTATGAGAACTATATGCATTGTAAAAAAATTCTTTTACCTTAAGCTTAACACATTGAATGGGAAGTAAAGAATGATAAGTGTGAGGCCAACCAGCCTTGTGTACATATGTGTGCTTCTTTAATGAATTCAAACATGACAGGGGAGTGATCTGACATCAGCATAGACTTATCAATCCAAAAGTTCACTTGCCAAAAGTCTTGCAAATATCTAAATTCATATATATTCTATCAAGCCTTACTGACCTGTAGTAGTTACCTTGTTGTTTGCTGGACCAAGTGAAGCCAGTTTCTTGGGAGATGTCCAACAAGTTCTTCTTATCAAGCATACCATCCCATTGATTTTTTTCTGTACCACCTATGCTTTGTCCCAAATTGTTCCATATGTTATCCAAATTTTAAACCATGTTAAAGTCTTCTGCAAGAATACAAGGCTTAGAAAAATTGGCAATCTCAGACCATACTGTAATCCTATCCGATAAAGAGTTAGAGCATATAAAGACACCATTGTAAAGTTAAAGGGATTGTTCAAGTGATAAAAACCCAGCAATCGATTGCAAATTTTTGGACAACAATAACCAATGCATTGTGCTGATTTGAGATGCATATGGATGCTCCTCCTTTGCCTTGACCATGGTCAGTGCTATACCAAATAAGAACAACCCCTAATTTGAGAGAGATTGTCTTCAAAGAATGTTTTGAGTCTTTAAGCTCATGCAAACATATAAAGTGAGCTTGAGGCCCAATTCCTTGAGCCAATGTTTCAAAATATGAGCTCTGATGGGATTTGTAAATCCTTTGCAATTTAGGGAAAAGCCTTTAATAGGTGGTTAAATCATTTTTTACTATCGTGGAGGGGTATTAGGGTCTTTTGAGGACTCCTTTTTCCTCTTAGCTTTGGAAGTTATGGGCATAGGTAACATTTCTTCCTCAACTCGTGTCCTAATGATATCCACTGAGGGAGCATAAGACCTGTCAAGTTTACCCTTTTCATCCAATATCTTGAGCTTCCAGATATTCTTCAAAAGAAGGATTATCCTTGACAATTAAATGAGGTAGTTGGGTACTAGGAATTGTTTCTTCTTCAGTATCTAATGAGGATGTGGATGAAATGCCTCTAGTACTCTCCCTATGGATTGAGGGACTCTAGGTTAGGCTCTTGCTCTTCTTCCTATTCATCTAGTAGATCATAACTTGAAGGGGTCAAACACATTTTGAAGACGAGGGCTGTAGTTGAATTTATTTTTGGAAATGTTTGCTCCATAGTTTTCCCTCCTTTAGTAGCATTCCTATTTGGGATAGAGTGGAATACCTCACTGTTGTCTTGAGCTACCTCCTTTGGGATAGGGATAGGTTTCAGATCAAGGCAGTCCTTGATAAAGTATCCTTGCTTAAGACAATGAAAACAAGCATTTGGAAGATTCTTATAGGCCACTCTTTGGAGATGGAGAAATTTACCTGCAGAGTCCTTGATAGGGACTTCATACTTTAAATCTTTCCCAATATCAACTTCGATGAGAATATGAGGGTCCCACTTAGGATTGATGGTGCCTCTGCCTTCTGTCCTAACACTTTACCAACCCAATTTCCTACATTTTTCAACTAGGGGTATAGTTCAATAGGAATGTCTAGAAAATCAACCCACAATGGCACCCTTGTGGGTTTAAGGCCTTTGGGATTAAAGTCAGGGTGCGGGTGCCAGTTAAAGACATTCATAGGAATGTTCCTAATTATCCATTGTCCATGTCAACAACTTGTAGAGCAGCATTTGGGTCTTCAAAGAAAAAAATATAGTAGGTTCTAGGTACGTATTGCATTTGAGAAACCTTAATATTTTTATTGGTCCATTATTGTGCATTCCAGTTCTCCCGAGTCTCCATGGAGGGCCTAATGCCATGGCAAAGCCCAATGACTACCCTATCATGCAGTTGATTATGGCACATTTCAAGTTCTTTGGTGGGGAAAATAACACCACTCTCATTGAGGTATGGCTACTCAAAGGCTTCTATTTTCCCTGTGTGGAGGGGACCATGATCTTCAACAAGATGAAATTTTGGAGCTGAATTATGTTCAACTTCATCACCTACCATAGGCTATCACCGTTAAACCCATTGCTCTTTTCTATATTTCTGCTATTGAGATTGAAGTTCTCAAAATTTTCTTGATCTTGAGGAAAATGTCACTTACCCTCTCTATCAAGTGGTTGAATGTGCTCCAGTATAGCAATTGAGCTAGGATGAGGGTTTAGAGGGGGGTGCATCACAACCGTAGCATACAAGGGATGTTGGGGAAATTGATGTAGTTGGCCTCTATTGACGAAGGTACTTCCCACAGAGAAGGGGGGTAATGCTGAGGCAATGGAGGAGGCATTGAACAGAGGCCTATATTGAGCATGGGGATTTGGGGCATTTGGTTGAGAATGAGTGAACAGAGAATGCTATTGCGAGAGTGGGTTATCAGAGAAGGCTCTGACTAAACCATAGCATAGAGCATCCTGCAGCTCCATCCTCCCTCACTCCCCAGTCTAGGGGGGAGAAGGGAGAGGTGGGGAAAGGGGAGAGATCAATCAAGTTTCCTAAATGGGAAAAGGGAGAAGGGATCGAAATGATGGCGAGATGTCTCCAGGCGTGGTGGCTATAAACCTAGCATGAGCTTTGAGATCAAATGATGCTAAGGAAAACCTCAGGTAGCACATTCAGGTAGAAGGTAGCTCAAGCAAGCCAATGACAAGCGACATAGAGCCTTGTATTTCAAGGAGTAGCTAAAAAGGTGTAAGTTGCAACTGCTGCAAGTATTTTGTAGAATCCAAGGCTTTGTGGCCTTGTCACTAATTGACACCTCCATTTGGAGGTGGGATCAATGGCTCACGATCACCGGTTGATCGTGACCATTAGATTGCCTACGGAATGCAAAAGATTCCCACTTTCTCGGATCCGGGACTTGAACCCACTACCGTCTCCCCCACGGGATTGACTCTAACCACTAGGCTAACGCGCGCTCGTTGGAAGGTGTGTGTGGGATAAGTTTATAGATCATGGCGTCGCGAACAAGTTTACACCTAGTTCACACCGAGTTCGCACTAAGTTCACACCAAAGTTGGTGTGGTGTGTAGGCCCTCCCCAGTTCACACCGTGTGAATCACACAGTGTTCACGTCCAGTTCACACAGAGTTCACACCAAATTTGGTGTGGTGCACATATCTCCGAGTTCACGCTTAGTTCACACCTAGTTTAAATGTCGATCGGATGGCCCGGATTGCACCCGCCTCGCGACGCCTACTGTGGGCCATTGATCCCACCTCCCTGGGGAGGTGTCATTTAGTGACGAGGGCTTTGTGGGGCATCGGGGCACTCCGGGACCACAAGGCAGCAATGGATTCTATAGGGCGTAGGTGGATTTCAACGATCAACCGGCTGTAGACGACACGAGCTACAATGATGATGTAGTAGGTGTCTGCAAAAGTCTACAACGAGTAGCAACGGATGATGTGGTAGGCTTGGCAAGACAATTAAAGAGCAGCAAGTAGCAACAAATTACTGAGATGGGGCTAAGGATAGCTAATGGTGGTTTTTGCAACCGATTGATAACAGTAACCCAGTGATGAGGTCGATAGTAGGACAAGCCAACACCATTGAGGCAGTACACAAGCAGCAAAAGAAAACACCAAGGCGTAACAAAGCATTCTAAAAATCCCCCTTTTTTTTGTCCTATGCGAAGTTCACACCTCTTGTACACACACACACACACACACACACAAACACATAGTTCACATCTCTTGTGCACACATATGCACAAACAATCAATGAAAGGACGTAACTAGAGAGAGAGAGAGAGAGAGAGAGAGAGAGAGAGAGAGAGAGAGAGAGAGTAAGAGAGATTGTTGAACCAACCAACCAGGCAATGATTTAGTGAGTATACACTGGGGGAAAGGTGGTGCTTATATACTAGCGTGGGGGCCCTTAAGTATCCCCCTTTGTAAATTTGCCTACCCAAAATTTAACAAATCAGTAAAATAAATACTAAAGCCAAAATAGATTTTGGGATCACATTGGGCCATTCACTTGAGATGCTATAACTTTAACACCCTCTTTGCAGCTCATAGTGGACATATGTAGGAAGACCAAGTCGATGAAGAAGCTACCATGGACACCCCATCAGGGGAACCTTTCCACTGGATACACCTTTGTTATGCGGCCTCTAACTTTCTACCTTAGAAGAATTTCATCTTGAGCATTGTTTGCCTCATAGAAAATTGAATTATAGACCACACTACATCCAAGAATTCCCATTTGTGAACTATGAGCACATCACGTCCAAACATTCCTAGACAATGAACTTTGAAACACATCCTATCCATAATTAGGCCAAAACAAATCGATTGGTGTACTTATCCAAAGTGTTTTTTGTACATCGTGTTGGTTCCTTGTTGCCAGATGCATGTGCCTTGAACTCCAACCCACGGGTTCAAACATCGATAACTTGAAATCCAAAACATGGGTTCAAATCATTTGTAGGGATCTTTGTTTGCCCCTCTTTGCCTCTATCTAGCTGAAGCTAGCAGCAACAACCACCACCTAACTAGAAACTTGGCATCATGGCCACTATGGGTGCCATCATGTGTTCCTTGTCAATTTCCTTTGTCAGATATTTATCGCCGTTATCTCTGTCTAGCTTGCCTTTTCCTTTGTCCTTTTGTGAGTTCTTGCTTTTGCCTTTGGCTTTGCATTCCTAAGCTAAAGAAAGCATCTTCTCACATTCAAATCACAATGGCTCTCGGACCTCGTGGGGTACCGAATTGAGCACTTGCCCTGATGTTCTTGTCAAGCTTGGCCTTTGCCTCTATCCTCTAGCGAGCTCATGCATTTGCATTTGGCTTCACAATCCCAAGCCAAACAAAATAAAGGCTTCCATGAGAATTTTAGTTTTGCATAGGCCACTAATTGGGTATTGGTTGATGCACTATCCATAGCCAAGAGTTGGCGTTGAATCACTTTTGGAACTATCAATGCCGATGCCAAATGAGAACAACCACACTAGAGTTTCAAGAACAAACTTATCAAGCGGCCTTCCAATCCAATTTTAATGGTGTTTTGAGTCGCTCAAAAGGAAGTCCAACAACCTCTTCATTGACCTCGTTGCCATTGTGTAGACAATGCTACCCAGCCGGCCAGTTCCCCCAGTGTTTTTAGAGCTTTGTCACTCACCAAAAAACAAGAGGATGTTTAGCCTAGCACCCTTGCATTTAGCATTTTGATGCGTTGGTTGACAAGTTACTTTAGATTTTGTTGCAATTGCAAGATGCTTTAGAATGATGTGTGCAACACTAGTGCAAACTCTATCGAGCCTAGGTGTTGCAAATTGCAAGCGATTGAGGCTAGGAGAAAATGGCACCAAAGGCCTATGCATTGCAGAAAGCACACTCCTCAATAGTTAGTCATTGGGCCTGACTGCATCTCAAGACACAAGGTTTTAGAGCTCTTCTCCATCATCAAAGTGACTGCCACCTCATGTGCAAAGCAAAATTTTGATCCAAGGTACTAAGGAAAATGCGGTTGATGGTGCTTGCATTTCTACATGCTACCAGAAACGCCAGACTTTGAGCATTTTGAAATGCTACCACCTTCAATACAGTTGTCACCCCGGTCATATGTAAGAATATAGAGCCATCTTTTTCTTTTGATCTTCTTCGTGTTGGTTCTCCTCCCAAGAGCAAAGATCGCCTTGCTTTGATGCCATGTGAAAGTCAACAATGCAAAAAGCGTAAAGCAATGAGGGGAATACATGTGTGTGTGTGTGTGTGTGTGTGTGTGTGTGAGAAAGAAGGAGAGAGAGAGAGAGAGAGAGAGAGAGAGAGAGTACTGGACCAACCTCAGGGGGCTCACTGTGTATAATTTGTGTATATCGCGTGCGTTCAAGGACTATTTATAAAACTCTTTATCTGTAAATTTTTAATAAATAAAATACACCCTTTTTTATTCAATTTGTAATTTTTTTTTCCAATTTCCTTTTACAGTACCCTTCTGATTGTGAAACTGTGAGAAAAAAGTAAATATAGTAACCCCTTCTGCTGCACTCACATGATAGTCACAATTATTAGGTGACCCCCCCGAGGGACCAACCAACTGGGGGATGAACTAGTGAGTGTACAATGGGTGGAAGGTGGTGCTTATCTACTAGCCAGGGGGCCCTTAAGTACCCTCCTTAGTAAATTGCCCTATCCAAGATTTGACAAATGAGTAAAATAAATACCTAAAGCTAAAAGGAATATTGGGATCACATTGGACCATTCACTTGAGATGCTATAACTTTAACAAGGACCTCTCCTTCTCATACTTCTATTTCATTGTTACCCGGGTATACAATGAAAGTGATCTGGATTTGGACTTTTATTTTCTATTTGGAATTAGATTTTCACTTTGTATATGATGATTCCTGTCGCGATAGTGTTTATGAAATTGAAGTTGAGATTTATGAAGTTGATTTATTGAACGATGAGTGTGACCAATGATATCTTGATTCATCACGGTATGACATATACTACTTATTCTAGTGGTATGGGACACTAGAATAAGTAGTATATGGATGACGGTAGGCATAAGCAATGTTGTTTAATTCTAAAAAAAATTCTTTTGATATGTGATATTTCTAACACAGAATACTAACCATTGTTTTTGACAAGTATGGTTTGAAAATTCTTATCTTCAGAAATGAAAACATTTGCTTTCTAACGGAGAGGTATGTAATGGACATTGATATATTGTTATTTTCTACAGCTTCTTGGTGAAAAAAGCAGGACCGAACTATGGGTTGTACAAAAGTACATCACATTCATGTATATTTTATTATTCAAGTGCTCTTTATGAGATATGGCCATTTATGCCCAGCCGGCCAACATGTATTTATTGTGAGCATTCAAGAAATCTATAAATAAATATGTGCAAGAGGAAAATATATACTCACTCTTGTACGGGGGGAGATTGTACCCAGTGCTTGTGTCTTTCTTCTCTCCTCTCCTCTCTTCTCTCTTGCCGTGTCGGTGTAGCACTCCGATCCAGGAGGTGCACCTACATGTACTTTTGTGCTTTCTCTTGCTCTTTGTCTCTCTCTGTTTGAGTACGATTTGATTATATGCTCACAGGATTTGTCAGGCATGTAGATTGGTCTATTTTATGGGTTGCAATATGTTGTTTTCAGTATTTTGCAAGGCTCTCTACGCCATTGTCTGTAGCATGTGGTAGTTGGAAAAAGATAAAGGATGCACTTGTGGATTTTAGCAAACGCCTTTTAAATGGAAATGAAGAGCATGTTGATGAGCATGCATATTTGTGGGATAAGGAAGACATTTTGTTTGATAGCACATGTAAGAAAATTTTGAATGTGAAATTTTAATATGAAGAAGCTCATGTAGGAGAGTCTATGGTGGAGTATACATTATGGTAGCTTAATACAAATTTTTGTGAATTTGAATTGAAGCATGAGAATGAGGTAGCATGCAAGCATGTGGAAGATGATGTCATACATGTGGTTGATATGTGTGATGAAAATGCAAGAAACTATTTGGTTATCCTCTTGAAGATGTACATGCTGATGTGGATGATGTTGAGATTGACTTGGAGACCACGAATGAGAAGGATATGAAAATGGATGAAGACTACATTTTCACATGTGGTTTGTTTGATGAGAGTGATTTGGAGCCTTGACACTATATAAGAATATGCTAAGCTCCAAAATATTGTGGACCCTCTTGGTGCATATGCTATGGATGATGAATTTGCATGTACACATGGGTTGTTTGATGAGATACCCATGGTTGTCACTATCGATGAAAGTGATTATGATACACAAGATGCTTTGTTTTTTTATGAATCTTTTGATGATGTGAAAGTGGAGTTATTTGATGATGATAGATATCCCATTGGTATGTGTGAGATGGTGTCCCATGAAGATTATGTGTCTATGTTTGGATTGTTTGATGAGGTAGAGAATATTTCTAATGATGTTGGGCACATAGAGATGAAGGGCATGCATAAATTGAGAATTCTAATATTGTGGATGGTATTACGACTCTTATGAATGGTTTTGAGATGCAAACAAATAAGGAAAATGCTATGAGGGATGATGTTGGTGTTGATTGTGAGAGACAAGGCTTTGCTAATATTGTGCCTCTAGTTATGCCAACCAAGGATAATATGGATTTTGTCATGAGTGAGATATGATTTGATGCTTATGTGATGAGGATATTGGATACCTTTTAAAATCGTTTTGATGTATCCCTACCATGTATTTATGGTTGTCATGCCAATAGCTCGTGGGAAATAAACTGCTTTGAATGGCATTGTATGGTGTCTTTTTTATAATGAGATATATGATAGATATTTTGGGAGGTATCATGCTGATATTCATGATTTTGAGAATGATTTTTTTTGCAAATTATGACATGCGATGTTATGTGTTTGATAGAGGTAAGTGGGGTATGCTTGATATCACATGGGCTCTTGCTTCAAGAGAGGTAGCTCTTGGTATACCATGCCTATGGTTGTTAAATGAAGCATGGAAATGGGAGTAAGAGAAGCCACACTTTTTGGTATTATCATGGTCTTTTATACCTTCTTGAAATGCAAACTATATAGAATGACTACTTGATGCTAGAATGTTCATATGAAACACTTGAAAGTGTTCCATACTTGTTGGGGGGGCAATATGTGACGTGTTTTTGAGGAATGATAGGATCCACCCCAAATAATTTAAGAAATTTTATTTTATGCTTTTGGTTCCTTGGATGTAAATAAAGCATGATTATAAAAAGTGTACAAAGGCGATATGTGCCACTTGTTTCTACGCATGCGGGCCAGTTGTACGAGTACATAGTTTTGATGTTTTTGTACATAAAAGTGTCGAGAATTCAAAGTGTGACTAAGTGATTTAAGAATATGAAAAAAAGAACTTTTATTAGCTTAGGGTCTCAAGTGAGTTGGGATATTTAGATGTGAAGAAGAAAGCCATTGTTGTTGCAACCTATGATGGTTCATGGGGATTATGTAGTCGAGGTGTTTGTGTGTGTGTTCCAAGGCCCGGAGACTTGATTGGAGAGTGTGTCTTTCATAAATAAGGCCATGAACAACGGTGGTGACCTCTAAACTTTCACCCATCCTCTCTCATTTTGGTGATGGAAGCTAGGTGAAGTAGAGCTACCTTGTATGCATGTGTCTACGACTCAGGTTTGGCAGTGGAAGCCCTCTGTTATTGTTGTGAATGAGACAGTGTTCCCTCATGTTCACCATGGATTTTTCTGAGTTTTTTGGCTAAACATCATGAGTATTTTTATAACTCATGATTGGCATGGTTTTTGATGGGTGTGTGTGCGGTTGGGAGCGACTATGGAGCCTCATCTTGCATATGTAAGGGCTATTGAGATGCTGTGAGGCTATGGTTTTTATGGTCAAAAGTGCAGAGATTTTTCATGGTTTTTGTTGAATACCATATTAGAGAGTTTGAGACTTTAGAGCCAATTGGGTAATCACCAATGTCTTAAAGATGTGTCCATATGGACAAATCTCAAACTATTTTTAAAGGCCAAATCTGTTCACAAGGCAATAATTAAAAATCTCTTTCAAGACATGCTCTCAAAAATTTGGCTAAGATTTGGTTGTGTGGTCAAATCTTAAAATTCTTTTGAAAGTGGGAAATCAAGAACTGGTGCAAGCCCCATATCCAGTTCCTTGTAAACCTTGTGTTTATAGATGAGTTGTAAATTGTAGAAATAGGGATAAAAAAATCTCACCAATGGACCACAAGTCTATACATGAGTACCATCAAATACATATGGCAATATAAACTTCTCTCAAAATGCATAGAGAGCACAATAAAACTACGCATGCAAAAGTAGCTATCTATGGCAAATAAAATCCACATGTAAAGTTGTCATCAAAATCTATGCCTCGACTAGAATGGAGTCCTTGGTCGAAACTCCAAAACTAACACCACCTGTGATGTCGATGTAGAAAACTCTGCCTCTGAGCAATGTTCTCTAGAAAATAATCTCTCAAAAGACTCTATGGGAGAAAAAAGTACACTTGTACTAAAAGACTACACCATGGTAGCCTTAGAACACACCTTGGCACTCTCTTGTTGATGTTAAAGAGCATGTTTGTATGCCAGAACAAAACATAGGGGCATTGATACAAAAACTATCTACACGTGGTTGATGTTGTAGGTCCTAGGTAGATAGTCAATGGCAAGGACACAAGGTATTCTGAAGTCAATGTTGATGAGGAATGCCAATGTTGATGGGATCTAAGAATATAAATCAAATCCATGTCATAAGCCGAGGAATGTTGAGAGTCAAATCTGATGTCAAAAATGCTGAATGAAATCTATCTTATGATGTGTTGCTTGCATGGATATTTTGAGGGTAGAAACAACTTTGAAAGAGAGCTTAAACTCCAAGACAGTAGGATACATGGTCGGAATACTTTTGTCACAATGAGGAAGCTGCAACAAAAACCAAAACCCAAATCTAGGCTGAAGCTGCATGCGCATGACGTGAACGAGAACTTCAGCTCTCTTTCTCTCTCTCACTTGCTCTGAGCTCTCAAGCCCTCTTCTCTCTCTACTTTGATCATTGTGTGTTGCACTTTGTGTTTTGTGTGCTATCAAGCTCACTCAAAGCTCTAATTTAATATCCACACAACCTTGATCCACCCAAGACATAGTGTGTTAGGTAGAGGGAGCTCACGCAGACGCGAAGGGGAAGAGCTACCATCATCATATATCTCATACCATGTGTGAGTGCATGCGGAGCATGTGTGTGGTGAGTGTAGGAAGGAGAACAAACATAGCATATGGTGGAGCACCAAATTACAAGAATACTCATCTAGTATTAATAATTTTATTAAACCAATAAGTGAATTATGTTAGCAATGGGCTAGTGAGTGTTTGGCCTGAATCCTCGTCAAAAAAACTTGAGCAGAAGTGGTGACTCTAATAGCATCACTTAAGGCCTATGAAAATCTCATATGAAAAAATTAGCATTACACTTGATTATACCATCAAAGTAGCAAGTTTATGATGACATAACATAGTTGCCAACTCAAACCAAATTGACATTGAGTATAATAAAATGCCGCATGACAAGAGAAACACAATGCACTAATCAAAAATTGATTCTGATTACTAGAGAAAGAGTTATGTCAACTGTAAGTTTTCATAGAGTAGGTAGCTCACTCATACAACAATATTTTCCAGAAGGATTCCTCTTTCACTATACATTTTGTTCTTTATACCTAGGGTTACTAAAAATGGCTGTCGTGTTTCCATGGCTTAGAAATTAACAAAATGAGAAATGGATTTATAGAGTGCAAATCAAAATTTGGGCTTTTGAAAATTGATATTATAATTTAGCTTTTGTACAAGAATATCAACTAAAAAGGGTATCTGTGACATCATCTATAAACACCATAATTTTCTTATCTCTAAGATACACGTCTTACCTTGGGTGTAATTTGATTTGAAACAACCACAACTTTAGGCCCTTCACCTTTAGAGTCTTTCTCATAAGCATTCAAAATTGACTTGATGTGTTAAATCATTTGACGCTTGATTGAATCAAGTTCTTGTTCAATTGGTTCACAACATTTTCCTTTAATAATGTCTTTTTACCAAAAAAACTTGCACTTGGTGATCCCAAGAAACTAGTGGAAGAAACTTGGTGATCAAAAAGTTGTAGGTGTATGATGAAAGTGTTAGAGCTAAGGGAAATTTGTGGCCTTATGCTTTAAAGACAATTAAATCAAGTAAGGTTTATGGTAAGGAGGTCGATGAAAGTGCTAGAGATAAGGGCAATTTATGGCCTTATTAAAGACAATGAATCAAGTAAGGTGGCTCGCAAAAAGCTATCTCAAGTTGGGAATGTATTTGTAAAAATTAGGGTGGTCAGACTGAGTGGAATCTTATTTATATATGTGTTTATTGCTAAATCTTAGGTTAATGAAGCGATAGTGGAAGAGGAGCGTAAAAGGGATGAAGCTAGTGCAAGATCATCAAAGAGGGCTACAAGGTCCAACAAGAAGAAGCATACCACCTCTTCCATAATTCAAGAAAATAGGCTCTCCAGTTTCCGTGAGATGGATCCTCATGTCCTTCCAAAAAATAAGATTTTTCTTGTGTAAGTTTCATTAAAGTATTCACGGTCTTCATGTTCATGATCCAAACTGTCACACCTAATGCAGAGGCCATCCCCATCCCTACATGGAGGATGTTTCCTTTGCCCTGATGTAGAGACATTTGTCCTTAAACCTTTAAGTTTTGTAGCTTTCAAATTCAAATTTAATTCTTGTTTAGCTATTACCAGCTCATCAACAATTGGCTCCTCCGACTTGCACTTTGTAGGGATTAACTTTTTCATTGGTTCTTTTTTAATTGTGTCCATGGGATTGACAATTAGCTTGTACACCCTCATTTATCACTTCAAAATCATGTTTACTGCTTCAAAAACCATTTTCCAATCAGAAGTTAAGCTCAACTCACTCATTGGATCTTCAGCTAGATGCATCAAACTCTTTCATAGTCATTGATTAGGAGCTTGGACAAATAACTCCACCCTTGTTAGGTTCATCAATCATTGCTCTATGGTGGATAACTACTCAAATTTCTTCTCAAACTCTCATAAAAACTCTCATGCAGACATTGGCTTTCTTTTTTTTGTGCACCCACTTCATAAAACTCTTCTTGGTCACTATCTGAGAATCATCAAGAAAATAATCCTCCTGGAAAGCCTACTTAAATCTTGCATTTAGCACCATTGCAAGCCAAATCTCCCCAATTGATCCTTGAGTTCTAGAATTACAATCAATTGAAACCCTTCAACAACATCATGGTCTTCAAATATTATGGCCTTCATATCATTGCAATTTATTGGTTACCACTTGTCTAGCCTTTTGAATTTGTTCTTCAGATGGAATTATTGCTAGTTGGCCTATTTTTGTTGCATGTAAGAAACAAATTAATTCATCATCTATTGCATGGTTACCTCTTGTGGTGTAGACATCATCACAAGGACAAATTTTCTCACTTCATATTGGGTTCACCAAAGATGTCAAAGTTTTAAGTGCTTTGGGAGAGGAATTGAGAAGGAATGGGGCCCTTGGCTATAAAAGAGTAATTGGGAAGAAGCAAAACACAAGAGATGATGCAAAAATTATAAATTGATATAAGAAATTTTCTTGCTAATATAGATTAATATTACAAACCAGGAAATTTTGCACAAACAAGGTCGCATGTGTATGCTCGATAGAGACGACAAACACCAAGGTGAACTTTCCCTCTATGTAAATCACAATAGGTGACACACACTAGAGGAGAGGAATAAGCTACAGCCAAAACTTTACAAGAATTTGGCACAAATGGGGTCCTTGTATGCTTGATACATAGAGCAAACTCCCTCTATGGAGATTGCAATAGGTAGCATATATTGGAAAGGAATAAGATAAAGCCAAAAATTTAAGTTGATTGCCAATTTCTTAGCCTTATTTGTCTTCAAATTTTTTTTTCTAGAGGAAAAGATTGAGTGAGAGTGAAAGTGAGAGACAAAATCTCCTCCTTTCCTTCTTAACAGAGAGCAAAGAGAGAGAGAGAGAGAGAGAGAGAGAGAGATGGAGATGTTGTTGAGAGTTCTCTTCCTCTCTTTTCCTCCCATTTCTTTGCCAATATATCTACTTCACCCAAACAACAACTCATTCGTCTTCTCTCCTTTGCACAAGATTTTTGTGTGCTGCAAAAAAATCCTATTAAAAACCTCCAAAAACTACTCGTTATCCTTATTATATGTGCTTTTTTGTTGCTATACCCAAAATAGCAAAAATTTGCTTTATTTTTAGTCCACTACATTTTCTACATGCCATTGCCCACTTAACTCCCATGAGAACAACCTTGCATAAGGGGTGGGATTTGTATGCCCCTACCCTATGTGGGAAATCACCCTCCAAAACGGCCATCAATAGTGTCCCATCACTATCTCTACTGCACACCCGACACCGTCGCACAACCATAGCAGCACTCAATTGTGCCATGAAGCGTGCGCAAGGAAGGAGGACCAAGCGAGGGAGAGCTCCAAGGTCCTCACTTCTACTGGTGATACCAATGAAGGGAATCACCTTTAATCGTCTATATACATTGAGAAAATCAAACATTCTTTTGCATACAGGTTAATTCCCTACCATGTGGCATTCCCAAAGAAGCCCCCTAGCATAACTTGACCAAATGGCACCCAAATTGAACACTGTAATTCATATCTTGAACCTTGTATCTGGGACTATCAACCAAAACCCTGGTGATTTAAAAACATCATGGCATGCATTCAAAAGCCCACCCGTATACTATAGACTCAACCCTCAAAAGAACTTAAAGTGCTTCTAACTTCCCCACCTGGATTTTGATTAATAAGTGGTTGGCAAAGACAAGCTTGAAGAGCACTTTGAACATTACGTAATTAGCCCATAAACCTGCACTTGGTAAACTTTCAAGCATCCCAATCCAAAGCATTAAAAATTCACTTTTTGATCCCAAAAATCCACATTTGGCATACATACCATCTGCTCTTGTTTGCATATGTGCTCGATCATTACACAAATAATATATACACTTTATAATATATATATATATATATATATATATATATATATCTTTTCCCTTTTCCGCATCATAAAGCGTAGCAACATGACAACACTAAAAATACACGAGCTAGTGCTATCTATTGACTATAGAGAGAGATTTGGGATGAAATGGTACAGAAGAAGTGCCAAGCTGAGGCAATTTTGGGGAAATAGATTGCTTCATTTACAATTTAATATGATAAATTTTTGAAAATAGTGCACACTTCTCAATGCAAAAAGGCCATTAGTATTTCATCTTGGAGTGAGTACTCTGATGATGTGCAATCAAATTTGAACTCATAAATTAGCCAATGGATGAATTCCATGCCTGACAACACATGCTATCTATCCATGTGACTTTGTGCCATTATTAAACACAAGCCCTTATTGCTATTGGGACTTTAACCTTAGATGCATTAGGCTTGGTGGTGGATTGATTTTTTAACTATTGATCATTCACTAGGAGCAATGCTAATACCCGAGGGATTCACTCCATATAAAAAATGGAAAGCCACATGTGAGAAGACAATTTGGGGAAAACTCCCATTTACAACTTGTATAAGGTAAATATAAATCTCATTTTACACTTATACAGGTTCATTAAAATTATATATATATACACACACACACACACACACACACACGCATACATACATACACACGCTTGACTTATTATATAAGATTTTGACTTAGGTGACTTTATATAACAAGACAAATCAAAGTGATAATCTGTTTGCAATAAAAAAATTATGCTTTTTTTTTTTCACAATGGCATGGTTTCCAAGAAGAAACAAGGCAATTATTTGAAAATCATGTACTAAACAAGAACTCCTTCCGATTAAACAACTTGAACCTAATATAAAGAGGTGTGAGTTCCTATTGTATAAAAACAACTATTGTCTCACAAATTGGAGGATGGGGATCTTGCTCCCTTGGGCAACCATCCCTATGTGACACAAGAGTTCCCTACCTTTGTCTCCCCTGTGCTAAGCCACCCTTTCCCTTAATTTTAAGTTTAGGGGTATAATTATTGAGCGCCTATGTAATCCCTTACTTATACACTTCTGTAGCCTTGTAAAAAAGACCCTCCTCTACACTTATGTGGTATAGTAAGTTTCCCATGGTCGATTCCCCGGGTGCTCAATATGTGTCATATAAGAATACTATGGTAGCCTTTTTGAACTTTTATGCCATGCTATGTCTAAGCCTATAGTGGAGATGGGTGTAAGAAACCAAACACATGATATCTACTCTTCTCCATGGTCATTCTAGGAGACAAATTTATAGATGACACTTTCACTCTCTATGATCATAGCTCTCTCTCTCTCTCTCTCACAGATTTTAAAAAAGAAACTAAAAAATGAAGTGTTCTTTCTCTAAGGGAAACAATATTGATGAGGCATTTTTCCATCTAGCGTTTATGCAAACCATTTTGGATGTCCAAAAAATAGTGAAACTTCCTACTCAACAACTAACAAGGATTGGTGCAAAATGGAAGTTTGTGCATTTTGTTTATTCTTAGGCACCCTTCATATGTTTTTGATATTTTTTATAAACACTAGTCTTGTAGAGGGAAAGCCACTTTTGTGGCTTTTATATCCTTTTGTAAAAGAAACACGCCCAACACAATAGAAGTTGATAAAATATTATTGAAACTTTTTTGAATGCTCAATGTGCCTTTTTGTAGCCATCTCAATGAATTAACTTTTTCAAGTGCAACAAACTTTACTAAAATATTTCAAAGATAAGTCAAATAAATTTTAATCATAGTCAAAAAAAATAAATTTAAGGTACATGATAAACGTATCAAAATTGTAAAATTATGGGATAAAGATTGATTACATTTTTAACAATAATTACTATTTTTTGAAAAAGTGATTTCTTTTGAAATTTTTGAGTCAAAAGATTTTCTCAAAGCCTTGTTTGCATCTAATTTCAAGAAGTTTTGTGAAGGTTTGTTCTCATATGCAAAAGTTATGCTCAAATTACTAAAATATGACATGAACTACGACCCATATACAAGACTCATGATAAAATGATACAAAAAAATTAATTGGCATCACAAAAAAAGTGCAGCGAGAATTTTTATTTAAAAATGTATATAATTTTTATTATAACACCATATTAGTAAATTTGAAAATTTCTCAATTCCCACTTTCAAAAGAAGCTTAAGATTTGACCACATGGCCAAATCTTAGCCAATTTTTTGAGAGTAGGGCTCGGAAGACCAAATAAGTACTACCTTGTGAAAGGCCTTAATCTTAAAAACTAGTTTGTTATTTGTCCATATGGCCAAATCTTCAACACATTGGTGATTCCCAAATTGTCTCTAAAGTTGTTTCAAACTCTCAAATATGGTGTTTTATATGTTAGCTTTATACTTATTAGAAATTACATTTGAGGGTATGACGGAGAATACATTTCCAATGAATATTGGATTTAAGTAGCATACACACAAGGAGAAAAACCAATTTATAAATGATGTCATTTTTTAATGAAAGAAGGTATCAAAGTAAGCATGGGTGATGATATATCTTAGTACAAACTCCTAAAAATAATCAAGATATATCATGGAGATGTCCATCAATTATGTGGTTGTTCGGTGTGTCCAGGTTGTGCTGGGGGGGTGTGATGGTTGGGTCCTGGTGGACGATAATCAACAAAAAAGGCCAACTTTCTGCTTGCGACCAAGTCCTGTATCAAAATGGAATCAAATTTTTGTACATTTATTAAAACTAAACTCAATGTTTTCTCTATTTTAACTAGCAATCATCCTATTAAAAATGAGAAGCATATTGACTTTATTTTTTCAAGACCTTTCTTTGATTGAGATTAATTGTTAGTTTACTATCTAGGTTACCTTATTATCATGGCTGTTTGTATTTGAGTAACTATTTATTCCTATTTCACATAGTCGTCAGTGTATTCTTAGTAAGCTAAGTTGTGCCCTAGTTAAAATCATCCTTCCTTGAAAAAGTATGTGATACAAAATTTCACCATAAAAATCTTCACGATCTACTTATAATATGATCTATTCAATTGCTTATGCAATGTATTGATGTGCTCAAATCTTGGGAAGGAAAAGATTTTGGCTACTTTATCGCCGATTCTTGAATTTATTTTGATGCAATGGTACAATCGAGAAGTAGACAAAGAGCTAGTATGTTTTTGTAGTTGATGTACAAGATGAGATACCTACTACAACAAGGAGCTATCATAACTCAGTTGGGAGAGACAGGGCTACTATAACACTCATATGCTAGATGATCTTTTTGATGTTTGGAAAGGAAATATTACAAATTTGGAGGTTTTCAAGGCTTGTTTTTTGGAACGTGGGCTGGGTTGGACCGAGGAGAGTTGTAATCATTGGCAAATGCCAACATTTTCCTCCTTGACATTCCATATAAGATACACTCCTACATAAGATTGCATAGAAACCTTGATGAAACTATTGTTCTATGTAGTGGCATTGTGCTTAACTAAGTTTGACACAAATGTGGCATGACAAAAATGAGGTCCAATTAAGACAATATGGCAAATTAATCCTTCCTTTTATAACTTAGTCACTTTGATGTTATGCTTGGTGTGTTGTCCATCCCCTTGATACATGCAACTAGATGCGTGCAACATTCAACATTTTTTTAGGGCAATGCATGTGCCATGCAGATTGAACTCATATGTAACAAAACCAAAGCATCATTAGCACAATTGAAAATGAGAGGAGGACTTACCTTTTCCTTTATTGCATGGCCTACATGCATGGACACAAGCCAAGGTGAAACTTTGTGGGAGATTTCTTATCTCCCTCCTAAAGAAACTGATGGCCCACATCAATCAATCCTAGTAGACCATCATAGACATCAATCCCTCTTGACCCTCCTTGTGTCATTTACTTTAGTGGGGAGTCAAGGCCTATAGGTTTGGACATAAACATGTTTTCATTTTGTACCCATCGATGTTTTATCAGCACATTTGCATTTGTATGACTCATGTTCTTTGGTCTATCTAATCGGGAATGGCATCAGGAACATCACATTGTTGCATCAGTGGGTTTAGAAGTTTGATTATAATGTCTTCAAATGATTGAGAAAGAGGCTTAATGAAGCAATAACCTCAAAGGATCTTAATAGTGGTCATAACAATGCATGTGATTTTCTTACATGAACCTCAGAGTCACAAATATTGCTTACGAAATCTCTCAAGTCATTTTGAAGCGGGAACCAGAACTGGAACCGGAAGGGCTGTGTGTATAGGACGCGTTCAGAGCTTGGAACGACGTTCCCTTGTGGCTATGGCTTCTAGGCCCCTTTTTGACAACTTGGTTTATTCATCTCGATATAGAGCGGTACCACAAGTTAAGAAAGTGCCTTGCATGCTGGGCAGAGAGAGAGAGAGAGAGAGAGAGAGAGAGAGAGAGAGACGTACCAGGGTGGCGGCAGCAGCGTCTTCTTTGTTTGGCCGCCCGCCCAAGAGTGGCGGCTCGTCCCAGCCTGCATGCAACAAAACGAGGCGTCTCTCAATCAAAGTGTGACCTCATGACTTAATCCGAATATAGAACTCGCTTACTCTCTTCTTCTTCTTCTGCTGATGTATTATTGGCGTGCGCAGCTACGAGCTCCCCACAACACGTCCAATGCACCATCATCATTAACACAAACACACTCCATGCCAACATTAATTTACCCATTAATCTTCTCTCACTCTAACCTTAGCTAACCACGGCCAAGGACGTTAACACTAGACTAGTACCCACCGTCTAGGAAACCCTAAATTAAAACCATAGCTTGAGCTACCCAAGTCTAGTATACACTTGCTAGCAAACCCTAAATTAAACCCTTAGGCTAACTCTAGAGCTATGCATAGTTACCCAATTAGCTAGCAAGCCTTAACCAAACAATGCAAACCTTAGCTTGCCTAGAATCACCCACTTACACCCCCTTAATTAGCTTAAGAATGCCCCAACCTAAATTTAAGCTCTCATCGATCTTGTAGCCATTTTACTTCATCGTCACCAGTGTGCATGCGTCAATTTATGGACCATCCACATCGCTCTTTAATAATTCCACAAAATCTCTTTTTTTTTAACCTTTTATACCTACACTTGCGAAATTTCAATTCAAAAGTTAATTGTGGTGGCCTCCAAGGAGGGAGACATCATGGCATTGTAGTAAAAGCTTGGGGTGGCCTCTAAGGGGGAGACATTATGGACATGGTAATCAAAGGTCACTATTGGAAATAGTATAGTGGAGCCAAGGGAATCCAATCTAGTGCTTCCAACCTTTACCTTCTTGTTCCTTGGCATGCCCTCATTGATTATTTCAAGGCCATGTCCTCCTCTGCAATCACATAGACATTCTCAATATAGTGCTTAAGATTCCTCTGGTCTTTCCATTAAGGCCTCTAAAAAATAAAAAGAGATATCCATTATTATATTAGAGTTAAATTTGAGCAAACAAACATAGGACACACCAAGGTTATACTAATTTTTCACAATTTCTTACTTATTTCCATTTTTCATTTCTTTTTATTTTTTGGCTACAAAGAAGTCATTTTATGGATTATTTTTTGTTTTGTGTGATTTAATTTATAGGATTTTGCTTTGGTGATTAGTGGTGGAGAGCTTAGATGTAGACAATTAGAAGGTGATTTTAGACTCTTGTCCTCGTAAAGGCATATACGCATATCTCGAATCTTCTCTTGTTGTTTAAGATCAACCTCTATATCTTTCCATAAAAGCCTCTAAACTTAGCAACTATTGTAGTTTAGTTTGCTTGGGTAAGCCACACGACTTTTTAAGTTGTTTTTGTGATAAAAGCAAACCACTTTGCCTTTTCTTCTTGGGACTATCTATCATGCTATTGCTAGTGGAAGCTTTGCACGTTTTCCACTTAACATGCAAGTTGCTACTTATAGTAATATGCATATGTCTTACATAGGTGGAAAGATGCATCAAATATGTCTTATAAACTTGGAAAGGAACATCGAATTTGGAGCAAGTTGTTGTAGAGGGCTAACAACAATCCACATAGAAAGTGATACTTTGCTTGTTAACCTTAAACATACCAGGGCCCAAACTTTTCAGGAGAAAAAGATTCATCGACCATGGCTGAAACATTCTTCTGGAGTTATATAGTGAGAAAGCTTAAACCATCAACAACAATGACATAGAACAGTGGTTGTGATCTATTGATCATAGAAATATGGTCCACACATGGGCTACTATTCTAATGTAGTACCTTGAGCAACCAGACATAGAACTTAGGCCCGATGCATGGTACCTTTCTAGGGGCACCACTTTAGCATTATTCCAATGATCAAATGCAACACTATCATTTGAATATGTTTCCTTAAACAATCTGACTCTTCCTATAGCAAAAACTTTTGTCTTTGTCCCAAGATCTGGTTGTGCTAAAATATTACACAAGTTTTGTCACGTACTTATGATTCATTTCCATATATAATGATTGGCATGAAAAGAAAATGCATTGATTGGAATGTTTTAATAGATTATTCTAGATATTTACTATTACATTGTTTTTATAAACCAAGAACAAATCTTCCACGCAAGCATGGATTTATACTATGCATATTGGCAAGTCCACTTAAGAGAATGTGTGAATGCTCTAGTAGAAATTGTGACCAAATACACATGCCATTTCTTCATATGCATGCTTCTTTTGTGTATATGTGTTTACATGTGCTTGCACCATAGAGTATTGGATGAAACACCAAGTGCATATGCTTAATCATATTGGAAGGCATGCATGAGGGGCGGTCCCTCTCTCTCTCTCTCGTCCTCTCTCTCTCTCTCTCTCTCTCTCTCTCTCTCTCTCACACACACACACACACACACACACAACACACACCCCTTTAAGCAAGACTAACTATCCCCCTAAGACACTTAAGTGTCCTGGGGTGTAGTGCATGTCGTCAATAATTTTTTCACATTTCCATTCATAGTTTCGGTGTCATTTCTTTTTTAAAGAAGAAACTACAATCTTTTAGACCACACAAAGATCTTACAAATAACAAGACCCATAAACGGGACTAAGTGTCCCCCCAAAGACACTTAAGTGTCTTAAAAAGTAGCAATTTTGTCAATATTTTTGGCTTTCTAAGACATGCCTTAGAAGAGAAGAGAGTTAGGCACACATTTAAAGTTGTATTATTTTTCACACTGATTGGACGTACCTTTTCATGTGACCGATTGAAACTTTCTTAGGTTTTTGTGTAGTCTAAAAAATTGTAGATGCTTCTATATAGAAGAAATGACAAACAAAATATAATTATTTTTCACTTTATTTTCACCACTTTCATTCATAATTATAATTTGGGTGTCATTAGAAGAAATGACACCCAATTATAATTTTATTTCACTTTGTTTTCACCGGGTGTCATTTCTTTTATATAGAAGAAATGACACCCAAATTATAATTATTTTTCACTCATTTCTTCTATATACAAGCATCTTTAATTTTTTCAACTACACAAATATCTCACAAACAACAAGATGTAATCAAGTGTACTTGAGGGATAAAATCTCACAATAAATCACACTAAAACTAGAAGCTATTTAAAACTTCTCATTTTTTAGATTTTCAATCACCATAAATTTTGGCATAAATCCCACTTGGCATTATTAGCTTGACCTTAATAATCAAAGCAAAGAAAAGGGTTTTTGGCCTGTCCAAAGGGCTAAGGCCATAGTGGTGTACTCCCTTTTTTTTTAGTGAAAAATGTCACATGTATTTTAAAAATAAAAGTAAGAAATAAAAAATAACCTATATGGTTTTGAGTGGCTCTTCAGAGGATAGGTTCATTGGATTGGGTGTCTTTTGAGTGGTTCTAAAGATTAAAGGTTAGGTGTCTGGTCAAGAGGCATTTTTGCAAGCTGGAGGGCTTAAATGGGGTTGGTGAGAGACCATATAATGACTGGAAGGGTTTCATTCTTCCCTCTTTTGGAGTGGAGACTCCTTGAGCTCCGTGGAGGGAGCTCTCCTTACCTTTAGGAATAATGAAACCCTAGTAATGCGTTGGGGAATGGGAATGGGTAGGTTGTAGCAAGCTTGGTTCAAGCCCGCTGGCCTATGGCGGTTCTTGGTCTTGCGTCGGTGTTGTGCATGGGCTACCTCTGCGCGCTCTTCTGTTGCTTTTCTCTGTCGTCCTGCTCGCCAGCTTGTGGCGGTTCTCATCCGTGCTTGTGCTCTGCTGTCCTGCTTCCTGCATGTGTTTGTTGAAGAGATGGTGACTCGTCGTCCTGCTTGTCGGCTTGTGGCGGTTCTGGTCCGCGCTTGTGCTCTGTTGTCCTGCTTCCACCATGTGTTTGTTGAGAGAAGGGTGGATTTTATGTTAGCATGGTTCCTCTCACCGGTCTATGGCGTTGTTGGGCGTGATTCGGTGCCCTGCCTCTCCGCGGTCTTGTGTTGTTGTGGTTTGCCATCCTGCTCGCCGATCTTTGGCGGATCTGGGCCGCATTTGTGCTTTGCTGTTCTTCTCTGCGGGTGCCTCGTGTTCCTGGTTTGCTGGTCTATGGCGGATTCGGGTCGTGCCTTGGTGCTATGGTTCTCCATATCTCAGGGTTGTGCTGCTCTGTTTGCTCGTCCCCTTCGTCGATCTGAAGCGGATCTTGAAGACTCGTCCCCTTTGGTGATTTCTTCGCTGTTCTGTTGCGTTGAGGTTGCTCCTGCCATGGTGCCGTGTTGCTCTGTGCATCGGGGTTGCGCTGCTCTGTTTGGATGTCCCCTTCGCCAATCTATAAAACGGACCTTGGATGCCCATCTGTTGTGCTGCTCTTGTTTTCGGTGTGGTCGTGCTGCATTGTTGTCCTCTCCGTCGGTTTGTGGTGGATCAGGCCGTTTTGTTGTGTAGCTCTGCTGCGGTGTATTGCGCTACTCTGCTGTGTCGTCCCGCCTGCCGGTCTATGGCGGTTCGGCGTACTGTGCGGCTCGTTGGCATCTCTATTCTAGCTTTTTGTATGCATTAAAGAGATCTTTTATGGATATTTTTGCTGCTTTACTTTCATTTGGATCTTTTATTTACTGTTTTGCTTCTCAACTTTGATGATTTTTGCAGGGTGGTACGCAGCCATTGATGGGATCGGATGCTTTATTTGGTTGTCTTATATGCAGAGGTCGAGCACAATATTTTCCTGGGGTGAATATTTTGAAGCTTTTAGATCTAACTATTATGGTGTTGATGGAGTTTATTAATGTGTAATGTTTCTGAAGCTGTTTATGTCTAGAAGCTTGTCTATTTTGTTGATAAATTTTGTGCTTTGATCTGCTATAGAAAGTTTATTTTGCTTATTGTGTCAAGGTGCTCTAAATTCAAGACGATTAGCTCCACATTCTATAATGCAATCTTGGTCCATGATTTAATCCTATTGATGGATTATTTGGACTGGCTGAGCATGTGGTTAGGGTTTGGGGACAAGCGATATTGAAAATTTATGGCTCCGTGGCTATTTGTTGAATGCAAGAAAGAAAAAGAAAATGATTTAACTTCGAATATTATATTGAATGATCTCATGGTTCATTGTTTATATTGTAAAGTAAGAATGGGAATAAATCCGTTTTGATGTGTTGATCTAGAATGGTTTACCTCAAATCTTTATAAAGTTTTATGTTATAAGTTTCTCTTTCTTAGTTACTCTCAATTTACTTTTAGTTGTAGCTCTCATTTCATTTGCAGCGTTGCACCTCTCTTCTCTTCTCTCCTCTCTCTAATAATAGTTGAGTTTCTTTTCATTTATGCTTGTAGCTTTTATTATTATCGCAAAAGTTGAGGTAGAGTTAATGAAAAGAGAAGCCTTTTTTCTTTCTCTCTCTATGTAGTATACAGGTCGTGACCCAATATTATATAATGATAGATGATAATAAATGTAAAAATCTGCATTTACTACAAAACATTGAGTGAAACTTCAAAGTATCTATCTTGAAGTACTCAAGATTATGCATCAAGTTTCACTCTTTGAGTTGTAAGTATATAAAAGCTAAAGGTATGTGAAGAAGCATCACGTTTTAGAAGCTTCCTCATCTGAGATTACTCGTGCTAAGAATTATACTCCCTCTATAGTACAGTCTCCTTAACTTTACAGCCACAATCTTTTATCAAAGCGAACGCCATACTCTTTATTACTGGGCCTTATGGATTTGAATATGGATGGTAATATACCTCTGCATTTCGTTTGCTCTTTTGTTGTCTAAGAGTCTTGTTGTCTTGCTTGTCTTGGAAATTGTCTTGAATCTGCTCTTGATTATAGATGCTTTCACAACAAATTCAAGCAATGACTACTTCAAAACTTTAAGTGTAGCTCCTAGTACCAAAAACTTGCACGAAGTTGTGTCTGAAAGTGGGGGCCTTGGATCGTCAAGTAGTTTAGTGAATTCTCCAAACTCACCATTTAAAAAGCTTAGTCCCAAAGCCAAATTAAAGAAAACGTCTCCAATATTTGTTCAAAAGGCCCTTAGTATTGCAAGAGGGATGGCCTCTGAGAGAGGTTAGATTTGTTTTTCGTTTCTGTGGCTTATGAATGTGTAGTTGATAATAATAGTATCGTGTGCAATGTGTTGTAGGGCGAACACCGCTTAGCTCTTATGGGATTGCCACTCCTTCCGGCGGTGTGAGCCGTTCGTTGGGTTTAGCATCTATTAAAGAAGAGCCAAGACCTATAGTTGATTCCTTTGGATCTCAATTGGCATTGAGTCGATCTATGCCTGAGCTTCTTATATCTGAACTTTCTGATGCTATTAACTACCGTTTTGTCTTCGTTGGCAAGGTGCTTGCAAAGTATGGCACATATAAAATCCAAAAAGCAAATTACAGCATATTTTTGAAGGCTGATCTTGTGAATAAGGTTGCATATCATACCATCACTTTGTTGTGGCAGAAAATTATATAGAACATTTTGTTAACACATTTGTGGTAGATGATTTTTTACGTATTGAAGGGCCTGTTGTGAGGAAGAAGAATCCTAATGATGGAGGCACTTGTCAGCTTGCTCTCTATGCTGATGCAACTACATCTATTGTGAAGTCTCCTTCATTTGACTTTGTGCTCACTCTCTTTCCCAAGCATAAGATAAAAGATCTCGTTTCATCATGGACTTCTATGATTGAAGATGGTGTGCCTACTGTAGCTTTTACTGTTATCAAGGTGGAGAACATGGCCAAAAGTGATGGCAGTAGTGGCACTAGACTTATTGTTGTTGATGGTCTTGCCGATGTTGATAGAGCAACGGTAAGCTTCTATACGCAGCTCTAAGCCCTCTTAATAGTGTTTTGACTCTTTGTTATTGCTGCAGCTTTTGTTTGTGCCCTCTCGAAAGGCTGACTTTTATAACATTTCCAATGAAGTCAAAGAGAATGGATTTTATGATTGTGTGGCTCACAACATAAATTTCTTCAAACAATTCTCCAACACATTGTCCGTCCTGAACTACACTATTCTGCTGCCATTGCCCTCTTAATTGAAGTTGCTTTTCAAAGATATCCATGTTAAGAAAATTGCCAACATGGGGTTTGGAAAAATGGTGAGTTCTTATTCATAGGTTATTTACATTGCTTGTGCATTGTGTGATCTTTTTAGGTTAATTTCAGGTGTTCGGTTCTCTCGAGGTTGTTAACGTAAACAGCGTTGGATTGGAGTATTTATGCGGAGTTTGCAAATCTGCCCAAGTCAATCGTCAAAGCTCAAATCCTCATTGTTTCGCTTGTAACAAAGTTGTTGAAATTTGAAAAGTTCCTGCTCTTCAAGCAAAGCTGGTTCCCCGTGATGGTAAAGGTATTTTTGTCACCTTGCACGGGAAGATTGTTGACCAAGTCCTTCGCCTACCCTCTTCTTTTTTTCACTTGTATGAAACTGATCTATTGAGTTTGAAAGCTTCCTTGGTGGGAATGAAGAGAGCTGGACATTTCTCAATTGATGCACAGGGGTATGTAACAAGCTTTAAATCCGAATAGGAAGATACTAGCTTTGCTAATGTGCCTTGCACTTCTCTAGGAAGGTCATATTTTGTTGAATATGCTTTTGTATCTAGGCATTATGGTGGGATTATCTCTTGGCGATAAAACTGTTTTTTGTATAAATGGCATCCAATCTTCAATCGACTCAAGTTTTTGGAAGACATTTTCTTTTAATCAAGATGTTTTAAGGGCATTGTTGTTTGTATGTGGTGTAGATATCTGTATCAGTTCACTAGAAAATATTATGTCCAAGCATATTGTTGCAAAAATTCGTTCTCAAGACTTAGAGATCTCAAGTGTGTGGCTAAAATTGTGGAATGATGAGAGTGGTGCTTGTAATGTTGACGATAAAACTCTTGAATCTTTAGTTTGCCAACGTATGAGTACAAGAACAAATTCTGTTTTGCTTTCAATCAATTTGATCACTCTAGCTTGCCATGTCTTGGAGTTTTAATGTATCGTTCATGTGTTTCAAGAACAAAATCATCAACATTCCTTCAATGCTAATCCTCGTGTTCCATCTTCTTCCTCCTCTCGTGGCTTGTTGGTCTTTATTTGTCAAGGTGGATTGTTTGTTTTTCCACAATCAGCTTTGATCGAGAAACGTAAGCATTGCTCTTGGCCTAAAGATCTTGCCGCTAGGTTGCTTGATGTTGTGAAGACTTTTCCAAATGAAACAGCATCGCATATAGCTTCTCAATTTCAAACACAAGTCTTTTCTTCTTACACTTTGAAAAAAATTCAAAACAAAGTTTACTCAATATGGAAAATGTTGCATGAAGACAATGTTGTGCATCAATCATATAAGAGATCTAGGAAACGAAAATATGTAGTGGAAATACAAGACACTCCTTCATATGCATGTTTAAGTTGTGGTAGTCTTGTGTTTCAAAAGAATTTGCATCGTTTGACCCTACTCGAAGCATCCTTTCTTCAAACCTTGACAGGATTGCAAACATTTAACTCTGTTGTAGACAAAAGAGTTTGTTTCTCTTGCAAGCAAAGCTTAAAATCTCAAAGAAAGCCGCTCTTTTGCATTTATCCAAATTCTCTACTCAATGAAAGTATTGCAAGTGTTGCATTGTTAAATGCAATTGAGAAACGTCTTGTATCACTTCGCATTCCTTTCACTCAAATACGAGAGCTCAATTATGAGGGTCAGTTTGGGCTGCGAGGGAGTGTCATTAATGTCATGGCAGACTTAATAAGAATTCAAGCAATCTTGCCACGTTTTAGTAGAGAGCACACTACAATCCTTGTCAAGATTAAGCGTAAACTTGAGTATGCCCATGCATATCTTAGTGGTGGTGTACATCCCTTTTATGTGCTCCAAGCATCGAAAGACTTGATTGGCACCCCTTTATACGTAGAGCACAAAGCCTCCATTAATGAAGCTTGGGTTTCTAGTTTTCACATTAGTCTAGATGTAGTGTTGCATGAAGAAGATGAGGTTGATGAGTTGGTGAATGAGCATTCAGACACCCTTGTCCATGGCATCTATTCTTCACAACAAGTCATCGATCATAGTTCACATGTGCATAGCGTCGCACCTTGTGAAGGATTTACCCCTTTGTGCTTATTCCATGATGCCGACTGTGAGGAATTATCATTTTCAGCTTTGTTCTTTGGGAAAAGAAGAGCCTACGCAGACCTTGCGAAAAAAAAATACTTGAAGGTGGTGCAATGGGAACTCAAAAACAAAGATAGACGCTTCTCCTTGGATATTAAAAATTTGTTCTTCAAAGTGATGAAGATTATCATCCACAAAGTGCTTGGCTCTATATGGGTGTGTCTACGAAAGGGAAAATTGCAAGGCAAGCAACTATGCGCAAAAGATGTTCAGAACAACACTAACATTGAGAAAATACTATCATCCCAACTAGGATATCACGACTTTGAATCTCTGCGAACGTCATCGGATTACAAGGCCAAGCTCAAGTGTAATGTCTTCGCCATGATTTGACAAATAGGCCAACCTGCCTTTTTTGTCACTCTATCATGTGCAGAGCAAAGATGGAAGCCATTACACAAATGTCTTGCTATGCTTAATCCACAAATCAACGAACCTAATTTCAATCTACTGCACACTATATCCGTGCATTGGTTCGTGCGGATCCTATCACTACAGCTCGATACTATGTCCATAGATTCAAAGCTTCAAGAAAGCGTTGAAACGAAATTCAAAAATACTTGGCCAAATCATGGATTTTTTCTTTGTCACTAAATTTCAACATAGGGGAAGCCAGCATGACCATGGATTAATTTGGATTGACAATTCTCCAAAGCTTGGGATTTCTGATGATAAAGAAGTGATTGCTTTTGTTGATAAATATATCTCAAGTAACAAAGATGAATTGGGTGTTGACCTACAAAAAGTACAAATCCATTCCCATCGAAGAACATGCAAAAAAAGAAAGAACCATTGCAGTTTCGGATTTCCAAGACCACCTGCACTGGAAACGACTATCTTGCATCCGATACAACCAAGTGAAGAAAGGAAATCCATGCTTCTTGCAAATAAGAAACAACTCGAAAACCAACTTGTAGCTTTACCACACTGCCCTGAAATGAGTTTTGATGATTGGTTATCCTCTTAAGCATGGATGAAGACATGTACCTTGAGACACACTCAATATCGCTCTTAGAACCAACACTTTTGCTCAAAAGACAACCAAAAGATATATACACAAACAATTTCAACAAAACAATGTGCATATTGTGGGATGGCAATCTTGATATTCAGTTTATTTTCAACCCTCATGGAGCTACTGCATACTGCACATCATACATGACAAAAACAGATTCGACCACAAGCAAAGCAATCAACAAAATCCTTGACAAATGCAAGAAAGAGAGTCTTCTCGCAATGGAGCGGCTTAAGAAAATTGGAGGTGCCTTGATCAATGCTCAAGAAATCACAGCTCAACAAGCAACATACATTTCACTATCTCTCCCATTGCATAGCACAAGCAGAAAATTTATCTTCATCAATGCAGACTTCCAAACCCAAAGGACAATATTGTTAAAGAGGAAGACTTCCTTGCAAACACTTCATCCTGATGACACAGACATATTCTTTGATGACCTCGTAACAAAGTATACAAAAAGACCAACTAGAATAGGAAATCTTTGCTTGGCAGAGTATGCAAGCAACTACACTATCTCACAAGGGACACACCACAAGTGCAAGAAGCCTCGTATCATAAGATATACAAACTTCAGCAAGGAGACCGACAAAGAGAGGCATTACCACCAACTATGTCTACTATTTCTGCCATTCACAAGCGATGAATACACGTTCGATGCTTTGACATCAACTTGGAGAGAGAGATATCAGTCTAATATTGCTACAATTGCACAAAACATGGAGCCTTTCACAAAGCTAGAAATCAACAATCAAGAATCATCAACATCATGCTCAAACTCCTCGCAAGAAAATCAACAAGAACGGTTCACTTATGAGCTTGATCTCGACCTACCGAGCACAAGGCATCATACCACTCAACTACCAACATCATCCAGATTCCTTGGCATGCCAAATGAAGAATATCACTCAATTGTCATGAGTTTGAATATAGCGCAAAGACATCTTTATGATGATATCATGACACGAAAGAGCGTATATCCCAATGATAGAATCCACCTTTTTTAACAGGGGATGCCGGAACAGGAAAAACCTTTACTTTGCGTGCAATCGTCCAAGGCCTGGTCTGACACTATGCACCTTCGATAGAAGGAAACATTGAACTTCCAACAGCATTGTTGATGGCGTATACAGGCAAAGCAGCATTCAACCTTGGTGGCATAACAATTTACTCTGCATTGCGCTTTCCGTTGATGCTAATTGAGATGGTCCCTCTTTCCAACAACACTCTCAATGAGCTATCCTAAACACACGCAAATCTCAAACTAGTTGTCTTTGACGAGGCTTCCTTAATAGGCAACAGACTGTTGCGTATTATTGACACAAGAATCCGATCTATAAAGCGCAAACACAACGAACCCTTTGGTGGTCTAGACGTTATCTTCTGTGGTGATCTTTGCCAAGCAAGCCCTGTCCACGATCGATGGATATTCAGCAACAGAAACAATACACTTGACATCCTCACACCATCAAGGTGAAACACACATGTCACATGTGCTGAGCTAACAACACCAATGCGCCAATCAAATGAACTGTTTATAGAGGTCTTAAATAGGCTACGTGTTGCAGAGCAAACACAAAGAGACTTGGCATGTATCAATGACACATTTGGAAACAACAACTTTGACATTTTTACAACACATCATCTTATCTTCACAAATAAACTAAAGTCCAAGCACAACCAAATGGTCTTTGAGAACTTGCAAGAGACACCATACATCATCAAGGCTCATGACAAATTCCACAAACATGCTGAAAGAACCTAGTCATTCCAAACTACCCTTCAGTAACTGCTGGATTATCCTCCATCCTTGAGCTAAAGCCAGGAATGATAGTCGAGCTTTGTGCTAGCAATATCAACGTTCTTGATGGTTTGGTGAATGGTGCGGATGGAATCTTCCAAACAACAAACAACAGAGCACAATCATTGATAGCTTGGGTGGAGTTCTTTGATACCTTAATTGGGAGAAGGCAACGATCCCAAAATGCACATCTCTACCATGGAAACATAAACAAACAATGGACACCAACACTTCAAGTCACGAAAGAATTTCAAGTAGGCAGGAACCCACTCAACTTAGTCTCAAGAACACAACTCCCAATACAAGCAGCGAACGCACGCACAATCCATAGATCCCAAGGCTTGACAATGGCAACAGTGGAATTTGACCCTGCTGGGATCCAATCTCATGGCTTGGTCTACACAGCTCTATCACGTGTCAAAGACCCTACAAATATGCATATTCTTAGCCCCATTCTCAAGAGCCATATCAAAACTGACCCCATAGTCCTGAAAGAAATCAAACGCCTTCAAATGAATTCTAGGTGGTTTTACTTGAACGAGCCCCTGGTTGCAATTGCGCAAACACACCATATTGTTTTATCATTAAACATCGTCTCAATCAACAAACACATTGACCACATCAAGGGAGAGCCAAACTTCATGTCATCCAGTATCTTGTGCTTCCAAGAAACAAAACAAAACAAAAGTACGAACCCCCTCACACCAGACTTTGAGCATATTCAACATTATAATGGTTATGGTCTATCTATATTCCACCATCCAA
Source organism: Adiantum capillus-veneris (assembly GCF_014529385.1). Classification (NCBI taxonomy): domain Eukaryota; kingdom Viridiplantae; phylum Streptophyta; class Polypodiopsida; order Polypodiales; family Pteridaceae; genus Adiantum; species Adiantum capillus-veneris. The sequence goes on along the minus strand of NC_140944.1, from coordinate 59,226,403 downwards.
GCATTCAATCCATATCTCCAAAAACTATCTCAAGAGTAGGACTTGAAATAATCGATGCAACTTTCTCTTTCAGAAATCAAACTTCAACTCATATCCATGTCATGAATGTATACAAGTCACCCAAGACACCAATAAAGACACTTCTTTTAGAACTCCAGCACTTGATACAAAAAAATGATAAAAAAAACTTGAGCATCATACCAGGAGACTTCAACATCGATATCGACACCACAAACACCCAATACCAACATTTGGAATCTCTACTTCATTCGAAGAACTAGCGGCAACAAATTAATGAAACAACAACCATCTATAATTCAATGCTAGACCATATTTGGGTGAGAAGCCAACAACCTCACTACATTTGTGGCACAATATTTTGCTTTTGGTCAGATCATTCGATCACATATATACTGCTTCCAAAATAAATAGACCAAAGATCATTGGAGGGGACACCTCCCCTCCCTTCCACTTCCCCCTCCCTCCCCCGCCCCCCCCCCCCACCAACCCATCAAAGCAAAGGAAATCTACATTCATGCCGTCCAAGTACCTCCCTTAATATATATCAACTCATCCCACCATATGTATCAAACACAAATTTTGTAACCTACAACCATTTTGTCAACATAGTTTTTTCCCCTGCTCAATCTCGAATCTGAGCATGTGTATACGACAATTACTTCATCTCTAAAATGTTTGTCTTCCAAACCAACTGCTACTAGATTCAATGGATCGCCACCTACCTCTCTTTCTCGGTTAATTTTTTCTTTCCGTTTTTTGTTAGCAAAACAAATTCCTATGGCAGGCCTCGTGATTTTATCACTTTTTTTTCCTCTTGTTTCAATAGTGATAAAGTGTACTTTTGAGTAAATTACTATCTTTAAATTTATCATTTTTTGTGCAACCTTGCCCATTTAAGTAATTTGCAAAAAATTTAGCACCTTGTAAATGTTGATTTGATGGTTTACCACATTATGTTTTCCACCAAAGAGGCTTGCAAATGATGACGATGCGTGTGCACTTGTAAAGGTAGGTTTAGAACCCATGCCTCCAAAATGGAAGGGGGCAAATTTTAATATTAGAAGGGTGGTTTGTATTGAGCAAGGGGTAGATAATATATGTATGATTTCAAAAATCATGAAGGAAGATATGAAGGAGAGGTGGCTTCCCTTGGATCACGAAACCCTCACGATAAACCTATTTACCGGACCATCAAGTATGCCCCTTTTGATACTTTATGCAAGGATTAAATCCTCCAGTAAGCAATGATTGGACTCCATGAGGCTTTCATCTCCTCAAGATGTAGTATTTAGGACAATTTTTTAAGGATGAGTTGTATATAGGGTAAACCAAAGCCATGTGGTTGCCCTCTTATCTTCTCTCTCATGAGGCATACTTTCAAACTTTTAACTACTATACATGGTAAAGAAGCCACTCATGTAGATGAAGAAGAGGAACAAGCTCAAATCTACAACTTACATATTGACCACCAACGAAGGAATGAAGAGGAACTAGCTCAAATCCATAACTTACCTATTGATCACTAGTATTGAAGATCCCGCCGGTTTCCAAAGTAAACATCACATGTAGAATATAAAATCAAGTTGTAGAAGGATGGGGAAACTCGACTCTCATTGATAAAGGAGCTGATTAACATTGAGAAGCAAATGAAGACATTTCAAACGAGGAGCAACAAAAAAACGTGGGAAGCCTCTTCATGGGCAGATATCCGATGCTCCAAAACACAAAAAAACTTCACATACTTCTTAGGAGAATATAATTGATAAGGACACCAAGCATCTTTGAAGACATAAAAACTCTTTAAATAAGAATCTTTGCAGACATCATAACTCAACTAAACTTCCCTACCATATATCATGTATAGAGAGATGGATAGGTTGAAAAAGCAAGCCAAGTCATGTTTTGATCCCACTATAGTAGAGAGCCAAAGTGTTGGATGATTTACATAAAGACTTAACACTCGAAGGATTGGTCTAGGACTACGTGTGCCTTGTTGTTAGCAGATGGAATGCCTAGGATGTGGGAAAGTCTTGGCCACCGGTAATTAAAAGATCTCATAAGGACAAGTTTATGGACCTTGTGTATCGAGGAGCAAGGGGGGTTTGGTGGGGGTGACTGCTCTGATAGCTGATGTAATTATAGTTCTTGGATGATGTCATGGCTCAACAAGAGCATGACAAGACCTTGTAATTTTTTGGGATGTTCAATATAATTCACTCACAATTGTGAGTTTTGCTATTTTTAAAAAAAAACACTATATGGGTAATGGAAGAATTTTATAACCTGAGACACTTTTATGTCCTCTTAATCAAGAAACTTTCTATAATTATTTCAAGAGATTCAAATTGAGTTTTGAAGTGCTTTATATCTAAAAGGTTGGCATATGAGCTAGAAAAACCTTTGCATTTTTTTTCGCTATAGATTTCACCTTTAACCTTACGCTTGTGAAAAAGTTTTCAACCTAAATTGTATAAAAAAATGCATGCTATATTTTTTCCTTTTCATAATATTGGAAAATGACCATCTTAAAACTCATGTTAGTTAGGTTTAGAGTGCTATATAACTTGTACATGCTTCTAAGGAATAGGTTGTGTTTGTCTTTCAACTTATGGTGTATTTACAAAAAATTGCATATACTAATTTATTCATAAATTTTGTAATTTGATGAGTTCTTTTTAGTATCTCAAATGCAATACACATGGTTGATTGTGCATATCGATTTCCTATCATTTAAATATTACTCCTTGAGTTTTGGGGCACCTAATAGCACATAAAGCACGCAATGTAATGTTGGGTTATATTTTGGCTTTACTAGAATCCAGATCATTTTGAAACATAGGTATATTTAATTCAGTATTGTCCATTTGATAGGGGAAACATAAAAATTTCACCATAATTGTTCAATTTGGTGTCATGTGTCCATAGATTTCTAAGGGATTATAAAGGCCACATTATGGAAGCCAATTTTTTCATACATGTAATTTTAGCACTTCATACTTGTCTTAGGATGGCTTTGTTGATTAGGACATCAAGCAGTCTCTACTTCCATATAGGGAAACTTGTACCATCAAATATCTTAATGTAGTAATCTTCTTTATCAGAAGATCTAGCCATACTGACAATTAGAGCTAACTCCAAGAGAGTAACGCTAACAATTTATGGCAAATTTTTTGTGAAAATTTTAGTAGATTCTCTTCTGCTTGGAGATGTAAATCTTGACTAGAAACTTAGCAAAAACAATTGCAATGTCAATGCAAAAGAGTGCTATAAGCAAACTAGAGGACTCGTTGAAAAAATCTGGTAGAGTCTCCTCCATTCAGAGATCAAAATCTCAAGCAAACCTAAGCAAAAAAAACAACGCATAAGTCAACAAAGGATGTTAATCGAGCTTAAAATGACATACACTGCTCAAAAAAATTGTTAAAAGACTACCAACATGCTGTCAAAGCACCTATATTCATCTATATATATCCTATGGTGAGGCCACAAAGTGGGATCTCTAGCAACCTAATCCACCTTACACAGGTAACCTGGCCCCCACTGCTCGGCTTCAAAAAAGCTCACATCGCAGGCATCACAAAAGGTTATTCAGAAACAATTAGCCACATTCTCAAAAAGTTCTCTTTTGGATCGAGTCTCAAAAATGGCTGGGATTGGCAAAACAAGCCAAAATTGGCTCCACAATGAGGTACGATGGTAGTATACGATTTCCACCATCGGGTGGAAGTGTCTTGCCATCTGATACCACTTGTGGAGCATGCGTGCATAGATGCATGCATGTTTGACGTGCAATGCAAGGAAGGAGTTATCAGTGAGGATTGGAATACCTCATCTTCTTGTGAAGCATGCATGTGCAGATGTGTCCCTGCTCTTCATGCACTGCAAGGAAGGAGAATGCATACTATTTTGGGTGGAGCTCTTAGTGAGCACTAGAATACCTCACTACTCCTTATTGAGCTATTTTATCAATGAATAGAGATAAGGTTAGTGCACTTAGTAAGATGGGTGTCTGATCAATTAGCCTAAACCCTAATAGGTGAGACAACTGAGAAGCTACATACACATGTTGTATCTTTGCTAGCCACTTGTCATCTTGAGTTTGCTTGAAATCCATGATTCTTCCCTTTCCATGCCATGTCCAAGAAACCATATGTCTCCTTGACACCTTCTTTAAACCTCTTGAGCTTGGTTGTATTGTCACCCACATAAATAATTTATGGTCGCCAAGAACCGCTATCATCTTGCACATTTCTACAAAACAGTAAATAACACTCCCGGATTTACGAGTATTTGGAGAATCCATGAAAGGAATACAACACAATGTGCCAAAAAAATCAAGATTAGTTCATATACATGGTTATTCTTAGTGTGGACTAGCGATGCTAAGATATATGCAAAGACAAACAATGGCACGGCTACAAATCTCTACATGCAAGATGGAACAAAAACCAATATGGTGAGCAAAGTTATGAGACAAACATTGAAAATAGAAATGAAGCTCATTGTTCTTACAACATATATGCTGAAAGAAGCCTAATAATCTTCCCAAACAATGGTTCTATGCCTAATCTTCAAAACAATGTTGATGAGTAAGGGACCATTTTGAATCTAGATGAGGAAGAAGGACTAAGGATAGAGGTATCATCCTTGAAGAGAGTAAAGAGGAAAGAGACACTTGAAGAAAGAGATGTAGGTTTCATAGCTAGAGGGGAGAGAGGATAGAGGTAGGAGCCTTGGAGAGAGTAAAGAGAACACACACACACACACACACACACACACACACACACACACACACACACACACACAAGGGAGAGGTAGGAGCCTTGGATAGAGTAAAGAGCACACACACACACACACACACAGAGAGATTGTCAGTATGTTTTTTGAAATGGTCCCCTTTTAAGGGGGAGGGGGAGTCAACGTATTTAGAAAGAGAAAGAGTGGGTTTTTGTCCCAACTTTATGAAAAAAGGTTCAAAATTAATTCTCATTTTATTAATAAGGAAAAGACCCCTCCACATCTAGGCCTATGAGTTTGACCACTCACTTTTAGGAGTGCCATACCTACCATTTCATCCACATTGCAGCCCCCCATTTGCTCATTCTTTAATTTCATTTCTAATCCCATGGAAAATAAAGAGGCCTCCTACACCCCATTCCCTTCCTAATGACTACACTTTGAGTATATTGTTTGGCATTCATGAATTTTTATGACTTCTTGATATGCATAAGGAAGAAAATCATCATCTCTCTTGGTTTTTAGCTTGCCTCAACATATTTGAAGGATTGGTTATGTCTTTGCTAACTTTGGATGGATCATGTTAAGGATTCCTTCACACATGAAATTTTTCACACATGGATACCTCTAGCTACTATAAAGGTCAGGAATTGAAGGAGTACGAGCGGAAGTGTGACGCGAGAGAGAGTGCGAGAAGAAGAGCACGACGATATGGTGAACTCGCTCTACTGTAATGTGTAGAGCATAGTGAGTTCTTATTAGGTTTTTACAAAAGAATATGTGTACATACCTGGCGGCCCGCCCACTTACCTGGGCGACCACATTGGGCTTTATACCCCAACAACCTCCCACTTAAAGTCCAATGTGGTACTTTAAGTGTGAGAGAAGCTACTATACAAGCTAATATACAAGAGATGTAGAGAAGTGCTGTACTACCCTACACCTAACTGCTTGCGAAAATGCGCAAAGCTCTCTGAGGGAAGTCCTTTTGTAAGTAGATCAGCAGGATTTACTGCTCCACCAGCCAATGTAAAGACATACCCTGACGTAGACCTTCGGTTGTCTAAGTCACCTGCATAATCTGAATCTGTAAAACCCTTTACACTTAGCTCCTGACTCCCATAGCATATACGCATACTCTTTGTAGCTTTCAGGTATCTCAATATTCCTTTCACTGCCTCCCAATGTTTCTTGCCTGGGTTTGACATGTATCGACTTACTACTCCCACTGCAAATGCAATGTCTGGGCGAGTAGCAATCATTGCATACATTCAACTACCCACTGCAGACGCATATCATTAGGAAAAATATGAACCCTCTAGGGGCCCTTTGGGATTAAGGTTAATTAGAGGCCAGCCAATAGGAAGAGGGTGGTGGACACACTCTATACCCTCAAAAAAGTAGGAGGACAAGGTAGCCTTACACCTCTTTATGGCCTCTTACCTAGTGAGAAGGTAAGGGAGGTGGCTAGGGGGGGGGGACCACTTTGACATTTTTTTCCCCCACTTTTTGGTCCGGATTTAAAAATACACTAAAAAATTCAAATTTTCAAAAAATTTCAAATTTCAAAATTTCCCTCTTTAAAAGGTCTCCAAACTTATTTCATGGTAAAAAAAAGTATTTTTTACCTCCAAAAGTCAAAAACTTGAACTAAAAAATACAAAAATTTGAATTTTTTCAAAAAAGTTCAAAACATCATTTTTCACCCTCCAAAGTCTTTCCAAACCTATTCTATAGCTAAAAAGTGATTTTCTCTCTCTACAAACTCTTTTCTAAGCTTTCCATTGCTACAACAACCACATGCACCCCCTATAGTGTAACACTATCTCTCTACTAGCTTTCTCCCACCTCCATTGTAGCACCAAGCAAGCTCCTCCCCCATCTCTTCCCCTTGGACACCACATAGTTTCACACCAAGCTAGCTCCTCTTCCTTCTCTCACCTCCATTACACCATGAAACAAGATTCTACTCCTTCTAATTCTATTCACTCACACTCCATGGAAACCTCTACTCCCGAAGATGGAAAAAATATGAGCTCACATGACTTGAATACCACAACAATAGGAGGTGTGAATAGTGTGTGGGCTTTGCAAGGGTTGATCTTCAACATAAAGATAAAATGGTAAGAAAATTACCCTTGTAGCTTACATTCAGAGCTTAACATCATCTCCATCTTTAAGTTTATCATGCTAGAGAGAATAAACCTCTTTATGGCTTTCAATGTTTAGGCTTCATACCTCATAACACTGGGTGGTGCTATTTTGTTGATGGCTTTGGCACGCCATCTATAGTTGTGTAGCATGTGATTGAGTCTCACAATGCAAGTAAGTTGTGTTATCTATAGAGAGTCATCAAAGATTTTTCTTATAATTTATTCTTTGTATAGTTGTCATTAGATTATCATTTTCTACTTTATAACTTTGTGCTCACATAATCTGTTGTTTACTTACAGAGTCAACTTCTTTTCAGAGGACATGAGCAAGCAAACATGTGCAGAGATGGAAATCACTCTATTTTTGTTCTATGAGGAACCTTTCACTACGATGTTAAAGGATTTTGATAAGAATAGTAGAATTTTTGTAGAATCTTGAACCAATAGGTACTCTCTAGGAGCTCTTAGAAAAGCCATCCATATAGTACTACTATCTTCCCTAGTGTCATAGACACACAAATACTCAAGTGTATATGAATCTCTAGATGAGGAAGACAAATACTTGTAAGAGAAGCCTAATAACAACAACATTGTCTCCGTTTGTAATTATTTTCATGAGGCTGGATTCTTCTATAAATGCAATATAAATGTGTTTTTTTGTTAAATGGCGTCGCATTGAGTGAGAGTATTTAATTTAGATTACTGGAGTTTCATACACATTTGAGAATTATTGTTGAACTTTATGGATATTTTTATTTGCCTGTAAGATGTTTCAAGTCTCAAGTCTTAATCAGAAATTCAAGCAATATTTTGATTTCAGTTTAATCATTAATGGTTATTCTTATTAAAGTGGATCATAACCTTTGTCAAGATGTCCTCATTTGGGGATGCTTAATATATATCATTAACAACGTTTCACAAGTTGAGAAAGCTAAATTCTTGCTTTCCAACATGTTATTGTTTCCATACTATGCCTATGCCAAGCTTGACTTAGAGAAATGCCAACTTGAGATGAAGGTGTCGATGTATAAGGGTGACTTATTATTGACTCATGTTTCATCATACATATATTGTAAAGCCTTTGAGTTTCCACCTTTTTGAGTAGTGGTGACAAGTTTTTGGTATCAAATCTTCTTAAATATCCCCATTCATGAGCTACTGGTAGCTATTTCTTTGGTATTGCTAAAGATGATACCAATAGCTATTACCTTGTGAACTTAACTGTTAAATTGTGGATTTGATTTTTACTATGTAGCTCATTTGGATAGAGAAAGTGTAACATAAATTATAGATACATGCATTATTAACATAGAAGATATGTATCAATCGAGCCTATGTAAACTGCTAATCAAGAAACCTTTGGTTGGATACTATAACAATAGGGGTCACATGTGGTTTCAAATACCAAAGAAATGGCTTAACCAAAACATTCCCAAGAACACGAGATGGACACAAGGAAGTAAAAATTGGCTCCTTGTTTGGTCAATTTCTAGTGTGAATGTTTAGTGCACAGGATTTGTGAGGCCTTTGACCTGGGGAGTTCACTAAAGTATATGTAGCATAGCACACGTGTTCAACATAAGGGATTTTGTATTCTTGTAAAGTTACAAAAACATGTGTAGATAAGGTCTATAAGGGGTACTTTTAATCCACTCTAGTGAACGCACATGATATAGGAAAATTTTACATAGTGAATGTTCCAGACCTTTGAACACATAGAAAAAGGGACCGGGGGGGGTGCTCTGATTACATCAAACGCTACACCTCTATCTCATGGCCATGCATTAAAAAAGCTTCTATTTGTCAGTATAAGACCCCAAGGGGGGAGCTCTTTCTCTCTGTACATCTATCTTACATCCTTTTCTCATACTTATAACAATAGTGTTACAAAATTTTCTCATGTAAAGACTCCCAGGGCTCTCAACAAGAGTGGCCACAAGGGCGCACAAAATGGCCATCCAAAAGTCCTGGATGGCCATTTCGCGCGCCCTTGTGGCCACTTTTTTTTTTTTATAAAAAAATTAGTGTTGAACTTGTAGATTTTGATGAAAAAAAAAACATACCTTGTTTGGATTCTCTAAAAAACAACGTGCAAGTTGACAATCTCTTAAAAACTAATGTAAAGCAGACATTTCTTACTTTTTCCTTAATCTGCGGGCTCCAACGAACATTAAAACCATGGAATCTGAAAATACTCAAAAAACTAATGTTTTTTATTGTGTTAAGGACTGTATTTCCTACATACAACACTTTCTCAAAATCTTGCTCTAACACCTTCAAAGACCCCAGGGGGTGAGCTCTTGCTCTCTGTACATCTAATTTACAGCCTTATCTCATACTTATACACAATAATTTTGTAAATTTTTGCCATGGAAAAGCTTCCAGGGCCCTCAACAAGAGTGTCCATAAGGGCGCGCAAAATGGCCATCCAAAAGTCCCAGATGGCCATTTCGCGCGTCCTTGTGGCCACTTTTTTTTTTTTTTTTTTAGTGTTGAACTTGTAGACTTTGATGCAAAAAAAAACATACCTTTCTCGGATTCTCTAAAAAACAACGTGCAAATTGGCAATCTCTTAAAAACTAATGTAAAACAGACATTTCTTACTTTTTCCTTAATCTGCGGGTTCCAACGAGCATTAAAACCATGGAATCTGAAAATACTCAAAGAACCAATGTTTTTTATTGTGTTAAGGATTGTATTTCCTACATACAAAACTTTCCCAAAATCCCACCCTAACACCTTCAAAAGTGGCTTCCAAGAAGTACCCTCGGTCAAAATTTGAAGCTGAAGGAAAATAATCAGAATGAACTCCTAAACTCTGTACAAACTTTAAAATAACCAGAATTTCTTTCAAAAAAAGTTATTACTAAAAATTTGAAAATAGACTTCCCTTGAACTTCCCACAACGATAGAAATCAAAGGGTTTAAGCAGAGATGTGGTATCGAGGTTTATTCCGTCAAGATCTCTTCTACTTTATCATGTCTTCTCATGTACAATCTTACCAAACAAAAACAAATTTACACTTTAAATGACTACAAATCTTATTTAACTTATCAAACAATCTAAAATATGGTAGACCTAGAGTGCTCTTTCACATTAACAAACAAAAAAGTCCAAATTTCTTCTCATTAACTTTGATAAACATACATTTGTAAACAACTTCCAAGGAGTAGTGCGGTCATAGTTCTTACATCCATTCCATGGTATGACATGGTATGGGGTGACCTATCACATAAAAATATCTTTGGTAGGAGTGCCCTCATGTTAGAAAAGGATGTGTTGCTGTTGATGAAAAGATGTTGCATTGTCCTACTAGGGATCTCTCCATGTTAGCATAATGATTTTTGGTGTAGTGGGAGCCACATTGTCGTTGAGGAGAGCTTTGTGCCACCGTAAAAGCTTCATATTATGCCAGTTCCTTGAGCCATTCTTGCAAACAACAACACTCAACTAGCATATTAAGAGGTCACCTTGTAACAAAAACATGTATGAATTCAACATTTGCAAGCTGTATAATAAAGACACTTGTTAAGTATAAGTTGTACAAATGTGCAAGTATTTCCATCCAACTGGGAATAAACAATCCTAAAATATACATTATAATCAGATTACCCACCTCTAATAATCATGGATTTGAAGCACCTACCTGCAAGATGTAATAAAGAAGACTGTTTTAGAGGAAAAGTGGTGACACTTGGCCTCTCTAACCTGCAGTTTTTCACTATTTGTGAACAAAAGCAACCTTTGTGCCAAGCACTACAAAACAAGTAGAGGCAACACATTATACTTCAAAGTTTATGATAAAAAGAACACAACCAAAAGAAAGAAGTATATTGTTACCTTGCACAAAGGGGTGTTTTATTCAAATATGTGATGGTATTGGCAAGATATTGAAGAACCATCAACATTCATCTCACCGACGGTACGACGTTCTTGGGATAACCTCTACTCACCCTTAAGTGTGGCCTTCGGTGCAAACGCCATGGACAAGAAAACATGTATGCATACGATTTCTAATGTCCGTGAGTACCATGGCAGCTGTTGCATGAGGAAGCAAAAGATGAAAAGAGAGAGGGGGAGGGAGAGGAAGGAACATGGGAGGAGAGAAGGGGGCAGTGGGGGAGAGGGAGAGAGAGGGGAGGAGAAGGAGAGAAGGGGACAGGGAGGGAGAGGGAGGAACATGGGAGGAGAGAAGGGGGCAGTGGGGGAGAGGGGGAGAGAGAGGGAAAGAGGAGGAGAGAAGGGAGCAGGGAGGGAGAGGAGAGGGACAAAGGAGGGAGGAGGAAGAGAAAACAAAGATTTTTTTTTTGGGGGGCTTTTTTTTTTTGAATAATTGGACTTTTAGTGCTTGTAGGTTTTAAAAAAGGTCACAAAATGATTTTTTGATATGCATATATGTTGGGGGGAAGTTTTAAGTAAAAAAGAAGTAAAAATTTTTATTTTTTTTAAAGTCATCACATATGGTGGCAATGGAACACTCAATGCCTTTTCCTTCTCCATATTGAAACGTTGCAAAACCTTGTCAATATACTCATTTGAGATAACCAAATCAACTTCTTTGATCTGTCTCTCTCAATGCGCATACCAAGTATATGACTTGCCTCACCCATGTCTTTCATGTCAAACGATTTTTCCATCTTTGACTTCAAAGCTGAAATCTCTTCCAAGTGCTTGCGAGCAATCAACATATCATCCACATACAAAATAAGGATCAGCCAACTGCCATCCTTAGCTTCTTTGTATATAAACAGTGATCGAACTCACTACTTTTGTAGCCTTAAGAAAGCATAAACTTGTGGAGCTTATGGTACCATGCCCTCGGTGATTGTTTTAAACCATAAAGACTCTTTACAACAATATGGCATACCAAATCTTCCTTGCCTTTCTCAACAAACCCTTCTGGCTGCTGCATGTAAATTTCCACATCTAAATCACCATGCAAGAACGTTGTCTTGACATCCATTTGGTGCAACACCAAATCTAATATGGCAACCAATGCAAGAAAGCATCTCAATGTAGTCATCTTGACCACCGGAGAGAAGACTTCATCAAAGTCAATGCCTTGTTCTTGCTTAAAGCCCTTGGCAACAAGCCTTGCTTTGTACTTTGGCAGACTATCATGAGCGGTGATCTTATACCTGTAAACCCATTTACAAGGTAGAGCCTTTTTGTCCTGTGGTAATTTAACTAGCTTCCATCTCTGGTTTTTATGCAGAGCTGTCATCTCTGACTGCATGGCCAATTGCCAATTATCGGAGTCCTTCATTTGCACTGCTTCCTTGTAACATGAAGGCTCATTGCAATCAGTCAACATGACATAGCTCATAGATGGAACAAACCTATCAGGAGGTCGCGTGACACGTCCAGATCTACGCACAATAGGTGGCTTAGGCTCAGCACCTCTGGTTCCAATATATCCTGTCCTTGCTCCTCTTGAGCCCTGACATTTTGTCTTGCACGTGCAGGTCCATCTTCTTGGAAGACGACTCTTCTAATCTCCTCAACCCTCTCTGGTTTAGAATGATATGTGGATTCATTAAAGTGAACATCATTGCTGCGGACAACCTTTCTGGATTCAGGATCCCAAAGTCTGTACCCCATCTCACCAAAATTACCATAGCCTAGAAAGATGCACTTTCTACTCTTTGGCTCAAGTTTGTTCCTAAATTCCTTTGGAACGTGAGTATATGCCTCACAGCCAAAGACTCTGAGATGCTTGTATGTGGGCAATTTGCCTGACCATACCATCTCTGGCACTGAATCCTTCTGCAAAACCTTGCTAGGAGATCTATTTACAAGATGAACAACTGTTGATACAGCTTCAGCCCAAAACCCATTTGGCAGCTGTGCATTAGACAACATACTTCTGACCGTCTCTTGTATGGTCCTATTCATCCTCTCAGCAACACCATTTTGAGGAGGATTGTAAGGAGCAGTAAGTTCACATTTTATACCTTTTGACTCACAAAAGTCCTGAAAGGCCTTTGAAACATACTCTCCACCATTGTCGGTGCGTAAGCATTTAAGCTTCTTGCCACTCTGATTCTCCACAAGTGTCACAAACGTTTTGAAAACACTAAATGCTTCATCCTTGTGCTTGAAAAGTAAACCACAATACCATCTCTGGCACTGATATCCTTCTGCAAAACCTTGCTTGGAGGATCTATTTACAAGATGAACAACTGTTGATACAGCTTCAGCCAAAACCCATTTGGCAGCTGTGCATTAGACAACATACTTCTGACCGTCTCTTGTATGGTCTTATTCATCCTCTCAGCAACACCATTTTGAGGAGGATTGTAAGGAGCAGTAAGTTCACATTTTATACCTTTTGACTCACAAAAGTCCTGAAAGGCCTTTGAAACATACTCTTCACCCATTGTCGGTGCGTAAGCATTTAAGCATCTTGACCACTTGATTCTCCACAAGTGTCCACAAACGTTTGAAAACACTAAATGCTTCATCCTTGTGCTTGAGAAAGTAAACCCATACTTTCCTTGAGTAATCATCTAATAAATGTCATAAAGTAGAGAAGCTCCCCTAGAGATAGGTTAGGCATAGGTCCACACAAATCACTATGAACAAGTGCCAACTGTGTATCTTTCTACTGCTTCTATGCTTATGTGGCTGCTGTGTTTGCTTACCATACTGGAAATGTTCACAGAATTCAAAATCATTAAATGAAAAGCCAGGCAAATAACCAGAACGAGACAAGATTTCCATTCCCTTCTTGGACATATGTCCTAACCGGCTATGCCACAAAGAAACGTTCGGCTGCTCGGTTACATTGATTACATTTTTAGAGACATTTGATACATAAATCATGTAAAGTACTCCAGACTTTACTCCATGTGCTACTGTCATAGAACCCTTGGATATCTTCCACATGTTTTGTCCAAAAGTGGTGACATAGCCAGCATCATCAAGTAAACCGGTGTTGATCAAGCTCTTTGTAATTGCGGGAACATGTCTCACATTCTTCACCGTGAAAGAAGAGCCATTCTGAAACTTCAATTGAACATCTCCAACACCTAAGATCTCACATGTCTGCAAAAAGGGAGGACACTTTCTGAAAGATTGTCTTAAAAATCTTTAAACAAGGGTAAAACAGTAGTAAATGTAGTCCAAGTGATTCCTAGTAGCTCATCTGAGAGTGAACCGATTGTTCCAATCAATGTAATCACTAGACCCCAGGCTAAGAAAAAGAAACACAACTCCTCTGATGATTCAGAAAACACGAAAGTTTCCTCTCAAAGGATCAAAAGAAGTAGAAGCAAAAGATATGAGATGAGAAACAAAAACAACGGGCGGAAATCGAGGAGAAGCAAAAAAGCTATTCAGGTGGAAATGTAAAAGAAACTGGAAGTGAGTCAAGAAATGAAGGAGTACGAGCGGAAGTGCGACGCGAGAGAGAGTGCGAGAAGAAGAGCACGACGATATGGTGAACTCGCTCTACTGTAATGTGTAGAGCATAGTGAGTTCTTATTAGGTTTTTACAAAAGAATATGTGTACATACCTGGCGGCCCGCCCCACTTACCTGGGCGACCACATTGGGCTTTATACCCCAACAACCTCCCACTTAAAGTCCAATGTGGTACTTTAAGTGTGAGAGAAGCTACTATACAAGCTAATATACAAGAGATGTAGAGAAGTGATGTACTACCCTACACCTAACTGCTTGCGAAAATGCGCAAAGCTCTCTGAGGGAAGTCCTTTTGTAAGTAGATCAGCAGGATTTTCTGTGGTGTGAACTTTGACAAGCTGAAGTTGCTTATCCTCGAGCATTTCCCTGATGAAATGATACTTCACATCCACATGCTTTGTCTTTGAGTGATAAACTGGATTGCGAGCCAATTGTATAGCACTTTGACTATCACAATATAACACAGGCATCTCTTCTTTGATTCCCAAATCTGTTACTAGTCGATTAAGCCAAATTGATTCTTTGCATGCCTCTGATGCTGCAACATATTCAGCCTCTGTAGTAGACTGAGTAACACAATCTTGTAATCTAGAACGCCATGATACTGCTCCACCAGCCAATGTAAAGACATACCCTGACGTAGACCTTCGTTGTCTAAGTCACCTGCATAATCTGAGTCTGTAAAACCCTTTACACTTAGCTCCTGACTCCCATAGCATATACGCATACTCTTTGTAGCTTTCAGGTATCTCAATATTCCTTTCACTGCCTCCCAATGTTTCTTGCCTGGGTTTGACATGTATCGACTTACTACTCCCACTGCAAATGCAATGTCTGGGCGAGTAGCAATCATTGCATACATCAAACTACCCACTGCAGACGCATATGGAATCTTATCCATTTCAGCCTGTTCTTCCTCAGACACAGGACAATCTTGTTTGCTAAGTTTCACATATGGTGGCAATGGAACACTCAGTGCCTTTCCCTTCTCCATATTGAAACGTTGCAAAACCTTGTCAATATACTCTCTTTGAGATAACCAAATCAACTTCTTTGATCTGTCTCTCTCAATGCGCATACCAAGTATATGACTTGCCTCACCCATGTCTTTCATGTCAAACGATTTTACCATCTTTGACTTCAAAGCTGAAATTTTTTCCAAGTGCTTGCCAGCAATCAACATGTCATCCACATACAAAATAAGGATCAGCCAACTACCATCCTTAGCCTTCTTTGTATATAGACAGTGATCGAACTCACTGCGTTTGTAGCCTTGAGAAAGCATAAACTTGTGGAATTTATGGTACCATGCCCTCGGTGATTGTTTTAAGCCATAAAGACTCTTTAACAACTGGCATACCCAATCTTCCTTGCCTTTCTCAACAAACCCTTCTGGCTGCTGCATGTAAATTTCCACATCTAAATCACCATGCAAGAACGCTGTCTTGACATCCATTTGGTGCAACAACACAAATCTAATATGGCAACCAATGCAAGAAAGCATCTCAATGTAGTCATCTTGACCACCGGAGAGAAGACTTCATCAAAGTCAATGCCTTGTTCTTGCTTAAAGCCCTTGGCAACAAGCCTTGCTTTGTACTTTGGCTGACTATCATGAGCGGTGATCTTATACCTGTAAACCCATTTACAAGGTAGAGCCTTTTTGCCCTGTGGTAATTTAACTAGCTTCCATGTCTTGTTTTTATGCAGAGCTGTCATCTCTGACTGCATGGCCAATTGCCAATTCCCGGAGTCCTTCATTTGCACTGCTTCCTTGTAACATGAAGGCTCATTGCAATCAGTCAACATGACATAGTTCATAGATGGAACAAACCTATCAGGAGGTCGCGTGACACGTCCAGATCTACGCACAATAGGTGGCTCAGGCTCAGCCACAACCTGTGGTTCCACTCTATCCTGTCCTTGCTCCTCTTGAGCCCTGACATTTTGTCTTGCACGTGCAGGTCCATCTTCTTGGAAGACAACTCTTCTAATCTCCTCAACCCTCTGGTTTAGAATGATATTTGGATTCATTAAAGTGAACATCATTGCTGCGGACAACCTTTCTGGATTCGGGATCCCAAAGTCTGTACCCCATCTCACCAGAATTACCATAGCCTAGAAAGATGCACTTTCTACTCTTTGGCTCAAGTTTGTTCCTAAATTCCTTTGGAACGTGAGTATATGCCTCACAGCCAAAGACTCTGAGATGCTTGTATGAGGGCATTTTGCCTACCATACCATCTCTGGCACTGAATCCTTCTGCAAAACCTTGCTAGGAGATCTATTTACAAGATGAACAGCTGTTGATACAGCTTCAGCCTTAAAACCATTGGGTAGTTGTGCATTAGACAACATACTTCTGACCTTCTCTTGTATGGTCCTATTCTTCCTCCTCACAGCAACACAATTTTGAGAAGGATTGTAAGGAGCATAAGTTCACGTTGAAGCTCCCCTAGAGATAGGTTAGGCATAGGTCCACACAAATCACTATGAACAAGTGCCAACTGTGTATCTCTTCTACTGCTTCTATGCTTATGTGGCTGCTGTGTTTGCTTACCATACAGACAATGTTCACAGAATTCAAAATCATTAAATGAAAAGCCAGGCAAATAACCAGAACGAGACAAGATTTCCATTCCCTTCTTGGACATATGTCCTAACCGGCTATGCCACAAAGAAACGTTCGGCTGCTCGGTTACATTGATTACATTTTTAGAGACATTTGATACATAAATCATGTAAAGTCCTCCAGACTTTACTCCATGTGCTACTGTCATAGAACCCTTGGATATCTTCCACATGTTTTGTCCAAAAGTGGTGACGTAGCCAGCATCATCAAGTAAACCTGTGCTGATCAAGCTCTTTGTAATTGCGGGAACATGTCTCACATTCTTCAGCGTGAAAGAAGAGCCATTCTGAAACTTCAATTGAACATCTCCAACACCTAAGATCTCACATGTCTGCCCATTGCCTAGCCGAACATGATCTTTAGTGGTCACATAAGAGGTAAACCACTCCTTGTTTGGAGACACATGAAGTGATGCCCCTGAGTCTATAATCCAGTCACTCAGTGCATTTCCATCAGATGCTGTAAGAAGAGCTGAGTCCATTGTATTCTTCAAGAAGTAGATGTCTCCTGACACTAGACTGTCATCCTCTGCAACAGTGTTTGTCACATTTATTTCTTGAATCTTCACTGAGGACTTGTTCTTCTCACCATGGTCTTCAGCTTTCTCTTTGCCTTTTTCTGCTTTCCATTCTCTGCAGTCTCTTTTCATGTGACCCTTCTTGCCACAATGGTAGCATTCTATGTCACTCTTGCCTTTAGCACTGCGGGACTTGCTACGAGACTGATTCCTCTTTCCACCTTTGTACTTTTCTTTGGTCCTTCCCCTGACAACTAAGGTTGTTCCTTTGCCTTTGTCCATTGTCTTTCTATTGGTTTCTTCAGTAAGCAGACTTCCTTCTACACCTGCTATGTTCAAACCATCTGGAGGTGCAGAATTACTCAAAGCTGTGCGAAAAGTGTCCCAACTTTCGGCAATGTGATCAACAGGAACATAGCTCTAACAGGTTCATCAAACTTGACACCTTGAGCTGACAACTGACTATAGATTGTGTTGAATTCATTCAGATGATTGGACATAGGTGTCCCTTCTTTCATCTTCAAGTCAACAAGCTTCTTAAGCCAGTATACCTATGAAGCTGCACTCTGCTTCTCATAAAGATCACTCAGCTTTAACCATGCTTGATAAGCCGGCATCTCGTCTGCTACATTGAAGTAAACGCTTTCTGCCAAAGTCAGCATAATGGTAGAAAGTGTCAATTTATCCATTTCACTCCATTCATCTTCGTCCATATCTTCTGGTTTTATCCCCCTGAGCTTTATAGGTTTTATCTGCTTCTTTTGTACCAACACGTGTCAAATCTGCTTCTTCCACAATGGGAAATTGGTTCCATCCAGCTTCTTGATATTGTAAAGAGAAGTGTCCTGTGATCCAGCCATAGCTACGCTTCACATTAGTTTACTTTCCTGGGAAAAATTCGGCAGAGTTTCCCCTGTAAACTGACCTCTGAACCAATATCAACCTGTCAAATGAACCAAGAAAGCTTCAGATTCTGCAAAAAATTTCGGCAGAGTCTCCTTTGTAAAATGGCTCTGGTGTACTCAAAAAAATACCAAAAACAGCTCAAAAAACCACTGTCTCTCTAACACTATAAGCTGTGGGTAAACCTGTCCTGCACCTGTACTGTCTCTCACTGTCCTGTCACTGTCCTGTAAGCATAGATTGCGACAATGCGTCAACAGCAGTAAAGCAAAGATGCAATCCCAACTGTCTAACTCACAGTCAATACATCCTAGCTGCCTATCTAAGGGTGCTCGAGGGATCGCTCCAAGACATGTATCACCAAAAGGATCTCAACATTCGAGAATCCCCCAGCTCAATAAAACCTCACTCAACCCTCAACAAAGGCTGCAGTAAATCTGACAGTACATAGACTTCCCACAAAGTCATACATCCACAAATTTCCCACTGTATGTTGTAACCGCTGCGGCGGTTGTTTGCTGCGTGACTCACAGCCAGCAAACCCTCAACAGCATACATCATCTCTGACAATACATCCCATGTGGAAGTACCTGCAATGTCAGGATGAAATCTGGAATATCAAGAAACAAACACAAGCTACCTGATGAACTAGTGGATGTCGCCTACAATCTGTGTGTAGATGCGTCCGTGTCGTATGTGACACGCCTCCAAGAACTGTGAGCCGTCCTTCGTTGTGTAGACAGCCACAAATCAGCACTCTGGAAGTGCAGATATCCTCAGGACTTGCAGTCGTAGGCCGAAACCCCAAATTTGCAGAGTCGGATCTGCACCCGCCGAGACCACGTAGTCGAAAATGGCCTGCGCAAAACTTTGTCGAAGCCGAATGGCGGCTGAGATGACCTCAGAATAAATTGGGTCCGTGTCTTTGCCTGTCGAATTGGGGCCGTGTCTTTCCCTGCCGAATTGGGGCCGTGTTTTCGCCACAGGAATTGGGGCCGTGTCTTCGCCTATCGAATCTCACTCCAATCTAAGCAGGTGACTCTGGCTACCTGCAAATGCTGCCCCGAGCCTCGATCTGAGCTCTGATACCAGTTGAAGGAGTACGAGCGGAAGTGTGATGCGAGAGAGAGTGCGAGAAGAAGAGCACGACGATATGGTGAACTCGCTCTACTATAATGTGTAGAGCATAGTGAGTTCTTATTAGGTTTTTACAAAAGAATATGTGTACATACCTGGCGGCCCGCCCACTTACCTGGGCGACCACATTGGGCTTTATACCCCAACAGGAATCTTCGTCCCCCACTTAGGTTTGAGTTACTTAGTCTTTTGGTTTTCTTGTGTGTGTGTGTGTGTGTGTGTGTGTGTGTGTGTGTGTGTGTGTGTGTGTGTGTGTGTGTGTGTGTGTGTGTGTGTGAGAGAGAGAGAGAGAGAGAGAGAGAGAGAGAGAGATTTTAGAGATTGAGAGAGTGAGAAAAAGAAAAACTGCAATGCAAATACTTTATTCAATGGGCTTTGAGATGTGGGTTATACTCTCCCTTCTACACGAGGAATTTTGATGAGGGTGTCTCCTCTGTTACTCAAACGCTCAGTTTTACTATTTATCGCTTCACGTTGCACTTAGGATTCTTTTGTATGATGTATAACATTGGACTATTTGAGAAAATTTACACTTAAAAAAGACCTAGTGCCATAATTTATCCCAAAGTGGTTTGCTATGATGTATGTAATTTGGTTAGTTTGTGCATGGATTTGATCCCACTAATCTATTGGTATTATTTTATCTCACTAAGAAAAGGCATGCTCTATTGTTTTTGAGCTAGATCCTCTTTCTAATGACTGGAGTACCTGGGTGATATCCTTTGATCGTTTTTTTTATGGGTATTTTCTCCCCATAGGATTTCAATCCTATAATGATGGCCTTGGTTGGTAAAGGATACCCGATATTATTTGAGGATGCTATGACTTTTTGCTAGTTTTTTTCTCTTTGATGATTTTGTACCTCCTTTTTTCTTTAGGCTGATGCTTCATCTTATGCTATAAGAATCAATGTTTTTACTTAAATGTCTTGATTGCTTCTAGAGTCTACTTTGTACTTGGCTTTTCTCTTTTACTTCCCCTTTCTAATGAGTGTTTGCATCTCATCTGCATGTTACTTGGTGTTTTATACTAGCTAGTTGCTCTGCTTTTGTTCTCAAATTTTTGCAAGCTTTGAAAAGCTTCAACATTTCTATTAATACTTCAAAAGAACTCATAGTACTTGGTGTGCTCAAACTTTTCGTTCAGGGTCATTTTGGCCTCCGCTTCCACTATAGGCAATACTACACATGAAATTTTATCCTTTTGTGCATAATTTTTGTTAGTACATTTTTTTGCAAAATAGGTCCTTACAATCCTCTTTGGGTTTTTCTATATAGCACTGGCTAGTCCTACTTTGTTTTCCTTTTTTGGGACAATTTAACCATCTTGTGTAGTCACTCACCATGGTTGACAACAACACAAATGTCTTTAGACTATTTGCTATTGAGGATAAATTGGATGGGGATCATTACCCATTGAGGGCTTGCATGATGACAAAATGTCTTGTTTCAAAGCTCATTTAGAATGTTGTGTAGTGCATTGAAGTATATCCACATTTTGTGGATATAGGCTTCGTTGAGGATGTTGTAGGTTCTAGCAGGTACATTGCTACTAGAGTTCTTTTGCCTACAGTTGAGCAATCTTGTTGGGATATTGGAGATTTATAGGATCATGCATTGATTGCATTATCTGTGAAGTACATTATTACTACTCACATTTGCTTAGCAAAATCAATAAAACAAGCTTGAGAGACTCTGGTAGGTCTTTATTCAAGTCGCAACATTGAGGCAAAAAATACATTGCTTTGTAAAGATCTGGAATTTAAGATTATGCAAGAGGAAGATGGCATGGATATTTTTCTTGCTAGGATC
Organism: Adiantum capillus-veneris; assembly: GCF_014529385.1. Lineage (NCBI taxonomy): Eukaryota > Viridiplantae > Streptophyta > Polypodiopsida > Polypodiales > Pteridaceae > Adiantum > Adiantum capillus-veneris. The sequence continues at coordinate 59,205,067 of NC_140944.1, read as the reverse complement.
AAGGATATCAATGAGCAACTCATTCCCATAGGTGGTCATATCTAATAACTCACTTGTAAAAATTATTCTAAATGCATTGCCAGACTCTTACGATATGTTTGCTAGTACTTGGAGACTTACAACCCTATGAAACTCTCAAGATGTCAGGTTTGATGTGTTATGCATATTGCAATTACAAAATTCACTTTCAAGAAAGAAAAGGGTGAAACAATGTGCAAATAGGCTTTGGTTGTTTCCTAAAGAGGAGGTGGTAATAGCAATGCAATCAGTTCTCGTGGTTCTTCTATGAGTAGCAAATCACCTGTGTCTAGTGCTTTTTTTGGCAATAACTCCTCTAGGAATTTTGGTGAAAGAGGCAAGAAGAAGATGTCTTGCCATTATTGTAAGGTTAACGATCACTTGATAAAGCAATGTCCTAAGTTGTTGAACGCAAAAGAAGCCAAGAAGAAAGGATTTGGATCATCTACTAGTGCAACTTTGTAATCTTTTATAAATGGAGATTGTGATGATAATGTAGATGTTTGTATTGAAAGTGATGGGTTTTTGGGAGCCAAAAATGAAGCATGTCAGATGTCATACAATAAAGCATATGATTTGCTTTGGCTTGTATTGTTGCTCAAGTGCATTGCATACATAAAACAGATAAATTCATGGATGCTTAGTCGTGATCTCTTTCTCTCTCTCAAGATCTCCACTGGGAGATTTTGCCAAAGGTTAAGACCTACACCTAGAAAATGCACAAGCCCTTTACACTTCTATGCACATGTTGTAAGTTTGATCTTTCAGCAAACGCCAGATCCTTGTTTTTGTGGATTTGATGATCTCACAAGGAAAGTGTGCACACTTCAAATCTCAAAATGGATTTTAGAATTCTTGCATATTCTCAGAAGGAGATGCTATAGCTTTGGAGGAAGAGGTTGCAAATCTAAAAGGAGATGTTATATAGCTAAAATGATGAGTGGTAGGCAAAAAGGTGCCCTAACATGATAATAGGAGAGGAGAGAGAGATGTCACGGCATTTTAGAGAGAGAGAGTGGGATTAAAGATTATAGATGTGCACTTTTCAATAGCTGAGGGAAGAGAAAGAGACCTTGGAAATTTTTTGAAGGGAGAGAAAGAAGAAGAGAGAGACAATCAAGAGGGACTGAAAAAGGGAAACTTTTAGTATTAGAAAATTGAAAAAGTACTTATTGGGGGAGAGTAACTCCAACTTTATCTAGTTGGAGAGTAAATCCAACTTGATCTAGTAAAATCTACATATACTCTCAGAGAGAAAAAAAAAGTATTTTTATATAGGCATGTCTATGTTGTCTAGCCCACCATTCTAGCCTTTGGTCAAAGCTTGATTAATTTGTAAGTATTTTATCAAATTGCCAAATAAAGAGGGCCTCCTATATCCCATTCTCTTTCTAATGTCAAGGTTATCCATGTGCAGTGTTAAGAGGAGAGGGGATGCAGAAATCCTGAGAGAGAGAGAGTAGCTTTGAAAACAATCAGGTTTTATAGGATGTACACAACCTAATAAATGCAATGCAAAGAACCCAATGTAGCACATGAAGAGTACCTACAATCCTTACTATAGAAGGAAGGGCCAATTGATAGATCAAAGAAGGAAGGCATGGAAAGAGAGAGAGAGAGAGAGAGAGAGGTACAAGGGGCACACCATGGTGTAGGTTGCCATGAAGTGAGATAGAGGAAAGAGAGCTAGAGTCAGTCCATGTGACTAGAAATGGTAAAAATTATCATCACTAAATTCCTAGGTGAAAATTGGGAGGTAGAAGAGAGTTTAATCAGACCAAATCCCCAAGCTACCAACCTTCGACAGTTCTGAGGCACATCCACCTAATCCAATAAATTTTAAGAAAAGCAAAAAATATCCATAGGAAATCTTATCATAGTTATGGAACAAACATCAAAAGAGAAGCACAACATCAAGCTTAGAGACATCAACCTTTGAAGAAGCCTCAAAAAAATCAAATTTATGAAAAGTGGGCATCAATAGCATGTTTGACATGGGTGGGTGGGTATGCACGCACACCCATTGCATGCACGCATGTGCAATGTGTGTGCGTACGTGCCCACCCATTCCTAGGCACCATACTCAATGTTAAGGTTGTAGGCCCATTGAGTATGGGTCTACTACCTCATCAAGTCTTAAGCCAAGTGAGTTTTTATACTCAAAATCAAAGAAGAATTTCTACAAAAAATACCAATGCTAGAACAAAACCAAAACCCCAATGTAATGAGACTCATTCCAAGCATGTTTAAGCTTTAGGGAGTTTTCTTAGTCTAACCTAGAGATACTAAGTAATCTTTTATAACCAACAATTTAGCTAGATAATGCAATATATCAAACAAACAACAAGAGTCCAAGGTGTTATAATGTGACAGTTTAAAAGTAACCAAATCAAGATCAAGTGTTAGCCATGCTTAAGACAAAATTACTTAGACTTTAGTCTAAGTAGAGTAAAATCAAAAGGGTAGCAACCAATGACAGCACTTAGCAAAGTGTTCCAATCATGTTATCAACAATAGAAAACAATAGCCATTAAATAGTGCCACCCATTTTTTGTTCAAAAGCGGCCACAATTTTTAGTGAAACAAGTATAGACTTCATAAGGTGTATAAAACTAAAGTCAAGGAGACCTAAAAAGTTGTCTACAACTTGATCCAAGAGTCCAAAATATTCCTTGCAAAATGAAATGTGCATTTATCAACGATCTTTTAGAAAAAGATAAGAATCGTCGACAAAAGATCAAAGTTCCATTGGAGAGGCATTGTCTAGACAATTCAAAAAAACAATAAAAAACTATTTAGAGAGGAATGTATTATTCCCCAAATATCCTCAAGTCAATGGAGCAAACACTTTGCCTTAAGATCCTCATACAACAAAAAACAAAAGCTAGCCTCAATAACAACCAGCAGTCGTAGTAGTAGTCCATGCTCCCAGAATCACTCTCAAAAATTTATTGCCATGCCTATTGTAGAATCAAACCAGTTAGTCAAGGGTCTAAGTCCAGTAGTAATGCCATAGTGCTCCATGTCCTAGCAGCCCATACCAACATCATCTTAAATAGAGATAAATCAAATCACTACTAAATAGCAGTATAGGTTCTTAAATCATATGCCCTTGTCTTCTCAAGGTATATTTTTTTAAACCAACCATTAGCAAGCCAAAGCAAGTACTAATATGATTTCAACTCAAATATATCATACACATACATGTGCATCTAGTCAACCTTGAAAAGTGTAAGCCCAAAACCAGTATAAGTTTAAGTGCCAACCAAAAATAAGAAGTTAAGCTTGCACCAAGATCCCATCAAAAAAGCTAAAGTTACATTAGCTTATTTTATCCTATCACTTTGTATAGAGCTCTAAGTAACCTGCAGACACTCATTAGAAAGGGGAGAGGTAAAAGAGAAAAGCCAGTACAAAGCAGCCTCTAGAACCAATCAAGACATATAAGAAAAAACACCATTTTTCAAAGCATAAGTTGAAGCATCAACCTAAAGCACAAACGAGGTACAAAGTCATCAAAGATCAAAACCTAAAACAGTCACACAGAATCCTTAGCAATAACTGCAGCATAAAACAAACACTAGCAAAAATAATAAAGTTTTTGTAACCTGTAAAGAGGTGACACATACATCAAAATTCTTTGAGTACAAGAGAGAGTATAACTCACATCTCAAAGCCCACAAAATAAATTGTTCTCATTGCAGTCGTCGTTCTTCACTCACTCTCTCAATATTTGTAATTACTCATACTCTCTCTCTCTCTCTCTCTCTCTCTCTCTCTCTCTCTCTCTCTCTCACACACACACACACACACATATCTAAGCAAGCTAGAAGGACTAAGTACCCCAAGGCTAAAAGAGGGAAAAATCTCCCTCACATTTATAGCAGTTGGAGGTTTCCATGTGCGCAAAATTTCAAGTGTGAAGGAATCCTTTTCTTGATCCATCTGGAGTGCAGCATAGACAACACCAATCCTTCAAATGTGAGGTAAGTCAAAAACCGAGAGAGATGATGTTGATCTTCCTTATGCATATCCAGAAGTCATAACAATTCATGAATGCCAAACAACATAATCAAAGTGCATTCAAGGTTATCCATGTGCAGTGTTAAGAGAGAGGCGATGCACACATTCTAAAATTTTGTGTGTGTGTGTGTGTGTGTGTGTGTAGCTTTGAAAACAACCACATTTTGTAGGGCGTACATAACCTAATAAATGCAAGACAAAGAACCCAAAGCAACACATGAAGAGTACCTGCAATCCTTAGAAGGAACGGTTGATCAATAGATCAAAAGAGGAGGCCATAAGTTATTGATGGGAAGAGAGAGAAGTACCAAGGGCACACCACAGAGTAGGCTGCAAGTGAGATAGAGGAAAGAGAGCTAGAGTCAGTCCACGTGACCAGAAATGGTAAAAATTATCATCAATAAATTTCCATGTGAAAATCGAGAGGTAGGAGAAAGTTGAATGAGACCTAATCCCTTGTGTGTGTGTGTGTGTGTGTGTGTGTGTGTGTGTGTGTGTGTGTGTGTGTGTGTGTGTGTGTGTGTGTGTGTGTACGCGCGTGTGTGCGCGTGCCCACCCATTCTCAAGCACCATACTCAATGTCAAGACAGTAGGTCCATTGAGAATGGGCCTACTATCACATCAAGTTGATGAGAGGAAAAAAATCAAGTCTTAAGCCAAGCAATTTTTTATACTCAAAATCAAAGAAGATAGTATAACATAATTCAAGCTTTGAAAACCATCATAGCAATATTTGATACTTAAACAATGCCATACAATGTTTCCGTGAACATTTTACTTTGGTAGGAGTTCTAAGTAGTGTGGATGACTTTTGTAATCTTTCCTTGAAAAGGAAGACTTCAATATTGAACAAAAACTCTAACAAGAGGAAATATGGTTTGTAGCTCCTACTTCCTGAAACTAGCCAAGTCAAAGGACCAAAAAGGCTTTGAATAGGAACCCTTGTCTGAGGCCAATTTCTAGACCACCTAACACCTGTCAACCTAAAAGGACTTACTCACAGTGGGCTTGTCAAAGACTATAGACAATACAATAGTCCAAAGTGAGCATCGTGGCTAGCACAACTACCTAGGAAGGCCTTGTGTTCCAAATTTTTGTGTTCTTGTATTGAGATACTACTTATACACAAAAATGATTCTGTATTAGACTCGCTTGTTGGTACAATATGATCAAAATCAAATAACATTCTAGTAATCTAATACATCAAGACTAAACCAATTTACGAGGATGAAAGAAGATTTTATCTCCAAGGTCGATGGACTACACCAAAGCTAAACCATTTTATGCAATTCTCACCTTCATCCATATAGACAAGACAAAAGATTATGTAAGACTTAGCTATGTATAGCATGTGTCAAAGGACCCATCAATTTGTGTCCATGTCATAAGTTATTAGACAAGCAACAATCCTATATGTGCACAAGGTATTTAAAGTAGAAAAATGCTCTCATTTCTAAGCAAGAAAAACATCCTTTCCTTTGAACCTTTCTACCAAGCTTAATTTTCAAGGCTCAAACCAATAAGAGATAGCCAAGCAAGAATCCACCATCAAATAGTAGTCTAACCCTCACAGTGCCATCATAAGGCTCAACATTACAAGTTTTATAAGCATAGTGCGGAGTTATTGATGGCCATTTGAGCAAAGCATCCTCACTTTAACAACAATTGTAGACAAAAATATCGAAAGAAGTATTGCAGTCTCTAAGTATACTTACAGATTTCTAAAGAAGAAGTAAACCCATATTTTTATTACTGAGCCAAAGACCAATACCCAGCCTACATCTATAAGGATCCATACCCTTCAAAGAATCCTTTAGTGTACCATGTCAGGAGCAAGTACCAGTACCAGTATCATCCAAGTAAAAATATCAATGCCAAAAGAAAACCAAAATCCCAATGTAATTAGCATCATTCCAAGCTTGTTTAAGCTTTAGGGAGTTTTCTCAGTCTAAACTAGAAATACTTTGTTATCTTTTATAACCAGCAATTCAGCTAGGTAATTCAATATATCAATCAAGCAACAAGATTCCAAGGTGTTAGAATATAAAAATTTAAAAGTAACCAAATCAAGATCAAGTGTCAACCATGCTTAAGCCAAAATTACTCAGTCTAAGTAAAGTAAAATTGAAATGGTAGCAACCAATGACAACATTAGTAAAGTATTCCAATCATGTTAATCAGTCATAGGAAACAGTAGCCATTCAATAGTGCCACCCATTTTTTGTTCAATTTAGTAGCCAAAATCTGAGTGAAACAAAACCCAAAAACACATGACAAGGTGTATAGAATTTGATCCAAGAATCCAAAATATTCCCAACAAAATGTAAATATACATTTATCTGATATTTTTCATAAAAATATAAGAATCATCTACGAAGTTCAAAATTTCGTTGGAGGAGCATTGTCTACACAGTTCAAAAAACCAATAACAAAAAAAATAAACAGGAATGAATTATTCCCCAAATATCCTCAAGGCAGTGGAGCAAACACTTTGCCCTAGGATCCTGATACAACAAAAAACAAAAGCCAGCCTCAATATCAAGAGTCCTATTAGTATTCCATGCTTCTGAAATCACTCCTCGAAATATAATGCCATGCCAATTTCAAAATCAAAGCAGTAAGTCAAGAGTCTAATTCCAATAGTACTGCCATAGTGTTCCATGTCCCAACAATTCATGCCACCATCATCTTTAAAAGAGATGAATTAAATTAGTGCAAAAAACCATTACACATTCTTAAATCCTATAGCCTTGTCTTCTCAAGGTACAGTTATTTAAACCAACCATTAGTAAGCCATAGCAAGTAACACTATAATGGCAACCCAAATATGTCATGCACTTACATGTATAACCTGTCAACCTTGAAAAGTGTAAGCCCAAAACCTGTATAAGTTCTAGTTTCAATCAAAAGTAAGAATTGAAGCTTGCACTCAGATCCCAAAAACAAATCTAAAGATACATTATCTTATTTTATGCTAGTGTAGTCAATTAGTATAAAGCTCCAAGTAACCTACACACACTCATCAAAAAGGGGAGATAAAAGAGAAAATCCAAGTACAAAGCAACGTCTAGAACCAATCAAGGCATTTAAGGAAAAATTCCAATTTTCACAGCATAAGTTGAAGCATCAATCTAAATAAAAAAGGAGACACAAAGTCATTAAAGATCAAAAAACAAGCAAAAAGTTAGAGCATCCTTAGAAATACTAGGTATTTTTTACCAATCAAGGCCATCATTATAGGATTGGGCATGTATGGGTCAAAACTAACCATGAAAGGAGATTAGCCAGGTACTCCAGCCATTAGAAAGAGGATCAGCCATTAAAAAAAACCAAGTCTCTAATTAGTGACATAAAACATTATCAATAGATTAGAGAGATCAAATCCATGCACAAATACTATTAGCCAATTCTTATCCTTCACAACAAACATCCTGGGATAAATTATTCAAGCACATTTTTTTATAATTGCAAATACTCGAAGGCTATCTCATAGAAAAAAATCATAACTGCAGCATGAAACAAAAAATAGCAAACATGAGATCTTGAGAGACCTCTAAAGAGGAGACACCCTCATCAAATTCCTTGCGTAGAAGGGAGAGTATAACCCACATCTCAAAGCCCACATAATAAAATGTTTGTAGTCTTGCTCTTTTACTTACTCTCTCAATCTTTGTAATTACTCTCTCTCTCTCTCTCTCTCTCTCTCTCTCTCTCTCTCTCTCTCTCTCTCTCTCTCTCTCTCTCTCTCTCTCTTTCAAGCAAGCTACAAGGACTAAGTAACCCAAGGCTAAGTGAGGGACAAATATCCCTCACCTTTATAGAAATTGGAGGTATCCATGTCCACAAAATTTATGTGTGAAGGAATCCTTATTATGATCCATCTACAGTTTAGCAAAGATAGCACCAATCCTTCAAATGTGTGCCTCAACTCAAAAATCGAGAGAGATAATGGCGATCTTCCTTATGCTATCCAAAAGGCATAACAATTCATGAATGTCAAATAACATGTTCAAAGTGAACACTTCAGCTAATTGTCTAGGATCTTCACTTGCTAGATTGTGACAAATACTCCTTCATAATCTCCTTAGCTTCAAAGTTCATATAATTATCCTTCTATGTAGGATTGATTAATGCTTGAGGAGAGGAAGTGGTAGCATTAGGTGGCCAAATATTGTTATGGCATGTTCAGGCTTCAAGTACTTTACCATTGCCTCTTGAAGTATTTTCAGCTCATACTCAACATAGTCTTTAACTTCTTGAATTTCTTCTTCCTCTGTCCCTCTCTTTGGGCCCCTAATGGCTAGATGATGTTCTTCCATTTCTTCTTCAAAATCCACATTTCTTTCTTGTTTTGGATCTCTTCCGCCCTTATCTAGTGTATCTATTAAAGAGTCGTAGATTCCAAGACCTGCGTTGATTGAAATGGTCATCATTGGAGGATTTTGAAGCTTGAGATCTTTAATCATAGATTCTTTTGTGATTGTTATGTAGTTTAGGTCTTCAATATGTTTGTCTTTCTCAAGAAACAAATCATTTGAGTGCAATCACTTCCTCTTCTACTTGTTTGAGCTTCTCATCTTGTTTTTCTCCCATGGATCCAGGTACAAGAGTGTTTCTCTATAGCTTCTCCTCCTATAAGTGCTCCTATAATTTGATTATTTTAGTTGATTTGACTCTTGATGTCCTAGGAGCAGCTGGGGTGGTTGTGTAGATTAGGTTGGTCAAAAGATTGGATAGAGCATGCCAAGTAGACTCATGTGTTTTATGTTTTTGGTTATAACACCCACCTTATTCTCTAACTAGCATCTCATTTGGAGCTCTGCGACATGTTCCATCACCTTCTCTTTGTCTTCTTCAGTATTATCTGATTGTGAGATTTGCATTTTTCTTTTGTGGATCTATCATGTCTAGCTTTTGATTTTCAACGGATTGGTGAAGTTTAAGAACTTCTTTCTGCTGGATCATGCGACTAATTTCTCTCAGAGTGAATCTCCCACGTGCTAGCTCCAGGTGTCTTTCAATGTCATAATCACCTATGACGAGATGTAGTCGTTAGTCTAGCCTTTCTTGCTGCTCCTTCCTCCTTTCATCATCTTGATGTTGTTCTTTTTGTCTCTTTCTCTTTCTCAAGGTCTTTGGCAACTCCTTTTAGTTTGACTTGGGTTCTTTGTACTGATGTGGTCCTCGTCTTTCTCAACCTCTGCATCTTTAGGTTTTTAAAGCTTGGCCTTTTCATTGTCCTTTGGTGGTGTAGATATTGGTCTCACTTCATCCTTTCTTGATGTTGTTTTGCTATGAGGTGTCGCATCTTCTTTTTTAGGTTCCTTTCTTTTGGATAGGGATTTTTGTCAAAATGGTGTGGGAACCTTTAGAGGTGATGGGGGAGGTGTGTTGTGGAGAGTTGAAATTCTTTCATCCTCCTTTTTCTTCATCCTCAACCTTAGTTTCTTCTTTCTTTCTTTTCAATTCTTCTTGTGTCTATTCTTGTCCTTTGGCCATTGCCACATCTTGACGTTGTTTTCTTAGCAGCTCCTCCTCACTTCTTTTTAACATGTCCTCATCTTTTAGGTCACCTTCTTCCCGTTCTTTTATCTCCCTTTGTGCAACTCTCTTTCTTGTTTCTTCTACTCGATGTACAATATAGAGTGATCGAAACCCCCCCCCCCCCCCCCCTCCGTGAGACAATGAGCTCTTATAGCCAGCTTTTAGCCATCATCATGATGTCCACCCACTTCCTTGGCAACATGTCCCCTTAACATATGTCCTCCTCTGCTTGCCATTAGGAGATTTCAAAGGTCATTGGAGAGTCTTGTAAGAAATTCTATTTCTCTCTCTCTAAAAACAATTCGTAAAATGCACTCGCTTATTGAGTACGTCCAAAAGGACAACTTAACACTCTAAAAAGTGAACCTGACTTTCTAGCAATCCTTGAAAACGATCACCTTTTCATTCAATGTGTAAAGGGAATGGCCTATGAACTTTGAGAATAGCGGAATTAAGAGAATTAGAGTGAGCATTTTTGTGAGATTACTTTGAGAACTTGGAGGGTAAACTTAATTGATGGTAGCAATAGAAACATAGTACTTAATGAACTTGGCATGAACAATACTTTTTCAAGAGAGAGAACATGACAATAGATGAGGACCGGATTTAATTGGAGCCGGTCCCCCCTTCAAAAGGCGTTTGTATTATAGATTCTCCCATCAAGAGAGACTTTGTTACAATCAATCTTTGTGTTCCTTGTGACCTTGGTGATGCTATGAAGATGGAAAGCTTCATGCATCACGAGCTTAACATAAACTTTGCAAAAAGCATTAACTATCCCAAGCCTCGGTCCCAAGACCTTAAACACCTTCGAAGGTGGAGAGAGCTAGCAGGGAATGAGGGTAGGGAAGAGGAAGAAGAAACATTCCATAGGAGAAAGAAATAGTTCCGCACTTATAATCACTCTTCTTGCATAACATAGCATAATTTCATAGTAATGAAGATGAAGAAGATGGCAAGCTTAAGCATTGAAGCATGGCTCTTGGTTGGATTTGCATTCCATAGCCAAGAGTGTTGGTGTAGGCTCTCCACTTCTCAACAAACTTGCAGAAGGAGATGGAGATCTTGCATTTTTCACTCCACACAATGAGAGAATATGTGTGTGTGTGTGGGAGAGTATACCCCCCTCTCATGCTTGGTCCACACCTCTCTCTCTCTCTCTCTCTCTCTCTCTCTCTTATTATTTTATTATTTCATTTGGACATGTGTCCTCTTTTTCCTCTTTGAGAGAAAGAACTTAATTATTTATTTTTATGTATCTAAATTCTCATTAGACACCTTCAAAAGCTAACCAATAGCATTCAAGCACATCATGAGGGCCACATTTGGAGGATCATTTGAACATGTGTCTTTTATGTTTATTAAGTCATTTGGTTAAATGGCGTACTTCAAGGACTTAGTCAATCAAGCAAGCATGTGTCTTTTACGCTTCTTAAGTCATTTGTTTTGAATTGAATACTTCAAGCCTTAGTCAATCAAGCATGTACGTTCATGCCTCTTGAGAATTTATCTTTGAATTTAACATTTCAAAAACCTTAGTCATTTAAGCGTAAATATCACCTCAAGCTTTGGGCAAGGTTCCCACAACCACTTTAAGCTTCTTAGCACCTAATCCTTGGGTATGATTCCCACCTCGAGGTTAGCCCTAGCTTGCTTAAGATCAAAGGACTTTTTAACACTAACTTTTGAAGGTCTTTAATGAAGCTAACCCTAACGTCTTTTAAGCTCCATTAGGTAGCATTGCTCTTTGACAAACCATCGTGTCATTTAAAAGAAACATGTACATTTGCTTACTCTAATGTAGCATTGTAAGCGTTGTCAAGGTTCATACTATCCATAAGCTGGATTCCTTGCATCCATCTAGCATCTTCAAAAGGATAATTTTTTAACTTAATAAGATACCGTTGGATAATCTTACCATGTCATAGTACCTTGTCTTCATGCCAAAGGATAGCTTCTTATTATAGCACCTCTTTTTGGTCTTCGATTTTGGGAGGGTCTTCAATAATTGATTCATTTGGAGGCTCTCTTTTGTAGGGTTTAAGTAGGCTCACATGAAAAGCATTGTGTATGAGCCAATGGTAAGGCAACTTTAGTTGATAAGCCACCTCATTGATTGGCTTCAAAATTTGAAAAGGACCATAGTATCTTTTTGCTAGTTTAGCATAATACTTTTGATGGCCCGTAGGATTTTTGCCCGTCGTTTGCCTCAATCGAGCCTTAGGAAACTTAAGTAAGACCCAATCATTTTCTTTGAACGTAAGGTCCTTTTGTGCTTGTTAGCAGCAGCTTTTTGCCTTAGTTGAGAGATGGATATAGCCTCCTTAATCTTTTGAAGGGATGCTTGCAGGTCACGGCTATACTCATCGGCAACGAAGATCTTTCCATGTACTTTAAGTAGTAACGGACTTTTAGGTCTTCCCTCTTATGATTTCAAAAGATGCTTTTCCCGTAGAATTATGGATAGTATTATTATACGCATACACTACAAGAGGTAAGTACTTTTCCCATTGTGAGAGTTGATCTACTTCTGTAACATAGGTCTTAAGTAGATCAAGAATCGTAAGATTGGCTATCTCACTTTGGCTATCTCTTTGTGGGTGATAGGCCGAAGAGAAATTCAATCTTGTACCTAGATTTTTGAAGAGACCTTTCCAAAAATTAATGGTCATTCTAGGATCTCTATCTGACACGATGGATGTTGGCAATCCATGGTGTTTCAAAATATGGGATATGAAGAGAGTTGCTATTTGGTGTGCCTTAATAGTTTTCTTGACATGGATAAAGTGTGCTTGCTTGCTAAACATGTCGACTATTGTCCATATTCCCGTATTCCCATGGATAGACTTGGGTAATCCAAAGATAAAATCCATGGATATACTCTCCCATGGTGAATTAGGTATTGGCAATGGCTCGAGTAATCCAAGTTGCTTCCCTCTATCATACTTGGCTTTTTGGCATACCACACATTTTGAAACATACTCTTGTATGTCCACTTTCATGGTAGGCCAATAAAAGTATGTCTCTACTCCTCGAAGAGTAGGTTAAATGCCTCTATGCCCCACATAGGGAGGAGCATGGGATTCATACATGACTTTCTCACGAAGGGAGTGGGTAACACATAGCCTATTGCCATGGAGAAGATAACCATTCTGCAAGGTGAATGGTTCCTCTTTCTTCCCTAAAGCAAGGGCTGACATTATGTCTTTAAAGTCAGGGTGAGTAGCATACTCATGTATCATAGAAGATAGATCATTGTGAGTTGCTATAGACAAAGCATTAACTTTTGGTTGTCGTGAAAGTGCATTAGCCACTTGATTGTGCTTACCAGCAATGTGAGTAATGTGGAAATTAAATTGCGAAAGAAAATTTGTCCACCTCATTTATTTGTCAGAAAGCTTTGTTTGCGTCATGAAGTACTTGAGACTTTGATGTCTGTTCGTAAAATGAATGGAGTCCCCAATAGATAGTGCTTCCATGTGTCTAGGGCATGTAAAACAGCTAAAAGCTCTTTCTCATAAATGCCCAAGACCTATTCATCCATATTGAGCCTTCGGCTCTCATATGCTATGGCATGCCCTTCTTGAAGCAAGACTGCTCCAAGGCAATCACCACAAGCATCACATTGGACCTCAAATGGTTTTGAGAGATCCAGAAGCATGAGGACCGGTTGAGAGGTAAGCTTCTCTGTGAGCTTGTCAAAAGCTTTTTTCTCCTTAGCAGTCCATGAATACTTAACGTTCTTCTTTGTTAAGTCATGTAATGGTCCTGCTATTTGAGAAAATTTTGCTATGAAGCATCTATAGTATGCACATATACCAATAAAGCTTCTTAGCTCATGTAGATTCCTTGGATTAGGCCATGCTTTTATTACCTCTAACTTCGATGGATCCATACGGATACCGTCTTGAGAGATAATATGACCTAAGTATTGAATCTCTTGAAGGAAAAATTCGCTTTTCTTTTGGTTGAGAAAAAGCTTGTTCTCCCTCAATGCTTGAAAAATCACTTGGAGATGTTGCTTGTGTTCCTCCAAGGACTTGGAGTAGATGATGATATCATCAAAGAACTATCCACTGAACTTGAGGTGGGGTCTAAATATTTTCTCCATCAAATGATTGAATGTGGCAGGTGCATTGGTCAAGCCAAAAGGCTCATTAGATATTCATAAAGACCAAACGTTATACGAAACGCGGTCTTTAGGATATCTTCCTCCACTATCCTTATTTGATGATAGCCACTTTTAAGGTCACGCCTATTGAAGTAGGTGGAGCCTTGTAGTTTATCAAATAGATCTTCTACCCGAGGTACGGAAATCTATTTTTGATAGTGATATGGTTTAGTGCGCGATAGTCCACACACATGCGGTAAGTTCCATCTTTCTTTTGCACTAAAAGGACTGGAGAACAAAAGGGAGAGGAGCTAGGCCTCATCATCCCTTTTTCTACCAATTCTTGTACTTGCCTCATGATCTCCTCTTGTTGAGCTTGGGAAACTCAATAAGGAGGTTTGTTAGGCGGTGAGCTTCCTGATAAGAGCTCAATTCGATGGTCATCATCCCCTCGTTTTGGAGGTAAGTCCATAGGGATATCATCGATGAACACATCTTGAAATCCTTTTAGAAAGTTAGACAAGTCTAACTCTTCTTGATTCCTACCATTCACCTTTGATGAACCATTAGGACCTTTTAGGGACTCTGACAAAAATCATGTACGCAGAAACTGAGCTCTTCATTGATTTATCAAGGGCAAGAGGATTTACAAGTGGTATAATACGACCAGACTCATTAGCATCTATATACATGTTCTTTCGCATGTAGGTGAAGTAGATTCTCCTTTTAGGGAACTTCATGTTGGCAGCCATGCAATTAAACGGGATAGCATCCTCATGTTGGAGAGGAGAGATGAAAAAGTCTTCTTTGTCGACATAGCTTTGTACATGAAGCCTCAACTCCCCAATCAAGGGAGTAACGGGGGCTTGTTGTCCCTTGGAAGCTGTGTCAGCCGTTACAATATCTCCCATCTCAAAATATTGAATGCCCAACTTGGTGGCCGTCTCCGTTAATATGAAGTTGTGAGTAGAGCCAGGGTCAAACAAGATGAAGGCATCATGCTCCCTTACCTTTCCCCAAGCATAGGAGAAAGATGATCCATTGCAATGAGCATCCTCTTTTGGAGCTTCGATGGTGGAAGCTCTAGGAGTCTCATAACGAGCATTTCTTTTGGGACAAGAACAATAACCATGTCCTTGCTCCCCACACTTAAAATATTTTTGATCCTTGCGAAAAAATTCAAGCTCTTCAGGCGAGAGTTTATTTTTATCTTTGTAAACTCCTTTCTCCTTACACCTCGATTGTTGTTGTTGTTGTTGGAATGGCCTTGGGAAATATTTTGGGCATTAATTTTTCCCTTTGCATCACTTTTGTCTTTATTTTCCATGGGCTTGACATTCCGTCTAGCCCCTTGTTAAAAATTGATACGCGAAGCAACCATGGTATGGTGGATTACTTCGCTAATAGAACTAGGCCGTTGAGAGTTGACATACTCGGCCTTCTCTTCAAGTAATCCCACACAGAATTGTTGCTTTTGCTCGGCGAAGTCTATCTTTCGAAAGATAGTAGCCTTGAGATGTAAATCCCAAAACTTGTCCACATATTTGCGGATAGACTCATGAGAGAGAAGCCTTAAACTCCTCCATTCGGTGAGCACTTTGTCCTTTGCATGGCTTTGGGGCTTCGTCGATGCCACAAAGGCTAGCCCACCCTTGACGAGCCGATTTTTGGAAGTGCATACCTACATGGCGTAGCTTGGAGGACTCCGTGAAGCACTCGTCTCCAAAGGCCGCCTCAAATTGTTGGATGAAGGCCAACACTTTGTCGGTAGCACCAAAGGTGTCATCATAGGTAAGAAAAGAGATACTCTTTCCTCTCTCTTTGAACTTCTTTAGCTTTTTGTGACCTTCGCCATGCAGGGTAAGATTTGCGATGTCCTCCCCTCTTGTATTCTCTAAGAGAATAGCCATAGCTTTCATCGGTAGAGGAGAAAGGTGAAGAAGGAGGAGAAGAGGGTGACCTCTTTCTTGCCCTTTTCTTCCTTTGTTTCCTTTCTTTCCTTTTGGAGTGACGAGGAGAAGGACTATGGGTTAATGGTTTCCTCTTGGGAGGAGTTGGCAATCATTTAGTATGCCTTCTTCGTGGAGCCACATCTTCGGAGGAACTTAGGGATTCATTACTTTCTTGATCTTTGGATTCCTCCTCTCATATGGGAGAGAGTCTTCTTTTGGGAGTCTCATCAAGACGCCTCCTAAGCTCTCTCTTCTCTTAAAGAGGAAAGGAAATCCCAGAAGCACGAAGTTGTTGAGTAACTTCGGCTTGCAAAGCAGGGTTGCCCATAGCTTGCATAGCTTGTTGCAACCTAGTAACAAGATAATTAACGAAAATGGGGGCATCATCATTAGCACCTTCATGTGCAAAATCAAAGTTATCAATGTTCATTCTACTCTCTTTATTATTGTCAGCCATGTTAATTAAACTTATGTGTTTACTTAGTGTATGCTTTGGCAATTCAAAACTTTAGTTGCTACTCGTCTTAGCCTCCACTGCCCACTGAACAACCTAGTCCTATTCCTAACCAAGTGTTTAAAGCCACAAAGATGTTCCACCTTCGAGGCATAGTTGAGACCTATGACCAGTTTGACCGCCCTGACCTCAAAGCGCCCAAAATAATCCAGAAGGCTTTGAGATCCTTGAGAGGACCCTGGTCACCCCAATGATCTTTCCGATCGCAAGCAGCGTTGAAAATTGATCTTTCTAATCCCAAGCAGCGTTGAGGGGGACCAAGAGGTCAGGATCTTACAATATGTAAAAATACCAGAGGCGAAAAGGGGGGCATGACAACGGGATCCTAAGCTGCGCAAGAAGATCGTGCCCATCCATTTCTCAACCGCCTTCTGCATGGGATTTCATTAACCAGGCATAAAATGGGTGGAGGGAGGTGACTAATGGTTGATAGAACAAAGGGGGGGCCACTGGCTCAATGCTTGATCCCCCCGTCGTTTTTAGAGTTAGAGTTGATCTGCAACTTTGAATTGCGGGTGCCACCTAATTTTCCAAAAGGAAAAACGACTCCCAACAACAGATAAAGAACGAAGGGTTCTCAGATAAGATTTAGTGAAAGATTGCACAGTAAGGGCTCCATATCCCAGAGGATGTATAGGGTGGGTTCGCTCCCTCACGGAATCTCTCATAGGACGACCCCTTTGTTGCGTGCGCAATTAGAAACTACCTTGGGAATGGCGGTCCCCTTATACAGGAAAGGATGTGCCTCGCATCAATTGACAAAAGTTTCTTTTTAGGGGTTTTTTGGTATTTTTCCCCTCTGCAAGTGTCAAAACAAGGCAAGTGTCAAAGCTTCAAGTTCTAGGTCATTAATTGACAGATTTGTGATTTTTTACATGTCAACGATGATAAAGCCATATTGAATGAGCGGCACCTACCTCATGAAAAAGACACCTTTTTCGTATTTTTTTAAATATCAACCTATTTTTCTATGTAGCATTGACTCTTCTCTCATTGAAGAAACTCTTTTTTCTCTATCTTGTAATAGGCCCTCCAAAAAAACTCCAAAATCTCATCATCAATTGGTGAGCTTTTCCTTCTCATAACTCATCATAACTAAAGCTACCCAACCATTCTCCATCTTCAATATCGTGGCCACATGCCTTCTCTCAACCGGCTTACAGGACCACCATACCCTCACCTCAAATGTTCCATTTGTCCTGCTTCCTTCACCAAAGAGCTCTTGCTCAGCACAAGCTTCCTCATGGCCTACCCTAATGCACACATGGTGATCCTAAGCTCGAGCTCATATCCACCTTTTCATTTGCAAAATTTAAATCAACAAATTGTTTTTTCCCGCTTCTATGGAAGTTAAGAAGACCCTCCCTAAAAACTAAAAAATTAAACGAAAACCCAATCCTAATATGTGTGCACCACAGCAAAAAATAGAAAAATGGAAGATCCCAAGGAGATTTTGTTTGGCAAGTGGATGCAATTGACTCTCTCTCTCTCTCTCTCTCTCTCTCTCTCTCTCTCTATATATATATATATATATATCTGAGGGTCTGGTCCAAATGCAAGAAAAAACCATTTTTCCAAAACCTACAGAAGTGAAACAACAAAGGTAAATTGAAAAATTTGAAGGTTTCTAAACCAAATTAGACTAAATTTTTCAAAATTTTGTAGGCTCTCACCTTCAAAGATAAAATTAAGAGGTAAATTTTAAAATTTGTAGGTGGATTACACTAACCCTAGGTTTTTTTCAAGCACTGGTCTGGTCTCTCTCCCCCTCTGAGTGCAAGCTGTGAGGTGCCCTCTTCTCTCTTTCTCTCTCTCTCTCTCTCTCTCTCTCTCTCTCACATCTACAAGGCAACCAGAGAGTCAACAGCCAAGACAAGGGAGTTGGGGTAAAGAGTCTCCGTGTCGTGCAGGCAGAGGGGGATGAGGATGAGCATAAGGGTCGGACTGCAACACAAGGGTGACGTGGATTTTAATGGAGGGCGGGGAGAGGGGAAGAAGGGGAATCTCACTACTGGGAGATTTTAGTTTGGTTCAAGCCATTATGTATGGAATCTAAATGTCACAATGCTATTAAACAAGCTAAAATAAAACACTTATCCATTCATTCTGTAATTTTGATTTTGAGGAACTAGTACACTTTCCTCGTAGAAATGAACTAACATAAGCAATTTCCTGTCTCTGTTGTATGCTTGCGTGTAGCCTAAAAACTATTCTTGTATGAGAAAAAACTTTTCTTGTTTTCCTACTAGAAAAGAGCAACATAAACAATTTCCATTCTATGTTGTATGCATAAGTGGGCCTATGAACTAGTCTTGCACTTAACCTTCTTCCAAACAGATCAATGAGGGCAATTCAAAGATTCACAAGAAGAGATCTAGCATTCAAGGATTTTTGTGGGAACACAAGCTTTTTCCATATACAATTTCTCTTGTCACCCCCACGAAAGAAACAGAGAGCATTATGACAGAAAAAAAAAAAAGATTCAATCCTAGATTTTTCTTAGTCATTAACAAAAGGACAGCAGAAACAAACTACGGTCATCCTTATTCTCAAGCCTACACTTTCACAATTGTGCCCACGAATCAAACAAGCATTGTAATTTTTCTTTACTGATGACTGAAGCCTACACTTCACAATGGTGCCCATGGATCAAACAAGCATTGTAATTTTAAATTGAAGGCATGGCCTTCCAGGCCGAAACAGGGGTAAGGACCATAATGGCATATACCCATCAATTCACTCTACAAAATCTCATGCCAACATGAGAACCATACACGCACCTTGAAGACTTGGCAAACACAAGATTGAAACAGGAAATTCAAAGGCCAAAGTTAATAATGAATAAAATCCTGTACCTTGAACTCCAAAAATAAAAATATGAAGTTAATACTATAAATCATACATAGCCTGGACAGAAACTTCATGAGCTGCAGCGGACAAGAGCAGGCAGTGATACCCTGCGATAACTGTTCTACATGGGTCGGTAGCTGCACAGAGGGCATCTCTATTGCAGATGGAATTGACCTTTCACAGCAGCTTCACAATAGAAACAGCAGTTAACTGTACATTTTCTAAGATCCTCTCCTGCACTCCATGTACATCTCAACATACAGATAATGCCCATCGCTCCATTGAAGCAACCAACAGGAGAACCCAATTGAGTCTGCGTCCGCCCATGCCATCAAACTTTATCCACTCTAACTTCCGCTAATGAACTACTCTCATATTAGCATGTTTGCCTCTGTCTAGTACACAACAGGACTTGCAGGGTGGAAGGCAAACAGGGACCATCGTTGACACAAGGCGCGCAAGGTAACTTCATGTGACAGTATAAATCCTAGGTAAACAAACTTCATGTCTCTGCCCAATTGAGAACACACTTCCATGAAGCCTTGCTATGGGGACGACACAATAGACACACCGAAAATCTTCTTCCCAGAAAATGACTCAAATCACTAGGCACCACAAGAAAATCCTGGATCCACAAGCAAGATCGACTACATGTCCCCTTGCAAAACAAAAGTGCAGGCTTGACAAGATACGACCATCCAAGATAAGGAAGAATGAATTCATCAGGAACTGCGACATGAGTGTGTCTCAGCCGCTCGAACTGGATTGAAGTACGGGTGCATCTAACCAAATTTGGAAAACACAACCAAGCTCAATGTTGATGACTTATCGAGCGGGTAAAACAAGTACATGCAATCCCAATGACCTTACCATGGCCTCGCGCGCAGTGGGCCTTTCCTGATGGTCGTATCGCAGAAGCTTGTCAAGAAAATCAACTGCCTGCAAGTGCAGTACTATTAAATACGAGGATGACAATCACTTGATAATTGGCATCAGCTCAACTTGCCTCAGGTGTGACTAGATGTTGATTGTCTGGTTTCATGAATTTTTGCCATGGTTTCCGACTATGCCTGTCACATGTATAAAAGAATGAGGGGTGGAAAAGAGGCCGTCAATGATCTTAGCCACAAGCTAGAAATTACCATCCAACCAAAGACCGCAGTTGGGGGTCTAGGTCAATGTGATATTTATCAAGATACGCATTTAGCTCTTCTGTCCCCAATACCTGTAGAAGGCACAAAATATGAAAAATCAGACACTAGTTTACCTTTTTTAGCTAGCTAAATGAGCCTCAACAGATATAGGCACAAACACGCCCACATGTATTTGTGCTTTTTTTCTCTTTTTTTTTTGGGTGGGGTGGGGGTTTTTTTACCTTTTTTTTAAGGGGGTGGGGGGGTGGGGGGGGGGGGGGGGGGGGGGGGGGGCCTAACCCTGCCCCCTCGCATCCCAACCGTAAACGCCCCTGACTACACCTGCCGCTGCTTGACCAAGTCTCTCATTTTGCTGCACGTTCTACAGATTTCGCCACCGTTCGCATTGCACCTTCCATCACAGCCCGCCTGTTCCCCACCGCTGTTCGCCTAAATCTGCAGTCTCCCCTTGCTGTCCACCCTATTTCTGTTGCGCTGTTGGGGGCTATTGTATATTGGCTCAGATTTTGCCTATAGTGACTGTGTGCGCCTAAATTTTTCCTTTCAATTTGCTGGCTCCAACAATTGCTGCCCGATCGAATGGGTTTTCATCTTGCCGTCAGCATCATACGCTGCGATACACATTGCCTTTCCTTAACAGGCTGCTGCCCACCTGCCACTTTGGGCAGGGTGATAGGATATCTAGCGTTTTGTTTGTGAACACGTGGCCTCAATTGGTAGCGGAAACCACTTAATTAGAGGTTTCCCCAATCCTGCTTCAACCGGGCTTGCAGCAAACCTCGCAACCAAAGTGAAACGAACACACGGAGAGGATCTCCCGGCTACACAGACCCCGCCTATAGACGCGTCGGACAAACCACCCGACCATAGCCACCATCCGGTAGCACCCCCGGATTGGGGCCAACGTCCAAGGACATAGGCGTGCACCTGTAAGACCGAGCATCCCATACCACACGGCCTCACCTCCTCGAGGTGACCTCGCCCAATCCTACCCTCATGGGCTAACCAATGGCACTCTGCCAATGGGCTACAAATAAGGCCTTGGTATCCCTTTTATAAAAGTGGCCAACCACATTGGCCGGATTCACACTACGTCGTCTCACACACCGGACGCCCATCCCGACGGTGCCTTAGACCAGATCCCCTCTCTTGTAAGCGGGTCCCCCCTTGAAAACCATTGATGTCCTCATCAATGAAGTCGGGATACTGAGCTTTCAAAGGGAGGTTTTGGAGTTGGTACAAACCATTTATGCAAAAGGGTTCCAAAACTCAAAAACGTAACTTAATGGACTTGTATTGGCATGTAGGTCCTGTGAACAAGCTCGCAAAATTTCCGGGTACTGAGTCTCCTTGGTTCTAAGACACTAATATGTAGCATATTGGCTCTAGAGGTTCATGTAGCATGTCCGCGTGGCACACAGAACCATGTGCACATGGCATCCCCTCCTGTTTAAGGTGAGATACGGGTACCGAGTTCCATGGCCTTCTTATACGAGACTATCGCCCTACGGGCCCGTGTCATTGACTATCGAGATTTTCTATTCACCCGGTTCTTTCCTTGAACTTTACAACACAGAGAAACTCCACAAATAAGCTTGTGATTGGAAATTACACTTCAAACAAAACATGGCTTGGGAGCTAGGGTGCTTCCAAGCAAACAGCAACACCCCGTAGGCCCCAAAGACCGGTGCCCCTTTCGGTATTTCTTTATTTTAATTGCATATAATCGATTCGAACGCTTTCATCTAGCTCTCACAACGCTGTAATTGCAGGTTTTTGACCCAATTTTGCCAACATAACGACGCAAAACCCCTGTAAGTCAAAAGTAGACGCCAAGGACAGTTTCCCATGCAATTTGGAAGCTCTCGTGAGCTGCAGGTCAACTTCAGCGTGCTGTAATTCCCTATTTTGACACTCTCATGTGCCCAAAGCCCTGTTTAAGCATCTCGAGGCTTTCCCGAGGCTCCCTTGGCAATGTCCTACAATTTAGGTGTAAAATCCTAAACCTGCAGAAAAACACAGCAGGCTGTAATTTTCTGTTTTGAATTGTTTTGGGCGGATCAAACACATCTATGCGTGTCACAAGTGCTCCCGCACGCAATGGGACAGTTCCCCTTTGAATCGTGAGTTTTCATGCCAAAACCTCTCCCACTACGCAATCCTTCGCGATGGAACTGAGCGTACCTATGGCCTTAGCAAACGCACATAAAACCCCCAAAATTGTACATGGTCAACTGAGAAGCCCAACTAGTGGGGCCTTACCATACGTGCAAAGGGGAGAGCGAGATGCACAAAGCAAATCATCGTGCTACATGAGACAACGAAGAAGGCAAGCTTTTCCATTAAAGGTGTGATCACCTACACCCCCTTCTCAAATTTGGGTGCCCCCTCTTGCTGATGACACTAGTAAATCCACCCAGAGCCGCCATGTGTCCACTTTGCCTCTTTGTCCAGTCATTTGTGACTTCAAAAAGAGGGTAATCAAGGGAAAGAAACCAGCAACTAAGGTTAGTGGTTTCCACAGCCTCGTGACATACCCCCCTCTTGAAATCGCAAACATCCTCGATTGCATGCCAGATATACATGCATAGATGATTTAGTGTGATTAGCACCCTTTTATTATCACATGTGTCCGGAAGAAAGTTCATGTAACATAGATACAAATGACTTAATGAAACCTTCATACTTTTGTCATTTCTATCTACGATAGAAGTGAGCGTTATCCCTTTAGCATTTGTAGAGCAACATCCACCTCTATTGCACTAAATCCGTATGTACATTGGATGTGCTAGCTCCATTATGACCCCTCTCTTGAGCACGGTGAGTTGGGGCATAGCTAGGTTGTAACCCAAAGACCCCTCTTTTGAGCACGTTGAATCGGGGCGGCATACCTAGGTTGTAACCCAAAGGCCTCAAGGTAAAGCTGCAACACGTTTGGTGACTCTAGCAGTCTACACTCTTCCAACGACTTTGCATCCATAGGTGGATAGTTCCTGAACTTCACCAAATACTGTCCTACAACTTTTTCCTTAACTTTTCTTTCCTTATCTGTCACAAACTACTGACATGTCAAGCCTTGAAGAATGGAGTCAACTTGCAGATCTCGACAAAGGGGCCTAAACCCTAGAAGAAGCAAAAGCAACAGAAACAGAAGAAAAAGAAGAAGCCGTAGAAGGATTTTACGCTGGCCTGCTGACGTGGTAGAGCCATACGGAATCCCGAATTTTACGTTGACATGCTGACGTGGCAATTGTACGAACGCCCGGGTTTCGATCTGACATGTGCTGACGTGGCACTGTACGAATTTTTGTAATTTGCCTTGGCAGCTTTTTACATCAACTTTTGGGCCGGTTGCTTTTGAGTTTAAAGCTTTTCATGTAAACTACTTTTAATGGCCAAGGGCCTTTAAATATGAGGCTAGGGCTCATTCTCTAGCACTCTTTTGGAAGGTGCAGAGTGTGGAGTACCGGCTTGTACTGTGTTGATGCAATATAAAGAAATATCGAAAGGGGCACCAATGTTTGGGGTTAATACTCTCTGGGATGGAATTTCGCCACTCCCTGTCACGTGCGCTCTCTCTCTTTCAGTTTCAATTGTTATTGAAGTGCTCAAAGTCTATTCAGCCTGCTCTTTTCTATTAGCACGTGGTGCCCGTCTTGTGACATTATCTGCCAAAATCTGCTCAAGTACCAAGATCTCATCAAGTTCCTTAACTTCTGGTTGATCCTCATTTGGCATGTCTTCTGGCACATCTCCCACGAAGGATCTTAGAAGACTCACGTAAAACGCATTATGCATCTTCCAATTAACAGGTAATTTCAGCCTATAAGCAACATCGCTAATCTTGTCAAGTACTTGAAAAGGCCCATAGTAACACAAGCTGAGTTTGGGAAATAACCTTTCCGTGCCCTTCACCTTTTTTAACCTTGCCTTTTCAAACAGTAACAGTACCCAATCACAATGTGAAAGAAAAAAATTCACGTCGGTGACGATCAGCAACCCTTTACTGCTTTGCTTGAGTCTTCTCCGAGGCAAGCTTAATTTTCTTGTACATTTCATCTATATTCTCAACATATCAATCTGGTTCGAAAATTTTGTCCTTGTGTGCAAAATGGAAGGAACCTTTTTGCCACCCTCAACAATCTCAAAAGGTGTCTTGCCTGTTGACAAATGCACCGTATTGTTGTACGCATACTCAAGCATAGGTAGATACTAAACCCACTTGCCCTTATTATCTGACACGGCATTTTAGTTCTTTTGATTGTCCATCAGTTTGTGGATGAAATGAGGAGGAAAACTTGAGCGCGGAGCCCATGTTTTCAAATAAGCCTCTCCAAACATAAACAATCGTGCCAGCTGATTAGATTTTATCTTCTTCCTGACAGGAATAAAATGGACATCCTTTTGAACCTACAAATAATGGTCCATATACCATCATTTCAAAGATAAAAACCATAGCAATACTTTCCCATGGCTTATCTGGAATAGGCAATGGTTGTAACAACCCTGGTGTCTTTTGCATGTCAAACTTAACCTTTGGGCAAACCACACATGCTCGCACAAAGGCATCTACATCTCTCCTCAAAGTAGGCCAATAAAAAGAATGTCTCGACCGCTTTTACAATCGCATCTATACGACGATGCCATGCATACGCTCGGACATGGCTTTCTTCCCCATAACCTTATGTCATAATGGCCTAGTGACACATAGGCTTCCATGCATCATCATAAAACCGTCCTTGAGGAGGTAGTCCTCATGGCGTAGCCCATCTTCCAACTCTTGAAAGATCCTTCCAACATCTTCATCAGTAGCATACAGTTCCTTCATGTCAAAGCTCGTGATGATAAGGAATTGACACAGCTGAAATTTGTGGCTTTCTTGATAACGCATAAACCACATTCCACATACATTATCTGAAAGTGGAACATGGAAAGAATGTTTGCCCATCACATATGCTTTTCGGATAACTTTGACTATGTCAAGAAGTATCGCAAAATCTAATGATCTGTTTGGACAACAAAAATCAACACCTAGAAGGTAGTGCCTCCAACTAGAAAGTGCATGAATCACATCCAGTAGCTCTCTCTCATAGATTTGAGTAGTCTTTTTTGGCCCTTGCAAGATTTTGCTCTCATAAAGTGCTAATGAGATCTAGCAAGACGATTACTGAATTTGGAAAGTCATCTTTTCTTTTAAGATTAAAAGCTGAAATGTATTTTTTGTAGAGCATGAAGGGGCAATCTTAGTAAAGTTCCTCATAAACCTTCTGTAGTAAGAGCATAAGCCCAAGAAGATAAGGACATCGTGCACAGTCTTCAAGTCTGGCCATGTCTTAATTGCTTCAACTTGGCAGAATCCATTCGGACACCATCCCATGACACTATGTGGCCAAGAAAGTGGATCTCCTTCAAGAAGAATTCGCTTTTCTTAGGATTGACAAGCAACCTAGCTCTTTGAACAGAATGGTCAAGTGACGCCTACGCTCCTCATCATTCTTTGAATAAACTATCATGTCATCAAAGAATATACCGACTAACTTTTGATGTGGGTGGAAAATCCGATCCATCATCCTTTTGAACGTAGCAGGAGTATTTGTAAGATCGAACGGCATCACTAAGAACTCATACAGACCAAAGGTCTTCCTAAACGCAACCTTATGCACATCCTCTGGCCTGATACAAATCTAATGGTACCCACTCTTAAGATCTATCCTGCTGAAAATTGCAGCATCCTCTAGTCGATCAAGAATAATCCTTAGGATAGGAAACCTGTTTTTTATGGTATTCTTATTCAACGCACGGTAATTAATACACATGCACCAAGAGCCATCTTTCTTCTGTACTAGAAGCACTAGGTAGCAAAATGGTTAAGAACTAGGTTGAATCAACCCTTTCTCTAGCAACTCCTCTACTTGGGTCATAATCTCTTTCTGTTGAGCCGCACTTATCCTGCAGGGAGGGCTATTTGGTGGGCTACAACCTGGCACCAAATCTATCGCATGATCCTCAGGCCTCTCCGGCGGCAACTGAGACGGTAATGAATCAAAAAAACGGTCACTAAACTCTCGCAAAAATGCTGACCTTTCTTCATCTAACACAGATAAATTTCACTGACAATGATCTAAAACATTACATGCAAAAATCAAGTACACCCAAGCAGATACAATAGGGACACAATCCCCTTTAAGCTTTACATCAAGAATGTGAGTTTTGTCCCTATGCTAAGAGGTGATCTTTTTGTTGGAGACATGTAGCACTCCATGTATATGGAACATCCATCGGATACCCAACAGCGCATCGCACCCTTCTAGTGGCATGATATAAAATTCATTTGTGTCCACATATGACTAAATATGCAGACGCAGCTTTTCAATGATAGGCATAACACACTCTTAATGGCCAGGACATGCAAACCCTGCCTCTGCTGTGTACCCCATCTCTTCGCCTTTGATGCCCAACTTGAAGGCCAGCTATGGTGAGATAAAGTTTGCTTTAGCACCTGGATCAGGGAAGATAAGTATTGTCTAGTCTCTGACTTTACCCCACGCTCTGCATAACTCACTGGCATCGGAGTTTGGCCTATCAACACCGCTGGCAGTAACATGGCCGTGGGTTTGGGCTCCTTCCCTTTCTTGTCCTCTTTGTCCTCTGAGTCAGCTACCTGCTAGCCTCCTCCTCTGGGGGACAATCTACAGCAAAATGGTCAGGCTGCTCGCATATAGATCATTTGATCTCAGCCATTAAAGCCTTCTTTTCCTCGAACGACTTGCATACAAAAGTCTTCCTTTTCTTTTTCTTGGCATGTCCTTCAAATGTCTAGCCACTTTGTTCTTTGTGCAGTAGTCTCAAAGCCCTTTAGGCAACCCACAACAATACTTCTCAATCTGCCATGTCAATGGCACAAACCTGTAGGAGGTTATTGAGAGCAACGCATTACAAAACCTCCGATTGTACTCCTGTAGGCTCTTGCAAGTAGCTGCAGTGAGTTGGTGCCAATCTGTCATGACATTGGCTTTAAATGCATTTGACAACCACGTAGATGCAAACATTTGCTTGAAGTATACCCATGCGGCGGATACTTGTCCTTGCATCAACAGTGTTGTCCACCATGTAAGCGCATTGCCTTTCAAGAAAGTGGCAACTTTCCTGACCTTGGAGTCTTCTGTAAAATTCCCCCCTGCATAAGCAATATCAAACTGCTGGAGGAAAGAGAGAGCCTTTGTCTTATTCTCAAAGCATTTGAAAGTATCAAATTTTACAATTGCACCACCTTCTTTCTATGCTTTTGGCTTTTCCAGTGCTCCCAAATTATCATAGGAAATTGTCTGTAACATGGACATTGTAATAGGAATCATCGGCGCCCCTTGGCCAATGACAATGTGTTGGTGAAAAACCAACCATGCCAAAATTGTCATGTGGCACCCCAAACTGGCTTTGATTGCACGGAAACCCTTGCTGCATGCCAATGTTACCATACATGGGGTTAGGCATCATGCCTCGCATACCCCCAAAGATTGTTTTTGGCATATATTGTTGGTTCCTAGGAACCAGGTGCATAACCAGCCACGCTCTCAAACACAAATTCACCCCCGAAATACCCAGGATGTACCGCGGGTGGTGGAAGAACCTATTGCATAGCCTGGAAACTGGTTCTTGTCCATTTAATGCAACACTAGGACTCTGAAAGGTGTCTTGTTGAACTTGTCCTTCTGAGACGCACAAGGGACCTGGGCTTGAGCCTCAACAAGCTCTCCTGCATGAGAAAGTTGCCTTGTTTGTTGTGACACAGGTGGCGCTTGCAGAAATTCCATAAACCTAGGTTCTGCACCAACCGAGAAAACAAATGTGTCCTGAAAGAATCCTCTTCTAGCTGTCCAATCATAAACCGTGGACCTTGTGGGGCATTCAAATTAACAAAAGATACAAACGGGGATGGCTATAAACTTTCGCCGATCTCTGGAGGGGGAACAACATGTCTGTCCTGTGAAGAGGAACTCTCTTCCCTGGCGTCATTTGTCCTCTCAACCATAGTGTAATTCCAAGTTCCTGTGCTCTATGTCTTCGCCTCGAACCAACCAAGACTCACTCTTTAAGGAAAAAGTGATTTTCTCTCAACGACGGAACCATGAAACTGGCTCGTAGGGCAGTAGACTTTAGCTTTCACCCGTTTCCAATCTTGAACTTTACAACAAACAAAAACTATACGAATAAGATTGTAATTGGAAATTGCACTTCACACAAAACACCGCCTAGAATAAAGAAATACCGAAAGGGGCGCCAATCTTTGGGGCCTTCAAGGTGTCGTTGTCTACTTGGAAGCACTCTAGCTCAGGGTGTTAAACACCATCACCTTGGTTTTACCAAGATTTACAGGCAATCCACTATCGTCTGCAACACAGTGTAATGCATCCAACTGTCACTGCATACCCTCTGGTGATTCAAAGATCAACACAATATCATCGGCATATAACAACAATGGGATCCACGTCCCCGCCAACTGGGCACCTCTATCACCCTCTCTGTCAATGTAATCAGACACCTCATCAACATACATACCAAATAGAGTAGAAGACAATGGGCAACCCTGTTTCACCCCAATGGTGGAGTGAACTACATCAAATATCCTCGCCGCGGTGCGTACATGTCTCATCACTGCTCTGTATAGAACCATAATCCCCCAAATCAACACTATGGGCACCCCCATCTCCTGCATTTTGCGCGGTACCATGTCAAATGCTTTGCAGAAATACACAAAACTACAATAAATCTGTCTCCCATGTGACATGCCCTCTACAATGATGGCTATGAGTGTCAAAATATGATCAAGAGTAGAGAAACCCCTCCTAAAACCGGCCTAGCCCTTTGTTCGTACACCCTCACCCTCTGCCCAATTACTCAATTGTTGCTCAAGATTGGATGCATACAACTATGCTAATGTGTGCCCAACCATAATAGTGCGGTAATTCCCATGCTCTGAAGTAACACCTCCCTTGAAGATAGGCACAATAGTAGACAACCTCCAAGTCTCAAGTAATCCCTCACACATGGCATGATTGAACAACACTGCAAGAACCTCTACCAACATATCTCTAGCATGTATAAAGTGCTTTGCTACTAGACCATCATGATCATATGCCCTGCTGGTTGTCAATGGCTCTCTTTACCATCTCAGTGGTATAGAAGGTGTTGGTAGGTGGGCATGGCTCTGTAGGATCTGGAAGGGGGTCCTGTCAAGGAACTGTATATAACGATGTCGCATACTAGCCCCACACATTAGGAGAAGTAATCACTTGGGGGGGAGAGCGCTCATGAAAGAATCGCCATGCCTCTCTTGAGTCTCTACTCAAGAACAGTTGATACAAGTCTCGCTCCATCTGGGCCAAATAAGCTCGTTTCTTCCGTCGCACAAGGCGCCAGGAAGCAATCCGAGATTGTCTATAAGTGAAGACTCCTAAAAGAAGATCTCTCTGGAGCTGGGCTCTCATCTCTCTGCACTCCTCATCATACCAACTATTCTGGGGCATGCTCCCAGAATGTCGCCTCCGACCCGGCTGAGTGTGTGGGTATTCCTCTGATGCTGCACCATACAGTGTCTCAGTCAGTAAAGTGGTGCACTCCTCCACTGAGAGACCAAGACTAGCTGTGCATAGACGGCTATAGATCTCTGTATAAACCGAGTCAGTCTTTGGTGTAAATGTATAACGCAAATGTGACCTGCCTCCTAATGTCCGGGTTGTACTATACTAAAATGAAACGGACAATGTCAAAAGAGCATGATCCACTGCTACAACCCACTGGTCTGGCTCCCACTATGAAATCCTAAATACCACCTACATCCAGCTCTCTAAGCATCTTATCTGCAGTGTCGTAGAAGACTCACTGAGAGTTGCCCGTTCGGGCATTGAAGTCCCCTAGGAGGATGATATCACCATCCCTAGAAAACTCCCATATATCATCATCTAGTATAGAGAAAGGCGATTGTTCTCTGGGTGCAGCATATAATGACGTACTAGGGGGAAGTAACATATGGAAATGTATAGAAATCGGCCTGTGTCAGCTATCAGTCTCACCCACATGTATCTAGCATGATCATCTCTCCATACAATATGTAGTAGTGGCTGTAACTTCTCCCTAAATAGCACTGCTGCTGCTCCTGAACCTCTACTTCCATGCTCAGATCTCACGACTGTCCTGTGGGCTGTCTCCCATTTGTATCCCACCACATGTGGCATAAGCTGTCCAGGGGCCTGATCAGTCTCTAAGAAGAAAACATTGTCCCTCTCGCTGAAACTGTCCTCAAAGGCACCAACGTCCAACCTCCTAGATCCATTACAATTCCAAGTAGCCATCTTTAGTGTGGTCCCATAGGTCTCACACCATCATGTAGAGTGCCGCTCTACAATCACCACCCGACCATCTCTATAAAAGGCTGTCTTTCCCTTCTCCCTTGCCACCGTAATCTCTGGCATTACCTCTCTCATATGCGCAAGCTGTGAGAGTGAGATCATCACCGAGGAAAACACCCGTCTTCTTGAGAGTAGGCCTCTTTTTCAAGAATTTCTTCTTCTCTTCCAAGGAGAGGAAGCGTAGTATAGAGCTCTAATTTTTGAAGATTCTCCCGGGCCACCACTCTTCTTGCCCACTCTCCATGCCTTTGTGTGTGAAGGCTTGTCCACCCCCATCATGGATGTGAGCATTGTGACCTCTTTTTCCACATTGTTTATGTCCTTGAGGCCGGTTACCCTCACATGTAGAGCCCGCATCCTCCTCCTTTGTTCCTCTTCGAGGGTCATGTTAATAAGAGTGGGTGTACAAGGAGCTTCCTTACCTTTCATTTTCTTGGTGACCTCAATCCATTTTTCGGCCTCTTCTACTTTCTTTTGTGTTGCGGAGATGATCGCGGCCCATGACTTCTCCTCATCTTCCTTGATAATCTGTATTTCTTCTCTCATGGTATTCAATTCTTCCATCATGGATGGCTGAATTACGCCTTCTTCGAGCCGCCCACTTTTTGCTGCAAGAAGTTCACTTTGGAGAGTTCGGATTGTGGCTTCTTGTGAAGCTGCTTGCTCTTCGACTCGAGAAATCCTTTCGCATAGGTTCTTCTTCTCCTCTTTCCATTCCTTCATCTTTTGAAGAAAGGTTGCCTCCATCTCTTTCTTCCACTCCTTCACTTCAACTTGAAGTGTTGATATCCGCTTGTTGGTAATCGAGAACTTCATGTTGAGAGGGAGGCGGGCTATAGCCACTGAACAGTGAGAGAGAGTCCAAACCCATGTGGGGTGGGGTGGGTGGAGAGAGAGAGAGAGAGAGCTTTTCAAAATTGCCTTGAAAAAGTGCACCAAGATTAAACTTGCCCCACGCTTATACCACTACCTGAAAGCAGGCAGTGCCAACAAGACTCACGAACACATCATGCCCAACTCAGCCCTCTACCAAGAACCTCCAAAATTCACCTTTTTGTCTTTAATTGTTCTTTTAGCAAGTCCTTTCTCACTTGGTTGTTAGAAATTTGAAGCGTAAATTGAAAATGTAGATTTATTGTTTCATGCTTTTTTTTTTAAATAAAAAAATACGTATTTGTTCCATTTGTAAACACTGTACTTTTCATACATCAAAACTATGGTGGAAATACGCACCTCCTCAATCCTAAGTCCTCTCAAAGGAAAATATGAACTCTCTTGTTCCTCAACTCTGCACCCATGGCATCACAAAGCTTGAAGCTCCTTGTGTTCTCGATTGAGAGACACGAACTTTACATCCATCAAACCACTTCGGATGCAAGGCTGGCCTTGTTTTGTTCAACCACTGGACATTGTGATAACTAGTCTTGGCTCATGTGCAGCAATTTCCCTTACCACCGGTACAAAGCCATATCATGGAAATTTATATCCTGTTGCTTTATCGTGTTTCCTCTTTCATTGATGTGCAGAAGTTTACGTGGTGCAAGTTTAACCCATGATTGTGGGTGCGGCGCTCTTACCACAATGGAATCACCTTGTATGAGAGAGAGAGAGAGAGAGAGAGAGAGAGAGAGAGAGAGAGAGAGAGATCCTTGCTCCTCACCTTAACAATCTTCACCAATTGGTCTGCATTATCATGCCCATAGAAAAAGGGCTCCTTTTGAAAAATCTGGAACCATGATATTCAAAAAAGTATCATATAACTAGACCTGGAATCGAAGTTAGGAGCCTCATAAGACGCTTACCATCCCAGCAAACATGCAACCTAAACTCCACATGTCCAGTGAGTAGTCATAGTCCTGTAAATCTACAAGAAGTTCAGGACCTTTGAAATACCTGTATAAAGAGCCAAAAGCATGACGATCATAATTACAAAATATCATGCAAAATAAGAACAGCCCAGATACTGATAACATCGTATACCTTGATGCTACACGAACATTATAATCGGTGTTAGGGTGGTAAAACTCTGCCAGGCCCCAGTCAATCAACCGTAGCTTGCGCTGCTCATGATCAATCATGACATTATGGGGTTTGACATCACGATGCATAATTCCTTGTGAATGACAAAAATCAAGAGCCTGCAAACAGCCAACTAGAAGTTAGACTAGGACATCACAGTATTCATTAACAAACGAACCCTTTCATGGCTGTGTTACATGCTACCAATTACTCTATCATAAATGGTATACACAATAAAAATCTGTAGGTCGAAGCAGATTTGTTCAACTTGCACAGATAAGCCGACAAAACTCCTCATAATGAAGGCTACAATGTAAGCAAACAATCTACTAAACTTGGCTATTGTATATGTGAAGATACACACATACACTAGAAGAATAAAATACCATACAATCTGTCAAAGAAACTGTGTGAATCCAGGATAAGCCCAGATTCACCCTTAAAGGAAAGTGCAAGGTATAGACCCATGGTAGTCATGAACAAGACAATATAACCATCAGCTCCATCATGCATAGTATTGACTAAATACCTTGACATCCCCACGAACTCGTCCGTGTCCAATAGTGGGTATAGAACTAGGTATCAACATATGCTCCCAAACACAACACACACCACACGCACGCACACATGAGCATACATCAACACAAAGTGCAACGTACCGAGTTTCTGTCATGACTCCGAAGATCAAGGGCAGACTCAGTCATAATGAAGCCTAGCACTAAAAGAAGCATTGAATCGGAAAAAGTAGCACAAAAATGAGGTAATTGATAGGGTATACGCACCACAAAAGATACAAAGAATTAGCACAATATCAGCTGATCATAACTCTGACAAAAACTTCACAATGTGAAGTCTGCATGTCTGCTACACGACTAAAAAATATACCTAGATAAATCCAGGATAATCCCAGATTCATCCTTAAAGGAAAGTGCAAGGTATAGACCTATGGTAGTCATGCACAAGACAATATAACAATCAGCTCCATCATGCATTGTATTGACTAAATACCACGACATCCCCACTAACGTCGCCAGTGCCCAATAGTGGGTATAGAACTAGCACTAACATATGCTCCCAAACACAACACACACCGCACGCACGCACACATGAGCATATATCAATACAAAGTTCAACGTACGGAGTTTCTGTCATGACTCCGGAGATGAAGGGCAGACTCAATCATAATGAAGCCTAGCATTTACGTGATGTCCATAAGTATTAGGACGTATCAACCTAGGACGGTCACTCCAAAACCTGGAAAAGAAAGGCCTAAACAAGCAAGGTACATACAAAGATTTGGCTTAGGTTGTGTCCCGCACATGCAGACAAGCTAAGGCATGCCATTTACAATCATAACTGCTTTTGCACACCTTTGGTACAAAAACCTTGTTGACAAACCTTTATAAGGTCAAAAAGGTCTGAACTTAGAAACTGTCAAACATTAAATCATTTGCACAAAACATAAAACGTGTAATAATGAGAGATCTATATAAAAAAGTGTAAAATGTAAGTTAAGTCCAAAATTTGAAGACTACCTATAGTATACACTTTTTAATACTAAAATTTGTAAGTAATACTTAAAACGAATAAAAACGACAGGTAAAAATAGCAATCGAAACTATATTCATCTCTTTCACAAAAATCTCACTTTTAAACCACCCCCCCCAAAAAAAAAGAGAAAAGGTATGTTGACATTCAAGCCCGTTACAAGACAAACTCAAAGCAGATATAATATATTTCAAACAATTTCCAAATAGTATTCTCAAACAGGTTTCAAAAAGTGTTTAAATACAAAGCAAAAGCAAATATTGTTCGGGGTTGGTTTCCATACGTCGGACTCGAAGCAATTGCCTTGCCATCCTAGTTCAAGGTCATGGTTCTATAGCGGATATGAATGGTAGCATTGTTTTTATAATGCAAAGGCATTCCCACAAGCGCATCACAATGCCCCAAATTCATGACGTGAAAGTCAACCTTGCCATGGTACCCTTGAATGGTGATAGGAAGGGAAGGAATAAGAGGAACAATCCTATACCTAACTCTGATTCAATGCCTCCAACAAACTGGTCGTACTCAAAGTCTATGTTCTTTAGATATTCTGGTTGGATGAAAATTTCAGTGGCTCCAAAGTCGAAGAAGATAGTGTTTGTGGCCACGAATCTTTCCATAAGCTCGGCATGATTCTTTAAAAGTAGTAAGAGTATAAATGTCTGGAACAAGTCCCACTGTGGTTCTAGCCTTCTTGGCGGGAGGTTGCTCAAGGTCCCCTCTGTGTGGACAAACATAGGAAGTGCGTCCCGTCTAGAAACATTCGAAGCACCTGCCTTCTTCTTAAATAGTTTCTCCTTGACGACCAGTAAGGCAAGGTCGTACAAGCAGAGACGAAGTGTCACAAGGATCCCTAGAATTAGAACGTTGTGGTCAAGAACTTTCTCTAGGGGCTAGTTCATCTTCAGACACAATCTTCGAAACTTGAAAGGTTAGACCCTCTACTCATGTCATCTCTCCCACACATAGATGTGCATTTGTAAAACTGACTCGCTAAAGAGAACTACTTCATAAAACCAACAAACTGAGTTTCTTCTATAAATCTCCAAAGTTCATGGACAGACTCACTCATAATGAAGACAAGCAAAGGCGTAACAAGGGCACAAGTACAAATACAATAAAGAAAATCAAAATGCAAATGAGTGAGTCACTAAGCTGGATAATAAGTAGGCTTGCAATGGTTCAATTTCCTAATCCCTCCCAACTTATAAAGTTGTCAGGGACTTGCCAAGACGCCCAAATTCCATTTTGGTGCACACAAGCTTCCATACTCATAAGAATTCCGTGCTAACTCGCCGATCAATCCCCGACTGACTGACCTAGATTCCCAATGTGGGAAACCCGTTTGGCTGCAGCCGTTTCACACTAGCCATGCAATGTCCACTTGCACCTTTTCAAGGGTTCCGAGGAAAACAAGCAAAAATAAAATAAATAAAAATAGGAAAATTTACCAAAATACCCTTGTAATTTGTAAATTACCAAAATATCCCTAAAATGTCAAAAATTCCCAATATACCCTTGCATATTTTTCAATTGGATTTGCCCCAATTTTTGCGTAGTCTAATGTTTATGACAATGGACATCTATCTTTTAGAGTCTTAGACAAAATTATTTACCAATGAACTCACAAATAGAGGCATCTGTATTCAAAAATGACGA
The DNA here is from genome assembly GCF_014529385.1 of Adiantum capillus-veneris. Lineage (NCBI taxonomy): Eukaryota > Viridiplantae > Streptophyta > Polypodiopsida > Polypodiales > Pteridaceae > Adiantum > Adiantum capillus-veneris. Next base: position 59,169,269 of record NC_140944.1, on the reverse strand, counting down.
ATGTTTTCATCTAAAGAGCCCTCAATACCATCTGAAATCCTAGTTCTATCATCTTCTATATAGAACCGATCTTCCTATGAAGACTTGCAAAAGAAATTGCTTTTAGAGATGTTTGTGAGATTCATTAAAGGTATTTTGGGAATTTTGGCAAAATTGAAGGGCATTTTGGGAATTTTAAAATTTGAGGGGTATTTTGGGAATTTCCACAAATTACAAGGGTATTTTGGTAATTTTCCCATAAAAATATTTAGTACCATATTTAAAGAAGGCAACACGAAAAATACACCTCCTAAGTCGTGACACTCTACCCACTGAAGTGTGACTATATGTTGGGAGTGCACAATTTTGGTTTTTTTTTTTTTACAAAGGTTTTTTTTTTTTTTTTTTTTTTGGGGGGGGTGGGGGGGGGGGGGGGGTGGGGGGGGATCACTTTAAAAAGGTGACTCCACCTCCCTTACTGCCTCAGGCCTGTAAGAGGTCTCTCTATGGCGTTGGATGTCAGATAACAAAACCGCCCCACTCCGTGCTGGTTTGCTCCCTCAAATAGCTAGCCTAGAGAGGCTCCCCAAGTAGTGTGGGTATCTCTCACTAATAGAGGTATATACTCTTCTCACAAGTAATGCTCCTTTCTCTTCACATCCTCTCTCCATAGGGCAACTTCGGATGAAAATGCCACATGAGCATGAGTGCCACTTGTGTGCACATACATCGCCGACACAGCTGAGGGAAATATGCATCCCTTACGTGCGGGCGGGCCTAGTGACAAAACAGCCCACTCCCTAGCAAGCTCCTGGGGATTCAAAAGCCACCACCGGATAGAGCGTGAGATAGTAAAACCACTAATCTAGAGAAATAAAAAAACAGAATGTGACACAATTTCAACAAACTAGACTTGCATTAGGTAGGGCTCTCACAAATCTAAATGATTATGAGCATGTATATAGCACTAGTGTGCTTTGCATAACTCGTCATTTACAGACCAAATCAGCTTTTTTACATAAGAACACAAATGGGTCCACATTGATGGTTATACGTCTTAATTGTTCATAGAGGATTAACTAGGATGCTAGAAAACCTAAATCTCAATCAAAAGGAGGTCTTACCGCTAGACCGGTAGCTATATCCAAATAACTGTCTAAACCCTTACAATTTATGGTTATATAATACAGAATCAACTACACCATAATCATGCAATACATCATTGAGTAGCTAAAGCATCAGGCATCATGCACACAATCTCTCATCTTTTGAATTTCTTTTGGCTTAGGGTTGGACGACATTAGTCACAAAAACCTGAGCCGCAGCCTAAATAGAAGATGAGAGCAAACCGCATTGGTCATCCACAACAATCAGCCTCATCATGCATAGGAATAACGCGATAATATTACACAATTTTAACTTCAAATGCCTCAAGAAAGAAACCATTCAAAAAACAATCATATGCCACAAAATTTCAAAATGGAAGAAGATGCACAGTGGGAAACTTGAACAGCAACGTTTTCCATTTGATCACAAGGGTAAGAGGGTTGTGCCATGGTAAAAGACAACATTAATAGAAGATGAGCTTCAGTGGCAAAAAATTTTGAGGAATTCTGATGTTGCAGCAGTTGATGTTGAGAATGTATGTAGTATCGTACCTTCAAAAGCTCAAAAATGTAGTAGCGTATGTCGAAGTCTGTTAATGTCGGATAGAGAACCTTAAAATCTCTATTATTCACATACTCAAAGACAAGGCTTGGGGTTTTTGACTGTTGATCACGAACAATATCCAGAAGTTTAATGACATTTGGGCCTCCACATAAGTTTTGCAAAATCTTTATCTCTCTCTTGATCTGCAAAAACAAAAAAAGCACATGAGTAAAAACACAACAAAACAAGTGGCACCACAACTCTTCTTGTACTTACAAGATCTTACAAAACTAAACTCAAGGAAATTTTCGACCAATTTCACAAACGAAGAGCCTAATTCAAAAACAGCCGTTGTACTTTTAACAAAATAACTGAAACATAATGCATTTCAGTGAAATAAAAAACGGTCCAACAAGAACCCTACAGCCACTTTTGTGACTATAAGTTACCTTTCCATAAAATCAAATGCTCTCAATTCAAATCGTAATCTATCCAAGGGGTTTCAACCAAAGCATTTAAAGTTCAAATAAAACAGGCGAAAACCATTTGCAAATGAAACTGCCATTTTTCAAGATGTCCAAGCTCAGGTACAATGAGACAAGAACCACTTATTGTGATGATGTCACATGTTTCTAAGTACCTTTAATTTTCGAAGGTATACATGGACGTGTAGGCGGGTTCCTACTCTAAATTAGCTTCATCTAGAAGAATTATATATCTAAAAAATTATTGGAAATAATTAGATCCATATAAGCGGGAGGGTTTTCTTACTTCAAACATCTGAGTACAAATATTTCTAGTGCATCATTCAAAGGAATGACGAGAGCATTCTGAACAAGAATATTTTTAGGCCACTAAGAACGGATACTTCTGCTACGTCACATTGGATGTACTTCCATAAGAAGTATTCAACCATCCGGAACGGACATATCTGATGCGTGATGGGATGGGTGACATAAAGCATCACGAAGGAGTTGTTCCGTAAGTTTGATGAGAAACGATAAAGTGATGGGTATTCTTGATGTGTCAATGGTTGGTGACGGGAGTATCAGATAGGTAATATTCCATAGTCAGGAGGAATTTCGAACTAAGTAAAGTTGTGCACAAGAGATGAGACCAGCATTTGTCTATAGATGGATTATGAATAAGCTTTGAGGAAATACAGCTACTTTCTAAAAAAGAGAGTTGCTTTTCAAGAAAGCACATGCTTTTACGTGAAGGAGTCTATGTTGGCATTGCATCTATGCATGAGATTGCATCCAAGGATGCCTTGGATGCGTTTGTATAAGCATAGTTTTCAGCCTATAAGTTTTTATTGAGTTTTGAACAGATTCATACCATTTTTAAATTTGGCTTGCCGCCCACTTACTGAGCGGGCGGGCAGCCATCTGCAAATTTAGAGCCAAAATCAGAGTGCCCCGGGCCCTCAAACCATCCTGCTTTATATAGCACAAATCATGCCCCTTCCCCCTCTTCTTGGCATGGGCAGCAAGGCAGCATTCTCTCCCCCCTTGTCTCCCCCTATTCTAGTAGGGCAAATCACCTCTATTCTTGCCAGCTACCAAAGCCTAAAAAAGCAAAGGAGGAGCAGAGGGCACAAGCCTCGGTAGGAGAAAAGCGCTTTGGTAGGTCCGCCGGATAAGTTGGTTAAGGGCCCTCGATGCAAAATGGATAGAGGAAAAGAACATTGCAAACTCTCTTCAACGAGAGTTGCACCTTGAAGCTTTTGGGTTATAAGCAGTGTCTATACCAAAAGTTACCAATGAATCAGCAAGTTCAATTTGGTGTGGTGCAAACTGCAAGAGGGGAGCCATTCCACTCCTTTGTCACAAATTGCCTAGATTGAATAAAGTCACTAATTACTCTTTGAGATTTTAGGGGTACTAACAGGCTGACAGTATTTTGTGGGATGACTTTATAAACAGATGTGCACTGAATTGGAAACTTCCTTAGCTGAATTGAAAACATGTGCACTTTCATGTGTGTATAGAGGCATGTAGAGAAAGATGAAATGTTTGCAGCATTTTGTCTAATGAATGATTTGAACTTAGTACATCTAGACATCTATAGAGATAAGCAAGATTTCAATGTGATGGCTAAGTGAATAAGAACTGATCGATACCTGAATGAGATTCTAATGTATCAAGATGTCTGTCTAGATGAGATGATTGGATACTCGTGTAAGTGAATCAAGAGTTTCGGAAGGATGGGATGGTTTCACAGGTAATCTAGGTGCATCAAGAGTTCCGGAGGTATGAGATGGCTCGATTGAATGATTGAAAAACGATGTTCATTGTGACCTAAGTGTGCGATTTTATGAACCGCATGCTATGTGGATGTACTGTCTTATGGGGAAGGTCATGGGTATAATTTGCTTGATTGACATATGAAAAGAATTCGCTTTTTGTGCTAGCTATGCCATGTGGCAAGCTGTACGATTTTCGCTTTTTACACCGATAAATTTTGACAGTTTCTACGCTAGCTTTTTTGAGCAGATGTTTTTGGGGTTAGGGCTTTTGGGTGAAGTGCTTTTGGGGCTCTTCCTTTGGGCATCCCTTATACTATTTATAAGGACCCTTGGGGCCCTCACTCTGCAAAGTTGCAAAGTATCTGGACGCAGAGTCTCATAGAGGACCCTCAAGAGTTACACCTTCAGACGACTCAATAATAAGAAATACCGGAAGGGGCGCCAGGCTTTAGGGCCAGTGCATCTGGGCACAAAACTCCGTCGTGCCGCATCTCTCTCTCTCTCTCTCTCTCTCTCTCTCTCTCTCTCTCTCTCTCTCTCTCTCTCAAAATTCAGTGATTTTGCAGTTTCTCTTTGTGTTGCTATTGACTTCTTGCTTGGAGTGTCCAAGCTTGTAACATAGGATTCTTTGAGAAGGCAACAAGAGCGAGATGCTCAAGAACCTAGAGAATCCGAGGAGCGGAACGCTCAACATCCACAAAGCCGATTACTCAGCAAACTTAAGTTGACAACCCATAGGTGTATGACTTGGATATGCATGTATGTGTGTATGTGTGTATGACTTGGATATGCATGTATGTGTGTATGTGCATGTAATGCATGTTAGCTAACAATCGATTTTCAAACCATAATATCAAAGGCACACTGAAAAACAAAAGTTAGGAAGCTAGAATTTGACAAATTTAGAGTCAAGAATTTATAAGTAAAAACAACCAAACGAAATGATGTTTGAGAATGATAGCTCATACTTGTGCCTTGGACCCTTGCGGTTATTTGCGAGGGGAGTATTGAATGTTTGAAAAGTGTTGTTTTTTCTCATGGCCCGGACCCTGGTGGTTATTTACGGGGGGAGTATTGTTGTTGTTACTCATGGCCCGGACCTGGATGGTTATTTACGCAGGGAGTATTAAGAAGTCTGAGAAGTGGTTACTCTTAGCACCTCCAAACGACGGAGGCTACGGTCTTCGCGGCGTTTGGTTGTAAAGGGCCTCTATATCTCACGGCCCGGTGTCATAAGACGGGCACCACGTGCCAATAGAAAAGAACGGACTGAACAGACTTTTAGCACTTCAATAACAACTGAACCGAGAGAGAGAGAGAGAGAGAGAGAGAGAGAGAGAGAGAGACGAAACGCGACACAGAGTGGTGGAATTCCACCCCAGAGAGTATTGGCCCTAAACCTTGGCGCCCCATTCGGTATTTCTTTATATTGCATCAACAAAGTACAAGCCGGACCTTCTCCTGGAAGCATGCCAAAGAATGAGCCCTAGCCTCATATTTAAAGGCCCTAGGCCCCAAAAGCAGTTTACAGTGAAAAGCCTTCAAACTCAAACTTCTGGTCCAAAAGCAATGCCAAAAAGCTGCCAGCGTAAATTACGGAATTCCGTACAGCAGTCAACGCAAAACGAGGAAATCCGTACAGCCTCCCACGTCATCATGTCAGAGTAATTTCTAGAATTTTTGTACAGCTGCCACCTCATCAACTGTTGCGCAATTCTCTCTGTGTGTGTGGGTCTTGCTTTATTTTAATCCTTTATGTCACTTGGGGCCCCATCAGATAGGGTCCCTATAAGTTGGTAGGACTTCTTCTTCTGTTACTTGTTCTTCTTAGGGTTTAGGCCCCTCGGCCGGCAGCTGTAAGTTGGCTCCATTCTTCAGGGCTTTGACACGTCAACAGTTTGTGACATCTCCCCTTCTTGAAAGAGAGTAATAGTCCGCGATTATAGCATTATCCACAAAACAACTTATTATTGATCAATGCAAAGTACAACTCCCGAGGGTCCTCTGCTCTCAGACTCTATGTCCAAATGCTCTGCAGAGTGAGAGGCCTAAGGGCTCTTATAAACTTACAAGGGTTCCCCAAACAACAGAGCCCCAAAAGCATCAGGTTCAAAAGCAAAACACACCAAAAGCTCTAGTCTCCAAAAGCTAGCACTGAAAGCTACAAAAGCTGGCAACATAATTTATAGAAATCCGTATAGTCCTGCCACGTCAGCATGTCAATGCATTTTACAAAAATCTCTTTCAGGGTTCAAGCTTATGTCGTTTAGGGTTTGGGCCCCATGGCCGATGCTTCATAAGTTCTTCAAGTTAGTCCAATCAGTTTCTCTCATCCACTCGGCCATTTCTCTTCCAGTTGGTCATGCCACATTTTCACTTTGTGACATTCCCACCTCTTGAAATAATTATAATCTCACCCTCGATTACGCCTGCAAAAACAGCCAAAGGACTAAAACTTTCTTCGGTAGACACTGACTCTATGTACTCATGCACTAGACTGTTAGAGTTCATCTTCCTATCCGATGGTAGCTCTTGTATCTCCCAGGAGCAGATTAGGGAGTGAGGGTTGTTTTGTGGTTGTGGTAGACGTACCTATTCTCGGCGGTGCACATCATGGTATTGCTCACCCGATAGGCTGGCATGAGGCAGGACCCCTGTTCCTAGGGTTTCCCGGGGTCAGAGTCTGGAGTCATCTGCACTTAGGCCACTAAATATGTCTTCCAGGTCACTTTTAGTAATTTTACGTATTTATTAGCCATTTTAGCCAATTTCCAGAATTGTGGGGTTTTCTAGCTGAGTAGGGCAAACTGGAGTTTGTCCTATATAAGGAGTCCCCCCCCCCTTGTACTTTTGGCAAGTTGTTGAATGCAGATTACCAACATTTGGGCTCTCTTCTTTGCTAGCGTTCTCTCTCTAACTTTTGGCACATTCTCTCTCTAGCGTTTTGTGCAGGTGGTGACCTCAGCTTGCGATCTCTCTCTCTGCCCTAGCGCTTCCCTTTCTAGCCTGTTATCACCGCTCCGTAGTGGTTGTGCATCCCCGGCAAGATCCGGTGCCCGTTCAATGGGCGGTACGTGCTTGTGCCTACACAGCAAGGAGATTCATTGCAACAGATTCGAGATCTATTGGCTACCCGTCACAGAGAGGTGTCTCAATCGCAGTTACAGACAAGTTCCTCATCCGATTCACCATTGACATGGTATCAAAGCCAAGGCATGGTCTTGAATCGGATTGGTGATTTGCACGACATTGGTTTGCTGGTTTTTTCTGATTTTTCACTCTTTTGGGGCTGATTTCAGCTTTAGTGAACAGATTTGCAGATTTCCTCTCTTCCACTTCAACCTAGCTGCTTCACATGCCCAAATTCTCCAACACATTGGATAAGAGTGATGACTCTGACACATTTTCAGCCCATGGTGATGAAGGACACCAAGAGGATGGGATCGGCGGCACTGACCACACTGTCAATGACGAATGGGGAGATTGGTCCCAGTTCTATTCCGGAGTAGGTGATCAACCAATCACGATACCTACACTTCCTACCTTTCCCTCAGATCGGCGATTGAATGGAGACAATTATGCCATTTGGAAAGCAACCATGATGGCGGTCTTTGACTCTTACAAGCTTGGGGGATTTGTCTCAAGCAACTTTCAAAAGCTAAAGGACTCTAAGGGAGCGAAGTTATGGGAAGGAGTAAATGCCCAGATCCGGTCTTTTATTATCCTCAACAGTTCACCCGCAGTGATTGGCCACATTAGGCTAAGTTGATGTGGGATCAGCTTTCTTCTCTATATGATCGAGTCTCTCCAATGAAGCGGATAGCCCTCGAGGTGCAATTGAGAACCTTGGATGCGAAGAACACTTCCATGCAGGATCATATCAACAAGATGCAAGAGCTTCAAGAGGAGATACTTCATATGGGAAAGCTTATCAGTTCGGAGGACATGGCCATTCAACTTTTGACTCAATTGCCTCCCCAGTATACCAACTTCTACTCTTCCTTGATTACCAGTGGACGCCTGAATACTATCACTCAGGAGGAGCTACTTCCAATGGTTTTAGACCAAGAGGAGCGGCTCCAAAAGGGGAAGAAGTCAGGCTCCAAAGCCTTGACCGGTTCTTCCAACAACAACAATAACAAGAAGCAGAGGGGTAAGAAGAGAAGCACCAACACCGAAGACAAGAAGAGTGATGTTGAACGTGATGCCTTGAAGGCGAAGCGGCATTTCAACAATTGTGGTGAGAAAGGACATTATTGGAGGAAGTGTCCAAAGCGAGTTGGAGAAGCTTCGACCTCCTTGGCGGCAGTAGTAAGGTCACCGACCTTTGTTCATTTGGAGATTCTCCCTTCGACGGACTCTCCAAAGACATCGGAGGCACCGGTGACCCATTCTCCTCAAGTAGTCGTGATTGGATTCTTGATAGTGGTGCCTCACGGCACATGACACTTACGAAAGATCTATTGTCCAAGATGCGGCGACACTGTGGTACTATTTTCATCGGCGACAAATCTGAAATTCCTATTCACATCGAGGGTTCCATGGAGCTCATTCGCGACGACAGAGGAGGTATGCATACCTCCAAGGTACTTTATGCTCCGAAACTAGGTTTTCATCTTATGTCAGTACACGAGGTGTGCAAGCTTGGCATGGAGGTGATCTTCATGGAGGACTCAATATCTATACGGGATCGGCAGAACAGTATAGAAGTCAGAGGCGGCTCGGAGAGAACGGCCTTTATCGACTCCACGCTCTTTCTTCCTCCACACAGATACCCACAGGTGATTTATGGCATTACAGGTTTGGCCATTTGAACAATGATGCCCTTCGACTTGCTTTTCGAGAACAGTTGCTTCAAGGCTTACCAGATGTTGGGAGTAAGCATGGAAAATGCATTTCTTGCATTCGTGGGACACATCATCGAGAATCCATCTCAAGGCTTTCTACACGCCGAGCCACTGCCGTGTTGGAGTTGGTTCACATCGACCTTTGTGGACCTATGCAGACCCCTTCCCTCAGCAAGGCTCTTTACTTCATGTTATTGGTGGATGACTTTAGCCGCTTTACTTGGGCATATTTTCTACAACACAAGCACGAGGCTTTTGGCCTCTTCAAGAATTGGAATACTCTTGTGGAGAAGGAAAGCTATCATGTATTGAAGACCATTAGATCAGATAAAGGTGGCGAGTTTACCTCCAATGCTTTCATTCAGTTTTGTACGAACCATGGATCGAGCGAGAGCTTGCGAATACCAATACACCTTCAAAGAATGGAGTTGTGGAGCGGAAGAACAAGACAGTAGTAGAGATGGCTAGGACCATGCTTGGACATTGAGATTTACCTAAGTCTTTGTGGGCTGAGGCAGTTGCGACGGCTGTACACACCCTCAATAGATCTCCAACCTCTTCAGTTTCAAAGATGACACCATTTGAAGCCTATTTTGGTAAGAAGCCCGACGTCTCCCATTTCAGAATTTTTGGGAGCGATGCCTATGTCCACGTATCAGAGGAGCAAAGGGGGAAGTTTGACCCCAAGACCCGCAGCATGATCTTTGTCGGCTACAACTCTCTTTCAGTGGGATATCGACTATATGATCCAAGGAAGAAGGAGATTGTCTTAAGCCGAGATGTAGTCTTCAATGAGACCTTACCTTTAGAGGGGGTTCCCGCTCCCAAGCCTTCCACGACAACTCCTGATTTTTCGATTCTTGGAGACCCAGATTTTGACTTGCCCTATAATGAGCCTCTTCTCCTACCCCTGTCTCTCAAGCCACGGAGGAGGATGCACCCATATCCGAAGATGCAGTTGACAGTGGATCCCATCACAGTGCCGATGTAGAGACAGATTTGCCAGTGGCTTGCCCCCCCGACAAGTTACCGAAGTGGTTATTGGAGACCTTGCGAGATTCAACAATCTCAGATTTTCCACCCGATTGGCAAGAAACTGGTACCTCACGACGCTCACATGGACTTCGACTTGCCGAGGTAGATGTCCCGTTACTAAAGGTGAACTATGCATTGATGTCTTCAATGATCCAAGACAGAGTTCCTCTTACAGTTGAGGAGGCACTTTCACTACCTCAATAGAAGTTGGCCATGCAGAAAGAGGTTGATTCCATCAGGAAGAACAACACATGGGTGTTGGTTCCGCGGCCTCCCAAGCGGAAAGCGATCAAGGTCAAGTGGGTCTACAAGACTAAGTATAAAGCTGATGGTTCTCTGGACAAGTACAAGGCGAGACTTGTTGCCAAAGGCTTTTCTCTGAAACCCGGTGTAGACTACGCGGAGACCTTCGCACCAACCGCATGGATGGCGACTATTCGGATTGTTTTTGCCCTTGCTGCCCTTCACGGGTGGCCGGTTTTTCAGATGGATGTGGTTTCGGCATTCCTCAATGGCGAACTAGAGGAGGAGGTTTATGTGGAGCAACCTCCACGGTTCAAGGATCCATAATTTTTAGATATGGTTTGTAGGTTGCTTAAGGCTCTCTATGGGCTCAAGCTATCGCCTAGAGCGTGGTACCGAAAGATTGATTCCTTTTTCTTGCGACACTCCTTCCAGAGATCTTCTTCTAATCCAGATTTGTACATTTTCCGTGAGGGAGGGTTAGTGACACTTGTTATCCACTACGGCGATGATCTTGTGATTACAGGTATCCATGTTGAGCACATCCGCAGTATTATGGCAACCTTGTCAAAGGAGTTTTGAGATGACAATTCTTGGCTTGCTTCATCATTTTCTTGGATTAGAGGTTAGGTGGACACAGGGGGCATCTTCCTCTCTCAAGAACGGTACATCCAGGAATTATTGGAAGCATTTGGCATGACAGAGTGCAAATTTATCTCTACTCCCATGGATCCCAATCAAAAGTTGTCACACTTTTATCTTCCTCTTCTAGCAAATGCAACAGAGTATCGGAAACCGGTTGGTTCTCTCATTTGGGTTCTCAACACTCATTTGATGTCAGTTTCCCAGTGGGTCTACTCAGTTCTTTTATGTAGAAACCCGCCAAGTCACATATGCAGCAAGCCATCAGGGTCCTACAGTTTTTTAAGGCGACCCAGTCATTTAGCATTCACTATGCAACTGGAGGTTCAGATCCCCAGGTCATTGCAGTGATTCAAATTGGGGAGGTGATCCAGACGGACGATGGTTGATTACAAGTTTTACCTTTTCTTTTGGCTCAGGAGCAGTTTCATGGAGCAACAAGAAACAGCCAACAGTTGCTTTGTCTGCCACAGAGGCAAAGTATTGTGTTGTTTGTAGTGCTACATGTGAGTCAGTTTGGATTCGGAGGCTACTTTTGGAGATGGGCTTTCCGCAGCAGACAACCATTATGCACTCAGACAATCACAGTTGTATTGCCATTGCGAGGAATCTGGTGTTTCACGCCCGGACCAAGCATATAAAGATCCAGTACCATTTTGTCGTGAGAAGACACAGGATGGCTCTATCCGACTAGAGTACATTCCGACTTCGGATAACCCTGCTGACATTTTTCTTCCACAGGCTACACTATCCTCTCATGCCAGCTCCCTTGGACTCATTCCACGTCCAGGAGCTGAGAGGGTGTTAGAGTTCATCTTCCTGTCCTGTGGTAGCTCTGGTATCTCCCAGAAGCAGATTAGGGAGTGAGGGCTGTTTTGTGGCTGTGCCTGGCCATACTTGAGGTAGACGTACCTATTCTTGACGGTGCACATCATGGTATTGCTCGCTCGATACGCTAGCATGAGGCAAGACCCCTGTTCCTAGGATTTCTCGAGGTCAAAGTCTCGAGTCATCTGCACTTAGGCCACTAAATATGTGTTCCGTGTCACTCTTAGTGAGTTTACATATTTATTAGCCATTTTAGCCAATTTTCAGAATCGTGGGGTTTGCTAGCTAAGTAGGGCAAACTGGAGTTTGTCCTATATAAGCAGTCCCCCCCCTTGTACTTTTGGCAAGTTGTTGAATCCAGATTACCAGTGTTTGGGCTCTCTCCTCTCCTAGCGTTTTCTCTCTCTAGTGTTTTGGCACATTCTCTCTGGCGTTTTTTGCAAGTGGTGACCTCAGCTTGCAGCGGTTATGCATCCTCGGCAAGATCCAATGCCCGTTCAATGGGCGGTACGCGCTTGTGCCTACACAGCGAGGAGATTCATCGCGACAGATTCGAGATCTATTGGCTGCCCGTCACAGGGAGGTGTCTTGATCGCAGTTACAGACAAGTTCCTCATCTGATTCACCTTCTTTCTGCTGCACCTTGACATAGACTGCACCTTGACATAGACTGCACCAATCCAGCACTTCCACAAACACATCGGTCACTGATCAATCACATAATCTTCCGAAACAAAGACATTGGCAAATAAGTATCCCAAAATCTCCGATAGTAGTCACTGAAGTATCTTGCTTAGTCATTCTCAAGTGATGCCAAGCTGTGATGACATCTCTTTCATATTCGTTTGATATCCAAGCTGGCGCAAAAAAAAATTTGAATTTTAACCGCGTCACGAGAGCTTCTCTATGTAACAACAGAGTAGACCACCATCTCTGTGCAGTTCCTTTCAAGTAAGATGCCGCCCCTCACACCTTGGGAGTAATCTGTGAACCGACCACCAGAGAAGGTGGCTCAAGGACTCGATGGGTGTCCTGGTAGCCTGAAAACGTCTCATACGTGACGGCTTGACCCCCTTTCTTGAACTCCTTGGTCTTCTTGCTCATCTAGTCACTGCCAGAAGGACTAGGTGGCTCAAGGACTCGATGGGTGTCCTGGTAGCCAAAAAACGTCTCATACGTGACGGCTTGACCCCCTTTCTTGAACTCCTTGGTCTTCTTGCTCATCTAGTCACTGCCTGAAGAGAACGAGCCCTCCCCTTCTAAACTGCTAGATGGCCTCCCATGCCTTCTAGACTTTTTTACAAATCTACTTTTCTTACTTTCTCTCCGCTTCTTCCACCTTTTCTCCTCCTCTTTGGAACTAGAGGATGACGAACTATCGGAACTCCATGAAGACCAAGAAAAATCTAAGTCATCCTCGAAACGAGCACGCTTCTTAGATTTGTTTGCCACCTCAAAACTCGACTTCTAGCCCAAATAAGTGGGGAAATCCACCGATTTCCTCTTCTTTTGAGAGTGCTTCAAGCCTTCCATTATTTGGTTCATCTTCTTGTCGAGAGCTTTGTCCATTCTTTCTGCGAGTACAGATTCTGCTTTTCTACACTTGTCTGTCCTTTCAGCTTTCTTCCCAACGTGAGATGAGAATGGCCTCACGCCATCTCGAGTGAATCTCATCAATCGGGTAATTCATCAAGTGTTCCTAAATCTTGGGTCTCTGTCAATCTTTTCACACACGTGTCAACCGACGTTTGTAATCCGCTCTGGCAAACTTCTCCGCCGAAAATTTTCTCAATTCTTCATTCTTTTCTTCAGTTCCACCTTCCCACTGAGAGGTGTTTCTCTGTCACATTCTCCTCGAGAACCTGTGTGTGTTGCAAGGATCGGATCCTCCTTAGAAGAAGAATCTTTCTGAGCTCTAATACCATTGTTACAGGCTTGGAAACACATAAACAGAAACTTCAAAACCACTGAACTTTAATAAAGAGAGAGAGAGAGAGAGTCGACACGGCACGACGAAGTTCTGCACAGACTCCGTGTCCAAATGCTATGCAGAGTGAGAGACCCAACGGCTCTTATAACCTTACAACGGTTGCCTTAAAAGCAAAGCCCCAAAAGCACAGCACCTCAAACGCTATGGTCCCCAAAAGCTAGCATTGAAAGCTACAAAAGCTGCCATCGTAATTTACAAAAATCCGTACAGTCGTGCCACGTCAACAGAACGTAAAACCTAGAAATCCGTACAGTCTTGCCACATCAACAATCCCTACAGTCAGCCACATCAGCATGTCAGTGCATTCTACGAAAATCTCTTTCAAGGTTCGAGCTTCTCTCTTTTAGAGTTTCATGCCTCACGGCCGATGCTTCATAAGTTCTTCAAGTTAGTTCTTCAAGTTAGTCCGTTCAGTTCCACTTATCCACGCGGCCATTTCTCTTCCAGTTGGTCATGCCATGTCATCACTTTGTGACACTGATATACTACATGTGTATGCTTTCTACAAATCCCTTCTCTGTCTCTAAAGCTACGTCTAAAGGTCTTGTAATCTACTTTCATGCTAAGCCATTAGGTCTCTCCAATCTCCGAAAAATAAAAAGTCTTTTAAAACATCTTGAGTGCGTAAGCCGTAAGTGAAGGGTAAGTTTAGGAAATGAAAAGACCCATGAAGGTGGAAAGGCAAAAGACTTTCTGTGTCCATATAAAGAGGTGGTCAACTTCACATTGATACATTTGTGTTTCTCTTCTCCTTTATTTTCCCTTTTGCGTTTTCTTCTCTTTAAAGTGTCCTTCAACTATGCACTTGCACTATGTAGGTAATGTTTTAAAAAAAACCAAAAAAATTTAAAGCCATTAGGAATACTTTCATGATAAGCCATTGATAGAAGATATCTCTCTATTGTAGCTAAGGGTGGTTATCCAGAAGGTGGTTAATATCGTGTTGGATTTTGTGATTCTCTATGCAAACACATAAATCACATATACACCAATTGTTTGTTCTCACCAAACAATAACGAGCATTCATCAAAGTATAATGAGGTACTCTCATTTTGATCGTCCTACCATTAATTTTCAACATCTACAGTTTTGGGCTTGCCCAAGCTTCAAAAGCCTCCATATGTTTGCTCTTCATGCACATACGGCTTGTTTCCAAAGGATGCTACTTCTCATGTGTCGTATTCTTGAGCTTTTTCATGCTCACCTTGCAAGACCTATGGAGGTGGACTCACTTGGTGGTTCCAAGTATCATTTCTGCTTGTTAAGGCTGACCTTGCAAGACCTCTAAAAGCAGATTCACTTGGTGGTTCTATGTGTTATCTTGTAGTAACGGGAGGGTACCACATGCCAATGGGAAAGAATAGACTTAATAGTCTTCAGATGCTTCAAAACAATATAACTAAAAGAGATACATTGCACAAGAGACACGGAGTGGCGGAGTTCCACTCCCAAAGAGCATTGACCCCTAACGATGGTGCCCCTTTCGGTATTACTTTATATTGCTCTGCATCTCCAGACAGAAGCATGTCATAGAGTGAGCCCTTGGTTCATATTCAAAGGCCCTTGGCCTACCAAAAGCATTTTACATGAAAAGCTGATAGTCTAAAAGCATTTTATAGAAAATCCGTCCACTCCCACGTCATCGGCTGAGCACAATTTGGGGCATCTTTAATGTTACCACGTCAACATGTCAGCGCAATTTGTGGGCATCCATACAACTGCCTTGTCAGCACGCCCCCATGCAAGTTATTTGTGTGCGATTGCTTTTATCTTTAGGCCCCATCGGACGGGGTCCCATAAGTTATTGGGTTTTAGAATTTTAATCCTAACCCTGGCCACTTGGCGAGGATCTGTAAGTTGGTAAGAACTTCGTCTTCTTCAGCTTTTGGTAGGGTTTAGGCCCCTCGCCCACGATCTACAGGTTGGCTAGGGAAGCCCAACCCTCTAGGTCTTCAATGGCTTGACACGTCAGCAGTTTGTGACATCCCTCCTTGAGAGAAGAGTAATCATCCACGATTACATCTGCAAAACAACTCGAGTTAGCTCAAAAATAGACGAGGGTCATTCAGTTTTCCATATAGGAGTTCTTGAAATTCCGATGTAGCAAAATTAGCCATCACACCTTTATCTATAACGAGTATCTGCACTAAAATTACATACCTAGGCAATCTCACTCAAGTGGCACGTCACAATGCAACACAGATCCTTATATATGCATGTTACAAGACACAACAAAGAGTGCCGCTGAGCACTCCTCCCAGACAGACGATCTTAGGCATGAAGCTACTCAACAACTACCTCCTCCTCTCCCCCGCAAATAACCTAAAAAGGTCCGGGCCACGAGCTTAGAGGATTGATACAACCAAACGCTTCCCAAACCACAGTCTGCGTCACTTAGAGGTACACAACATACAGCTAAACGCTCCCCAGACTCCCGATCCGTGTCATTCAAAAGTTTCCAGCATACGACTAAACGGAAAGAGGTTTCCAACATACAACTAAACGGACCCCAAACACCCACTCTTCGTCGTTCAAAGGTTCCAGCATAACACATCCGATATAAGTCGTTCAGAGGTTTCCAACATACAACTAAACGCCCCCCAAACACCTGGTCTGGATAACCGACGAGTACACAGTAAGCGCGATACTAATTGAATTAACTACAATTTACACAAAGCGCTAAGAAGAAAAGAGAGCACAGATGCGTCCAACGATTAGATCGCCACTGCGCACACGAAGACCGACACCATGTAGGCCCCACAGACTGGCGCCCTTTTCATGGGCACCCCTATCGTGAAAAAAGACGATCCAAACACTTAAATGAAACTCTCACCCAGCTGTCTAAACCTCTCAAGGGCTGAAATCGCAGGTTTCCGACCTGATTTCGGAGGCATAACGACGCCAAAACCCCTAGGTCAAAAGTACACCTATAGGACAGATTCCCTTGCATTTTAGAAACTTTCCAGTGAGCTGTAGTTGAAATTCAGCATGCAGTAATTTACTGTCAGGCCACTTACAGGTGCCCAAACTCATGTATGACCAGCCCAACGCTTCCCCAAGGCTTCCTTCATGTTAATTTGCAGTTTAGGTGCGAAACCTTAAACCTGCAAAAAACAAAGCAGGCTGTAATTCTCTGTTTTGGATAGATTTGAGTGGAGCGAACACGTCTACGCATGCCCCAGGAGCTCCGGCACGCAATGGGACAGTCCCCTTGTGATTTGGAAGAGTTTTTAGGCGAGAAAACTTTTCAAATTCGCAATCTTTCGCGATGGAACTGTGCGTACATGTGGGGGATTAGCAATTAGCTAATCCGATTCCTGTTCAGAAGGCTCTTCCTTTGGCAAACGTGCATAAAACCCACAAAACTGTACATGATCATCTAAGTAGCCCAACTAGTGGGGCATTACCATATGTGCAAAGGGGAGAGAGAGATGCACACAAGAGAAAATCATCGTGCTACATGAAACGAGGGAAGAAGGCAAGCTTTCCATTAAAGCTTCAAAAACCTTAAAATCCACTTTAAAATTCCTCTCATATTTGGACGGCCCCTAGCTGGGATGAGTCTTCTTCTGGAGTGTGAGTTGGCTCGCAGGGTGCTCTCCTAGTGCCATGTGTCCAGCTTGGCCCTTTGGTTTAATGTCCTAGTACACACCAACTTATAAAGTTGTGACTTGCAGAGTGGCCCAAATTCTATTTTGGCACACACAAACTTCCATATTTATCAGAATTCAACCTAGATTGCCGATATGAGAAATCCGTTCAACCGCAAAAGTTTCACACTCTTTTTTAAGTCTTTCGGGGAAAACAAGTAAAAATAAATAGATAAAAATATGTAGTACATATTCAAAGAAGGCAACAAGAAAAATACACCTCCTCGTGACATACCCCACCCTCGAAATAGTGCAAGCGACCTCGCTGTATACCAATAATACATGCTGATATCTCTTTATATCACATTTGTACTACGGAAAATTACCAAAATACCCCTCAAATTTCAAACATTCTCATTATATTTGGCCAAAAATTCCCAAAATACCCTTAATTAAGCTCGCAAACATCTCTAAAAGCAATTTCTTTTGCAAGTCTTCATAGGAAGATTGGTTCATCTCGATAGAAGATGATAAAACTAGGATTTTAGATGGTAGTGAGGACTCTTTACATGAAAACGTTCATCATTTTTTAATACAAATGCCTCTATTTGTGAGCTCATTGGTAAATAGACGCTAAAAGATAGATCCATTGTCATAAACATTAGACTATGCAAAAATTGGGGCATATCCATTCGAAAAATATGCAAGGGTATTTTGGGAATTTCCACAAATTACAGGGGTATTTTGGTAATTTTACCTTTATTCTATGATGGAAATCGAAGATATACATGCTTCCAGAAATGTAGCCCTGGACGATTAAACAATCCCACCAACTTGGCTACCACACATAACTAGAGTGCATCGTTAGCCTGCATGACTGCAAGTGGATAACAAACTGGTGGAAAGGTACAAGCCTTCAAGGCGATTGCAATTAGAGAGAGAGCTTCCCTTTGGTAGTTGCACGTGTATGGAAATGAATGGAGAGCAAGGGCACTATTGTAATTACTATTTTGTTCTCATCGAAGCATTGAATAAGAGCATATTTCGTGTGTATACTCTGTGATGTACATCTCAAGGTCCTCATCTGTCAGTATCAAATTTCTAGGTTTGCACTCAAGATAGTATGACCTGGACGTGTTCTCAGGTGAGAGCAGCTGGGAAAAAAAAAAAGCCTCCGGATGATGCCCTCGGTGAAAGTCTGTGAAATGGACCAGTCGGCATTGTTGTTGCAACGATTCGCCGTATGTATTCTCCTCTAAAAGTCCTTTTTTCCTCCGGATGATGCCCTCGGTGAAAGCCTCCGGATGATGCCCTCGGTGAAAGTCTGTGAAATGGACCAGTCGGCATTGTTGTTGCAACGATTCGCCGTATGTATTCTCCTCTAAAAGTCCTTTTTTCCTTTCTTTTCCCTTCGTCACTATGTAATTCTTGTGGAAGTCATAAATGTAAGCTTCTCCGGAGTTCGTGGTCATGCACAATACAGATCAACAGGGTGCAGCACAACATTATTCTTGTGAGAAATGATTCGTTGTCGTAGTGCCGGGGGGGCAATGAGTCAACATAGTCGACGCTATCGCTCTTTGAAATGATTGGGATTTGCAAACAATCTAATGCCACTTATGTTGCTGAGATAGGTTTTGACAGTAAAGAGGCTGAGATCAGCTTCAATTTCACAGTGTCGAGGCCACCTAGGCCTAAGCACTCTACATCTTCTGAGCGGATGTTAAGATGGCCCATTGGTTTAGTTTTGAGTGCATACTTCAAGAGGTAGTAGGACAATGATGAATTGGTGACCCGATGTATATTCATATGTGCACCCCATAGCAAGAGCAATGTAGGGTGGTAAGGTACGACATTTCTGTCTTCATGTCGGGGCCTGAAGTAGTGCCAACTGTGATTTTGTTCATTGAAGACTGGGTTTGGATTTGGCTACACATGAAATGGAAACCCGTGTTTACATACTCCATCTCTTTGACCGTGGTAACAACTGGTACGGCACTTGTGAAGTTGTTTCCTGTGTACGAGTTCTCGGAGCTGGCTTATCTCTGGTGAAACCATAGAGCCAGTTTTTGTCAGGATGTATGCTGCTATTTCAGTAGATAGTTGCTCTTTGTCTTCTTCATGCATCCACAGTATGACATGAGCATGCAATGATCCTCTATTTTGAACCTCATATCTAACCAAGCGGTGTTGCACACGGCCCAACACACCATTTGCAAGTATATATTTGGACAGAAGCATCTGGAACTTAGAGTGGAAGGTGAGGGCGCATTCGACTGGGCAGTCTGTCCAAGTGAAGGAAGCATTTAACTGCTGTGCAATTAGCTCGATCGTGTCAATCTCAGGCCATCTTGTGTCTGTGACCTCATCGGCAGGGAAAGTCAAGAAGAAATCAGGCATTCCCCATTCGTCCACCATTGCTATCAGGTCCTTTAGGTTCTTGCGGTGCCACGAGCAAGAGCTTGGCATGGCGATGGGGTGCTGTATTGAAGCACATGCCTCATAGTATCTTCGTCAGTTGCTGTACGATTGGCCCTCTTGTAATTGTCAATGTCGTTTTACAACAAGCTCGTGTGTATTGTTAGCCAACATAAGTGCATGCTTTAGTTGGTACATTGTGAGCATGTATGGCTTGTACAGGGTGTAAACGGAGAGCAGAGCCGATGCACGTATGTTTACATGTATACTGAAGTTGATTTTACCATCATATTGGCCTTTCCCAAAAGGGAACAGGAATGGAAACATTGTTGTCTCTATTGTGATGTTTGTAGAGCTTGATGGAACAGGCATGCCGTTGGGCTTGAAAGTAACTGTTCTCTCAGCAACTGTTGATGGCCACGGAGTTGCAAAGAAGCAAATTTGTAAGTATCGCTAGCGGTGAATGCTCTTCTACTGGCTGGTTCAACGATGTTCTCGATGATACCAAACATGAAACTTGTGTCAAGCTGCACCATCAGTGCAAACGGTGCGTTGTCTCGTTGTTGTTGAATGATCTTTCTCACACTATCTTGACTTAGTATACAGAGGCCAACCTTCTTATTCGGTTGTTCAGCCATCGACATGTACTTCTATAGTACAGAGTTATTCTCGAGATTGAATGCAAGTATGTCTGCCACTTGTGATGTAGCTAGATCTTGCTCTCTGAAGGTTGTTCTATGCTCTTTACTCCATGATAGCAGATGGTTATCCAATATTGAACGTATGTCTAGTGTACCTCGTGCAATTGTTATCACTGTTGAGATGGCGGTGACAGATATGTCAATGAAGCTCAGTAGCTATATGTGAAGCTGATTTCCGTTCAATATTCTTCTTGTGTAGTCTGGAAGTAAGGACACACAATATCTGCGACATGCACTTGAGTTCTCACAAGTAGAGCACTGCACCCATTGCGTTTGTATATGTGTAGCCTCTAAGCTGGATACCAATAGACTGCTAGCAAACATTGCAATCGATGTCTCGTCTAGAGCTCGAGTACAATCGAAAGAGGCACTTCTTTGGATGAAAACTACACCACAAACAAAGCATATGCTTAAAGGTCTAAATATCGCTGCAACGTATGAACTCCATTGGTAGCATATATCGACAAAATCAATCCATGATTGTGAGCACGGTAGAAATCTGACCTTCTTCCTGATTGAAGTGTGATATCTCGCTTTCAATCTGTTGAGGTGTATCCTACCCTTTCGGTGATGGTCCATTCAAGGCTTAAGTCGGACTCAATCTGTATGATTCAATGCGATGAGAACCTTGTGATATTTACTTACTAGTTACGTCCAAGCAACGAACAATGCAAGCGTTTGAAACAACCATGAACCTAGTGCTAGATTGTGTTGTTGTGGGCTTTCGAGCTGGGAAGAGTACTATCCAACTTGATGATCTGCAAATATTACCAGGGTTTGAAAGATCTTCGAGACTCCTTTCTGGTTCTGTCCGGCTTGCTGCTATGCAGACATACTACGCAGAAAAGAACTGGTGTGAATCTTGAGAATTAGGCATGGGACCTACTGTATATCATTTCCATGAACATTGAACGATGGCCGAGGGCACAGGGTTGTTGAATCTGCATGAGCTATACTTGGAGCGGCATAATGCTGGTCATAACTAGTTGCGCTTGC
The DNA here is from genome assembly GCF_014529385.1 of Adiantum capillus-veneris. NCBI lineage: Eukaryota > Viridiplantae > Streptophyta > Polypodiopsida > Polypodiales > Pteridaceae > Adiantum > Adiantum capillus-veneris. Next base: position 59,148,102 of record NC_140944.1, on the reverse strand, counting down.
AAAAACGAGTTGAGTAAGGTAATTGAAGTTGGACAAATTGTTCAACTAGCCACTGGGTCTTGTTGCACACAAAGCTTCTATCATTGCTACGCGGGGAAGGCGCAGAGGCTTTACTGCAAAAGAAGGTCGATTCCAATATGCCGATGAGGCAAACAGTGACATTGTCAACCTTCTACTGCTGGAATGAATAGGGAGGAGCTTGGCCTATAGACTCTATGATATTGAAGAATGCTTTTGCCATGTCGACGAGGTAGGCTTTTCTTCATGGCTCTTTGCTTCCATGTGAAAAGGTATACGGTGCCAGTACAACAACTAGCTGGGCGTTGCCACTTCCAACACCATAGATAGGTGTTGCCACTCCCAGCACCATAGATCAGAGGATGAGTCGAAGGCAGTAGGGTCCGCGTTTGATGGTTCCATTAAAGCTCTGCGCGAACAAGTACTTCTAACTTTTGTCTCCATTGCTCTCTCTTATATGACTTCATATGTGAGTAGAAGCTACTAATTAACCTCCTGATAAGTTGCTTAAGCGTAGGGTAAATGCGAGCTATTTTGGAGCACAGAAGAAAAGCATGGAAAGAGAAGGGTAATCTGTAGACCCACATCCAACAATGCTTGTTACTTCCTGCAGTACTAGCTAGAAAGAAGTCGCAGCCTCCTGTAGCAATTACTCCTGTGAGAATGTGTGTGCGGAAATTATAACATGCTGCGATGATGGCTTTGGTTGAAAGGAGGAGCGTCAAAAGATGCTACTAGCTTCATAGGCTTCTCTCTCTCTCTCTCTCTCTCTCTCTCTCTCTCTCTCTCTCTCTCTCTCTCTCTCTCTCTCTCTCTCTCTCTCTCTCTCTCTCAAACAGTGGCCAAAGACAAACCTATAGACAAAGCTTGCAGCTGCTTCTGGCAACTTGCAAACTGCTTGTGGCTGCAACTTGCGAACTGCTTGTGGCTGCTTCTGGGAAGCTGCGAACTGCTTGTGGAGAAGATCGAATTGCTGCTGAGAGCAATGCAAAATGCTTTTTTTATTTTATTCACTTGGTAGCTTTTGACGGCGTAGTTGCTGAGAGCAACACAGAATGCTTTTTTTATTTTATTCACTTGGTAGCTTTTGACGACGTAGTTTTTTTTAGAGCTTTTCATCACTTGGTTTTTTTTTTTTTTTAAGAGAAGCCACGTGGGTTAAGGAGAGGTCAGGGATTTCAAATTGCCTCCTACGCTAACGAAGAATGCTTTTTTTATTTTATTCACTTGGTAGCTTTTGACGGTGTAGTTTTTTTTAGAGCTTTTCATCGCTGGTTTTTTTTTTAAAAAGAGGAGCCACGTGGGTTAAGGAGAGGTCAGGGATTTCAAATTGCCTCCTACGCTAACGAAGTAATCAAGAATAGAAGTTTTGTCACAAACTACTGACGTGTTACACTGAAGAACCCTACAGATCCCAATCGAGGGGCCTAAACCTTAAGAAGAAGCAGTAGCAGCAAACGAAGTTTTACCAACTTGCAAAGTCTTGCCAAGTGGCCTATTTTCAAAGAAACTTCCACCAACTTATGGGAGTCCGATGGGGCCCAAGTGCCTAGAGATAGAGATTAAATAAAGCGAGAGTAAATACCTGATGATGTGGCAGTTGTACGGACGCCTGCGATTTACGCAGCTGACATAGCATATTGTATGGATTTCCACGTTTTACGTTGACAGATGCTGGCGTGGCATACTGTACGGATTCCCATGTTTGGCGTTGGCTGCTTTTGGAAGGCCAGGTACTTTTAGAACTTGAATGCCTTTCATGTAAACTACTTTTAGAGGCCAAGGACCTTTAAATATGACCCATGGGCTCTCAGTCTAGCAGTCTACTCACGGGAGATGCAGAGCAGAGCCATGGGAGTTGTACTCAATTGAAGCAATATAAAGAAATACCGAAAGGGACATGTTAAAAGTTGCCTTAATATCTGTAATCACCCGTCGGACGGATGTTCCACTTGAACACACAATTCGTAACTAAAAGATTGGAATGGAACAGATAATTCACATTTGCAGATTTGACTCAACATGGAAGAGGCATAGTTTCCCTAGAGAGAAGTTTGGCACTCAAGTTGAGTGCCTGTTGTAGCTTTTCTATATTTATTATCTCAAGAAATTTACAATTGAATGGTCAGACCACACACTCTCAATTATGGTTTTACAACTGACCTTGCTCATGATTTTATAGGCACTTGGCCCTCAAAAGCAACTCAAAGTTCATCTAGCTAAAAACAAGGTACTTAAAAGCCCTTGATTCATGTGCTTTAATTGAGGCCAACTAAGCTCTTTTAGCGTAAAATCTAGTAAAGTCATCCAAGTATGTCACCATGTGGCCCATTATTTGTCATGCGTTTTGCAAATATGTCAACGCGAGTATGGATGTTGGTGTCCAATCAATATGGTGTGTGTATGTGTGCTCTTCTCGACATCGGCGCATTACAATATCTATAGTCCATTCGTTTATTCCTCTCTAGCAATTGCCTTGAGCTTTAGTGAGTTGGAGGGACAATAATGATGAGAGTGACTCACAAAGAGAGGAGGGAGGGACAATAACGAGGAGGGGGGATTCATGAGCGAGCTAGGGCTTCTTTTCATACCAACCCGTTGCCCCCCGTGAGCCCTCCTCTTCTGATGGCACGCACTTTGCTGCCTTGTCCACGCTAGTGCCATTGGTGTCATGCCATTCACGGCCGTCCTCGAATTGCTTTCTTGTCGACCTTCCGGACGCTCGACGGTAAGCATCATCTCCCCCTCTTCTTTTCCTAGACACCTATGTACCCGCATCGTCTTTGTTGCTTCCCCTTCCCTTTTTCATGGAGGTATTTTTCTTGTGTTTCCATTATTCTTGCTTGCTTTCAGTGCATGTTTGTGTGCGCCTTTTTCTTTTGGGTGTGCTTGAGTGTGCCTGATGTGGTTGCTTAGGCTTGGGGCGGGTGTTTTGTGCAATTGTCTGTGTGTGGAGGAATGATTGTATGTTTGTGTTACGTTTTTGTTTTCTCTTGTTTGGTGGGTGTCCAGTTGGGGTTTGGTGTTGGGTTGGTGGGTTGGTATCGCAGTGGAGGGTTGGTGGGCAGATCTATAGCCTTGTCTGCAACTCTTTGCCCTAACAACCCGTATATATCTTGCACGTTGTGATTACCATAGCTCTTGGATTGCTACCAAAGATGGTGGTGGCTTTTCTCTCCTCCGCTCTCTTGGATCTTTTGATTCAGGGCTACTTTGTGGTGGAGTTGCATTCATTTGTTGGGGTGCGTGTCTGCTTATTGACTTTGGGAGTTTGATTCTGAAGATCAACTGGTGGAGTTCTCAACTACCAACATTGTTGAAGCTTGTTTTTCCTACAACTCTCTTCTAGTCTTTCGTTCCTTCCTCATCTCCAGCTCTTGATGCATCTCCCTAGTCTCGTAGACAATCTCTCTTTGGGTGATTTTCACGTGTCTAGTGCATGCAAGATATCGATCTTCCGCTCTTCGATCAATCTAGAATACAGTATTATGAAGGCGATTTATGTTCCAAACATGGTTTTCAACCTACTTTCTATGGCGAGCCTGGATTCCTAGAGAGCATCGGTCCTCTTTGGCGGAGGCAAAGTCCCATTCAGCGACATAGTCAGTTCTTGCACGTGGTGAACCACAAGTCTCTCTTCAAGCTCATTGCCCTTCTTTATTGTGGAGCAGGTTCTTCTTCATTGTGGCATGCAAGATTTGGCCACTTGAACTAGGAACAGCTGCACAAGGCAACTAGGGAGTCTCTCAGGGAGGGATTACCCAGCATTGCTCTTAGTCAGGCGTTCACATTGCTTGTGGGTTGGGCAAGCAACACATAGAGACCTTTTCAAAGCACGCTTCGAATTGAGCTTCGTAGTCCCTTGCACTCATTCATGCGGACTTGTGTGTGGACCTATGTCAGATCCCTAAAAATGCTTCTGCTTATGGATGATTTTGATAGATACACTTGGGTTTACTTCCTGAAAAGTCAGAGGCTTTTACCTACTTTCGAGATTGGAGGACTATGGTAGACAAAGAGAAGAATCCCAAGATTGTCACTCTTCGCTCACCCAGAGGGGTCAGTTCATCTCCAAGGAGTTTGCATAGTGGTGCAAGATAGAGGGCATTCAACACCAGTTGACTACTCCCTACACGCCATTGTAGCATGGAGTTGTTGAGGAGAAGAATTGGATGATCCTCGAGATGGCTCGAGTTATGCTTGAGCATGCTTTCCTTATTAGAAGATACATATACATCACGGAATAGGAGATCGGTGCATGCATAAAAATCAGCCACAAACAATTAAGGTGTGGAGTAATGATAGATAAAATTGTGACAGTAAGTGTTTGGAAGTGATGAAGAGCTTTAAAACAGAACATTCAACACCAGTTGACTACTCCCTACACGCCATTGTAGAATGAAGTTATTGAGGAGAAGAATTGGATGATCCTGGAGATGGCTCGAGTTATGCTTGGGCATGCTTCCCTTATCAAAAAATACATATACATCACGGAATAGGAGATTGGTGCATGTATAAAAATCAGCCACAAACAATTAAGGTGTGGAGTAATGATGGATAAAATTGCGACCATAAGTGTTTGGAAGTGATGAAGAGCTTTAAAAAAGTTGTTTGGAGGGGAACATGCATATCTAATTTGGCGAGTGAAAACGTTGGTGTATGGCGCACATATATGATAGGTAGCTTCTAGAAGCTTGTGTTGTGAGAGATCTCCAAAAATTTCAAGTCGTAATCTGGTAGGGTTTTCGTCTGGCAAGCATTTCAGGATACCCCACTCTACAAGAAGCTGCAATCTGAAGAAAGATGTCTTAAGGCATGTAACTTCGGGCAAAAAAATTTCTTGAAAGCTTTCTTAGTCCTTGGTAGCTATAAACATCCAGCACTACATGGCACTGCCTCTGAGAAAAACAATGGCTTGAAAAATCTTTGATCCTTCTCTTGCAAGTGATCTTTATGGCTTATGCCCTGTAAGACAAAGCGATGAAGACAGGAGCACTCCCGATGCGCGATGTAGTAAGGGTGGGAGTGGCTAATAAGTCCGGGGTCGGGACACGAAGATACTTTCATAAAAGCCCTGTAAAACTTATCTTGCTCTTTGGTAGGACCGGTATGCTTTCAGAAAAGCACACACATGAAGCTCTAATACCACCGTAACGGGGACTGGCACCATATGCCAACGAAAAAGAACAGAATGAGCAACTTTAAGCACTTCAAATAACAACTGAACTGAAAGAGATAGATGACACGGGACGGGAAGTGGTGGAGTTTCACCGCAAGCGAGCACTGGCCCCCAACATTAGCGCCCTTTTCAGTATTTCTTTATATTGCTTGAACTTGATACAACGTCGGTACTCCAAATTCTGCACCTTCTCCATGAAGCATGCCAGAGAATGAGCCCTTCGCTCATATTTAAAGGCCCTTGGCTTATGAAAAGCAGTTACATGAAAAGCTACAAACTCAAAAGCATCAGGCCCAAAAGCGTTGATCCCAAAAAGCTACCCGCGTGAATTACCAAAATCCGTACACCTGCCACGTTAGCACCTGCCAACGTAAAACACGAAAATCCATACTGCTGCTGCGTCATCATGTCAGTGTAAATCCCGAGTTGTCAGCTACCGCATTGGCAGGTTTTTAACACGTATGCGTGTGTGTGTGGGTCCAGCTTTATTTATTGTCTTTGTGGCATTTGGGCCCCAACAGGCAGGGTTCCATAAGTTGGTGGTAACTTCTTTTGCTTCTTTTGCTACTTCTAGGGTTTGGGCTTCTCGATTGGGATCTGCAAGTTGGCTCTGTTCTTTAGTGGATTGACACGTCAACAATTTGTGACATATACGGTAATCACGGACGATTACTTTTTTTCAAGAAGAGGGGATGTCACAAACAACTGACGTGTCAAGCCACTGAAGAACGAAGTCAACCTGTACATCCCAGTCGAGGGGCCTAAAACCTAAGAGGAAGCAGCAACAAAATAATTTTTACCAACTTGTAAAGTCTTGCCGAGTGGCCTATTTTCACACGGAGCTTAGCAACAGAAGAAGTTTTACCAACTTGCAAAGTCTTGCTGAGTGGCCTATTTTTAGACAGAAGCTCCATGTTGCTCCGTCAAAAAAGCACACCTGAAGCTCTAATACCACCATAGCGGGGACGAGCACCACGTGCCAACAGAAAAGAACAGACTAAGCAACTTTAAGCACTTCAAATTACAATTGAGCTGAAAAAGATAGACGACACAAGACGGGGAGTGGCGGAGTTCCACCCCAAGAGAGCTCCATCTTGCTCCGTTAAAAAAGCACACACCTGAAGCTCTATATCACCATAACCGGGACGGGTACCACGTGCCAACAGAAAAGAACAGATTGAGCAACTTTAAGCACTTCAAATAACAACTAAGCTGAAAGAGATAGACAACACAAGACGGAGAGTAGCGCAGTTACACCCCAAGAGAGCACTGGCCCCAAACATTGGCGCCCCCTTCGGTATTTCTTTATATTGTTTGAACTTGGTACAACGCCGCTACTCCAGACTCTGCACCTTCTCTAGGAAGCATGCCAGAGAATGAGCCCTTGGATCATATTTGAAGGCCCTTGGCCTATGAAAAGCAGTTACATAAAAAGCTACAAACTCAAAAGCATTGGGTTCAAAAAGTTGTCGGGTGAATTACGGAAATCCGTACACCTGCCACGTCAAGGCCTGCCAGTGTAAAACGCGGAAATCCATACTGCTATCACGTCATCATGTCAACGTAAATTCCAGGATGTCCATACAACTGCAATGTCATCAATTTTCAATGCTTTTGTGTGTGTGTGGTGTGGTGTGTGCGTGTTTTTTTTGTTTTTTTTTTTTTTTGGGGGGGGGGGTTGGGGAGGGGGGGATCCAGCTTTATTTATCGTCTTTGTGGCACTTGGACCCCATCGGACGAGGTCCCATGAGTTGGTGGTAACTTCTTCTGCTGCTTCTAGGTTTTAGGCTTCTCGGTTACGATCTTTAGTGGCTTGACTCGTCAGCAGTTTGTGACATGCAGTAATCCCAGACAATTACTTTCTTCAAGAAGGGGTGGTGTCACAACCTGTTGACGTGTCAAGACACTGAAGAATGAAGCCAACTTGCAGATCCCGACCCAGGGGCATAAACCCTAAGAAGAAGCAATAGAAGAAGTGGCAACAAAAGAAGTTTTACCAACTTGCAAAGTCTTGTCAAGTGGCCTATTTCAAATTTCAGCATTTACAACAACCTGTCAGTTCCAAAACTGAGCCTCGGGATGCACCACAAAGGCCCGAAACTATCGATGAGCCACTCGTTATTAAGCCAGAAGATGTTGGACAACCATTGCATGCACATAAAGGCGATCTGCAGCCAAGAGAACATGCTGAAAATAGGACTGAAAATGATGTATAGCAACCCATAAATGATGATGATGTCACCTCTCCTGATTTAGAACCTATGCCATATAATGTAGATCATTGGGTGCGGAGATCTAGCAGGATGAGGAGACCAATTCAGAGATTTGACCCCTCTTTACAATACATTATGTTTCCAAATGAGGGAGAGCCTCTTACATATAAAGAGGCCATGTCATGTGATTCTAAGAGCAAGTGGAAGCTTGCTCTGCAGGAAGAAATCAAGGCACTGCATGCCAATGATACTTGGGATTTACCCAAGGGTAGGAAAGCCATTCCTAACAAGTGGGTGTAAAAATCAAAATTGTCCATGGCAAACCCAAGTACAAAGCTAAGCTTGTTGGCAAAGGATATGCGCAAAAGGCATTTTCACGAGGTGTTCTCTCTTGTTGTGAAAATGACTACCCTTCGTCTTCTTTCTGCTCTCGGTGCTATCTTGGATTTAATGATGGATCAGATGGATGTAAAGACAACATTCTAGCATGGTGATAGCTATACATGATGGAGCCGGAAGATTTTGGCATACCTAGCATGCAAGACCTTGTATGCATGTTGAAAAGAAGTTTGTATGGGCTCAAACAAGTTTCTTAGCGATGGTACAAAAAGTTTAACACTTTTATGTTGAAACATGGGTTCAAGCGCAACCATGCAGATCACGCGGACAGCACCCCAGTGATTCTCATATTGTATGTGGATGACATGCTCTTAGTCGGAAAGAATAAGAGCACTCTTGACACTCTCAAAAGCCAGCTGAATTCAGCTTTTCCAATGAAAGATTTGGGTTCAGCTGAACATAATTTCGACATGCGCACAACGAGAGATGAGCAACAGAAAGAGTTGTATTTGTCTCAAGAAAAGTACATTGAAAAAGTACTTGGCAGGGTGATGCTAAGCCTTTGAGTGTGCCATTACAGCCACATGTAAAGTTGAGTGCAAGTGATTGCCCAAAAACTAATGATGCAACCAAAGTGCGATGAGGAGTACCTTATGCTTCAGCTTGCGGCTCTCTCATGTATGCTATGGTTGCCACTAGACCTGACATTGCTTATTCAATGGGAGTAGTGAGCAGGTTTATGTCTAATCCTAGCAGAGCACATTGGGATGTACAAAATGTTACACTCCATAATGAGGCACTTGAGAGAAACCAAAAGCAAATGACTGTGTTATGGAAAGGGTCCATTAAACTTGTAGGGATATTGTGATTTGACATGGCAGGTGATGTTGATATCCGCAGGTCGAGAATAGTTTCACTCTCTACTACTGAGGCTGAATATATTTCAGTCGATGACGCTTCCAGAGAAGCCATATGGTTAGCGCGCCTAGTCAATGAGCTTAGATTGCCTAATGACACGCCTATCCTTGGATGCGATACCTAGAGTGCAACCTGTTTGGTTAAAAATGCCATGTTTCGTACGCATATCAAACACATTGATGTGCAGTATCATTTTATCAGACAGATGCTTGATGATGGTTTGGTCTCATTGATCAAATGGAATCATGTTACTATAGGGAAAGAGCAAGTGCAGGCTATGTGCACCATGTCCTCTACATGACCACAAACAAATGACTATCCACAATTTGTTGCAAATCTTGGCCTAAAGGCATTCTATGTAGATTTTTATGGCTAGATTTATCTCAAGAGCGAGTGAGACCTAAAATAGACACGCATATCCTCCTTGTGGAAGTGTAGCCACTTGGAGAAAGTGACCCAAATTTTTATGAACATATGATTGACATTAAATACTTCCATCTTAAGCATAGTGAGAACATAGACATAGCTAAAATCTGTAACAATGCCTATCTTGAGTTGGACCACCCGATCAAAGTGCAACTATGGCATGCAGATCAAGACTTGGTGTACATTGAAAAGGATGAAAAATTTTACCATAGAGAGCCCCAAAACTACAACCCTGGCCAAGAGCTAATCACAACAATTCCTTGGAGTGCACCAATGTAGCGAGGTACCGAGTAGTTGATGGAGCTCTATATTCACTCATATAGAGCATGATTGGCAAAAATTCACCACTTATAGGAGTGCCCCAGATTAGCACAAAGCATGAGATACTTATACCCCATCAATAATGAGATGTATCCTAAACCTAGACCATAAGAAGACATAGGAGAAGCTAGTGTTGATAACCTTGGTAACCCTGCAGATGCTCTTACCAAAAAAAATTCGAAGGCACAACATGAGCATTGCCTACAAATGGTGGGAGTTACATAGCTTAAAGGTGACTCTCTGGGCCTTTAAGTCAGAAATTGTTGAAGGTAAATGTCTAGAGGTTACTCCTGATCTCCTCCGGATTGTTTCCGGTGCATAGCATTGCTCGGGAGCTTCACAAAGCTTATTTTTGTATATTTTTTTGCCCACCATTTAGGGCCTATACAAACATTATACTTCATTTATTGACCTTTGGACCACTTGGACTATTTTTAAAGGTTTCACATTGTCCAGATAGCCAATGGAACATTTTGGCTAAAAAGTCCCAAAACCCTCATCACTTGAGTTTTTGAACTTCACAAAACTTACGTAGACTCTTCTCCTACAACGAGCGCTTCCTCTTTCTCTCTCTCTTTGCACACCACCTGAGCGCACACGCATTGCTGCTCAAACTCACCCTACATGGGTCTGCAAACATCCTCTTCCACATATAAGGCCAATAGAAATGCATTGTCATTCCAAACCTGAAAAAATCTCCGACGTCCTCTAAGTTAAAAATTCTTCCAATTAAAACATAAAGGAGCTCATATACGAAAGCAAAACCCAGTATGAGTACCCACTACAAAAAGAACTTGTTTCTATAAACAAACGATAGTACCTTCTTACAAACTTTGAAGATCATGAACTAGATAGAAATGCAGACCTTTTTCTTCTTTACAGGCTTTAGTATTTTAATAATACATCGCTCATTGTTGACCACATTGACACCTTCAAAGACTTCGCTGTACTTTCCACGTCCAACTTTGCGAACCACCTCATAATCATCTGGATCCCTGTGATCAGTAAAACGTTTCAGGACAGCGAGAAGAAAAGGTAAACCCATGCCAAAGTAAAAAAACCATCACACGTTTGTCCTGCACACAAGATGTTACTCAACAAGAAAAAGAATGTTTCTGTCCCTATCCAGTCCGTGGAAGTCCCACACACATGAGACTTACGAAGTACCTGCATGTGCACAACCACATGCGCAATTTTGGGTGCATATGTACATACCCAAAATTGAATTAAGTTTGTATGTCCATGCTTGTGAATGAAGAGAAGGAAGACACCTTTTGTAGATCAAAACACAATGCATACAAATGTGCAGGTGTGTAGCTTACACTAGGAAGGAGTAAATTAAAATGATGATGAAATGAGAAATACCCCCACTGGATGTTGAGGGACTCGTAGTCCCAGTAGTCTTTAGGACGGAGAACGTTGACATCACAGTACACTCGAGCTTTGGAGAGGGAGCCGGGCCGGCGAGTGGACTTGATCTTGTGAGCCATAGAAGCAGAAGCAGAGCCGGGAAGGGGAAGAACTGTGCAGGTAAGGGAGAGGAGAGCCGCCGCAAAGAGGTGAGGAGAGCCCCAACTTCTGAAGCGGGTTCTTTTGTGGTGGTCGGGTGTGGAAATTAGAGGCCGACCTGCGATTTCCGTGACAGCCCACGACCGATTTCGAAGCACGTTCGAAAAGAAGAAGCTTTGCTGGCGCAGGCAAAGGCATCCAGCCATCACCGCAGGCAGCTCCCCTCTGCCATCCTTTCACTCTTCCGCTCTCGCTCTCAGAACTCAAACTGGGCGGCGACTCATCCTACAACGACCTCTCAACAGATTAGATACTTAAATACCTCTAGGTTTTTAAAGTTTGGCAGCAGGAGGGGGTACCCAATTGGAGAAAATCAAAAAATCGTGGCATTAGTCATAAATGAAAAAGGAGAGGGTTTACACTCGAAGAAAAAAAGAAAAAAGAGGATGGTACACCACGTGGAAACATCTTCTTTTCTCTCTCTCTCTCTCTCTCTCTCTCTCTCTCTCTCTCTCTCTCTCTGACAACTTTCTTGCCTCCTCCCTTATCGTCCCTCCTCTCAGGGTTGCTCCCCTCCCGCGCCAGCCTCGGACCATCGATCTGCACTGCTTCTCGAGGCCTGCATGAGAAAGAGAGGCCTGCAATACCAAACGGGGAGAGAGAGAGAGACTCCTGCATGACCAACCAAATGTGTGACTCCATGTGCTTGAGGTTGGAGATCAAAGGCAGTGCACGCACAAAGAGAGAGAGAGAGAGAGAGAGAGGCGCCACAGGTAGGAGGGATGGGGCACAGGCAGGAGGAGGGATCGCAGCTTATCTTGCAAGCTAAAGGTAGATGGAAACCGATGGTCGCGGTGTTTGAGAATGGGCAGTGCAGGTCGCGAACAACAACAAGCAGAGGAGAGAGGCGACGCATGTGAACGGGGGGAGTAGAGGGAATCTTAATCACTGATGAATTTTATTTCCTTCCTCCTAGTAGTAGGTGGACAGTCATAGAAGACGCATGTAAGATTCCAAAATTCTCAACAAGCCCTTCGATTTCTTCAAATTTCCCAAAATAACCCTCATTAACATCTCAAACATCTGTAACAAAAATTCTTTTGCAACTCTTCACACGAAGATTGGTTCTCCCTCTATGGAAGATGACAGAACCACAATTTTAAATGGTATTTTGGGCACATCATATGAAATCATTTATCATTTTTAGACACTAACACCTCTATTTGTGAGCTCATTGGTGAATAATTTTGTCTATAAGACTATAAGATAGAACTCAATTGTCATAAAGATTACACTATGCAAAAATTGAGGAAAATCCATTCCGAAATGATACAAGGTATTTTAGGAATTTTTGAAATTTGAAGGGAATTTTGGAAATTTCCACAAATTACATGGGTATTTGGCAATTTTACCTTCAATTTTTATTGAGAGAGAGAGAGACAGCAAGAGTTGTAGGAATAATCCCGAGGAGATCGTACTTGTGGGACGCATGTCTAACCTCACTATCCTATTTTATTGCAATATTAGTGAGAATCACAATTAAGTTGTCAATCCATGGGACGAAGCTGATTCGACTAGTGCATAGAGGCTACAAGAGGGTGTCAATCTCTCGGAAAACAACTAATAACTCGCATCTAACTCATGCTACACTCAAGTGACAGAAATCACTAAAAACCAATCGCTCATCGGCAAACAAATCACATCCGTTGCAGCATCAAATGATATCCAAACGTAATGAAACTTTTAGGACATGTTTAGAAGACCTAAGCACACATGCTTATGGTCTCATATCCCACTTTAAGTCAAGTGTCAAAATCGCAATTATTAACAGCAGTGGATTTTTGACCTAGTCGTTTTCGACCCAGAATGCATCTAAATGCTTAGCAATGATGCCCCCATCTATGCTTAGTTTTTTATTTGAAAGTGTAACTTTCTAGTTATGATAAAATTATGTCGCGGGTCGGTGACGCCAAAAGCTATGAATTACTGTGATGTGCTTACGTCAATGCATAGAGCTCTTACCTGCGGTTACAATGCAACAAAATGACTGCAATGTGACAACCGGGGAGGGAGTAGGAAGCGCGAGAAGGAGAGAGGTGAGCGCAGTTAGCTCATGCTGTGTATTTTATTATCCAAAAACTTAATAATAACTTACAAAAATTGGTTTTTATACCTTAGCCAAAGTTTTTGGTGGTCAAAACTAATAATCTGGGCGTTCTACCAAAGATGGGTAATGACAGGTTGATACAATCTGGAAGCTTGTAGCCCCGGCTCATCAATTACAAGGTTTATCCAAAAAAAATAGGAGTTACAGTTTTCCCGATTTATCAAAATAATGAGTGTTTTTACAATGAGAACTCCGAAAAATGGTATCCGTGGTATCTGTGTTAGCTTGCTGCTAACATTCCCCCCCTCTTCGCCTGTGTCGTCCCTTGACACAACTTTATGGGCTGAAGTAGTCTTTGGGCTGGTGGTTGGCGAGGCGATCTTTAAGCGTTGTTAGAGCCTTTTGATATCTGATTTTCCGTTCCTTATCTGGCACTTGCAAGAACTACATAGCTACTCTGTTTTTCAGCTCCACTGCTGAGTAGCCTACAAACCTTGAGGTCAGGTTGCTAATCACTGGCGCAAATATCTTCGTTCACCAAGTGAAGAATCCCGTGTAGAACGTTTCTTCGAATGCCAACATATTGTGAGAAGGTAGAAACATGCACTTGGCGTAGAAGCCATAGAGGACTTCTTCGGAAGGTTGGCCATTGAGATCATAGCACAAACCTTTGTTACCCTCGAGGAATGACATCCAAGGGACGCCTACTTGCTTTGGCTCATTGAACACTTCGATGCAAGTGAGCAACATTCAACAGATTTTGTATAGCATAGCACATGACAAATCTAGTAGACTTTTAAAGAATGACATGGCGCCCTTTAGGGTTTTCACCATGTATTCTTCAGTCAACTGGTCCCTTTTCTGGAGCAGGCAATTGTGGACGGCTGGCGCGTCACCATGTGGGAACGTATTCTTAGAAGATGGGCAGTGAATCACTTAGTAATTACTAAAGTAATTACTATGGTAAACCCGAAGCATATAAATAGGGCCCATTACTTTGATATCGGGTTGGCAATTGTTATCACTTGTATTAGCGCTTTGGGCTATAATTGCACTCGAGCATCAGTGGCAGTATCATCGGCTACACTTTCTCTCTCTGTAATCATATTCACTGTAATCTCAATCATGATATATATATATTCCAGTGATACTGACTTCTCAACAGTCTTCTGAATCTGAATCTGAACTTTATTCTAGTCTTTAAGTCTGATTCTCATTTCCGTATTCATATTTTAGTCTAGTCACTGATTTTTGTCTAGTCTGCTGTCTGAACTCTTCCTACTCTCAGTAGCTGAAATCCTTCAACACTGGAATTAGCTGTCTCAAGAGATCAACTCCAATTCCATTTTGGCGATCACGGTGGCTAGAGCTGAAGCTCGTTGACTGAAAGACTCTTCTCCCAGATGAAGTTTTCAGCAATGGCACCAAAATTCAATCGTGGCCGAAAATCTACCAATCGTGTGGACTCCATTCCCGAGGAGTCAGAAAGAGAGTCTGATCCCAAGCAAGAGAAAATGACTGACATTGAGGCTCGGGAGGAGCATAGTCAGGCTGATGAGCCGCAGGACTCACAGCGTTCCAGTCATTCTCGACGTAGACGGGCAGAACGGGAAGCACGAAAGGCAAAGAGTTCCAAGAATTCTCAGTCTCGCCAGAACGATGAGCATATCAAAGGCAGAACGGGAAGTCACCGAACTTCTAGCAGACAAAACAGAGAGGATACTGAGACTGAGACTGAGACAGAGATTGATTGGGATGCTGACACTGACAACTGCAAGAAGGCTTCCAAGAGTCAGTCTGAAGCCAAGAAGCGAACTGGTGGAATTAGCAGTAATCGACATGATTACTCCGCTTCCCTGAAGATTTCCTTTCCCATGTTCAAAGGAGGGAAAAATGATGATCCTAATGTTCACATACAAGCTTTTGAGCAGTATGCTGAACTAAAAAACATTGATGAAGATGATTGGGGGGAATACTTTCCACAAACCTTGAAGGAAGTAGCAAGGAAATGGTATTACCATTACCCTGCATGCCAACTGAGATCATATAATAAATTACTTAAGGCCTTCAGGTTGGAATATTCCGACAATCGAGGAGATGAGGATATTCTCTGTGAATTGGATCTGATCAAACAGCGGAATTTGTCAGTCCGCAGCTATGTAGAAAAGATCAAAGAACTCACCAGACAACTACAAGAACCATCGTCTGAGAAAAGATTAAGGGCATGGTTTCTGAATGGGTTCAGAAGCAAGAAGCTGAGAGAACAGGAAGTACCAGCCCCTACAAAGAAATTCAATGACCTGGTCCAGCGAGCATTAAAACTGGAACAGTAGGCTAAGAAAGAAAAAAGCCACAAGAAGCGAAGGACCAGTAGCAGTAGTTCGACTACTGAAGCTTCTGATTTCAGTGCAACATCCAGCAGTTCCGAGAGCAGTTCCAATGAACGGACAAAGGACAAATCAAAGAAAGGATCATGGACCAAGAAAATTAAAGAAATGGTTAGGCAGATTGCAGAGATTAGCCACACAAGACAGCCGGTCCGGAAGATGGAGACTTGGTGTTCAAGATGTAAATCCAAGGACCATATCTCTACGGAATGTCCACAATGTACCTACTGCAAGGCCTTCGGTCACCTATGGAATAATTGTGGCATCCGAATTCACCATTTTAAGAAAGGAAAGGATCTATCAGTGGTTGCCTACACTGAACCAGTGAAGACAGAGCCAATCAAAGTAGCCCAAGAAGAAGGACCAGGTACCAGTGGTACTAGTCAAGGACGAGGCAGATACCAACCAGGAATGGGCAGAGGAAGAGGAAGAGGCAACTTCCAGACCAGAAGCATGAATTTCTATACCTGTGGGAAGTATGGTCATTTTGCAGCCCAATGTCCAGATGCACCGGTAACAACTGCTACTAAGGCTAAGGCACCAGAGCCAGTCCCAGTTAGAGTAGTTACCAGGAGCAAGGAGTGATCATTGAAGAGATTCCAGACATTTCAGAAGTACCAGCCAACTCCAACAACAGCAAGTGGGCCCAACAAAGGGAAGTTTGGAAGGCCAAGGGTAAGGAAAAGGTGGTAGATGAGTGGCAAGAGTAGCGGGAACTAGCAACTAAAATCACAGAGGATTTAGCTAAGAAGCTGCCAGAGCAGCCGAAAAATTCCGAGGCTAGAGTCATTCAGAAGATACCAGCCCAATCGACTGATAAAGATCAGTCAGTACCGGCCATGACAGAGACCATGCTGGCTGTGGTACATAAACTAGCTGGTGAGATGAAAGAGGAAGGAAAGAGTGGAAGTACTGCTAAAGAAGAATGGCAGTATGAGAACACTAGCTCTTCAAGCTCTGACAATCAGTCTGACCAGGAGCAAGAGGAAATTCAGCTAAAAATTTTTGATAGAATCCAGAAGCTGACTATGGAGCTGGAGGATATAAGAAAGACCTTACCTGAGGTGGCCAATTTTATCAGGCAGCGTAGGAAGACTGAGGCAGACGCCAGAACAGTAGACCTGATGGTTGTTCGGGATGATGAAGTTCCACTTATTCAGGTAGATTACAAGGTCAGGAAGCAGTGGGAACCTCTCTCAAGTGTCATACTGGATGGAGGAGCAGGAGTCAATATAATGGGAACCCATCTTCAGCAAAGAATGGGTATCACCAACATGAAACCAACACCATTCAAAGTAAGAATGGCAGATCATCGAGTTGTACAAGCAACGGGCATGATTGAAAACATGCAGATAAGAGTGGGGAGGGAAAAATTCAAAACTAGTTTCCTAGTTTTGGATGTGCAGGGCGCATATGGAATGCTATTAGGCCGCCCATGGTTAAGAACAGCACATGTTGTTCATGACTACGCAAACCAGACTTTAACCATAGAAGGGGCCAGTGGCAGAATCAAAATCCAGACCAACAACACCAGGAGCTGGAAAAAGGAACTGAGGCCGAAGGAGTTGTGTCAGAAATACCGAGCTAAGAAAATTGAGCGAATGCTGGCAGCAATGAACATCTTTCCTTCAGCAGAAATTGATTTGAATGCAGTCCTACTAAACAAAGAGCAAGCTAACAAGCAGAAGAAACAATTCCCTGACCAATTCACTGAAGTCAATACAGGGGAAAGAAACGTTCAGCTAACTGGAAGAATGGAGGACCCAGCTGATACTGATATAATGGAAGAATCAGCATGTCCAGAAGAATATCCACCTGATCAGAATAATAATTCAGAAATGAATGGGCCTTCTTGGGACTACGCTGAAGAGTCGACCAAAAAAAAAGGAGGAGGACCCAACTGGTTGCTTCCAGATGATCAGGAAGTAGAGGAATGGAACCAGCGATCAGAGGAAAATCCCATAATGATCAAAGTCAACAAGCACCTGAAACCGGTAATGAAGGAAAAGGCACGGATAATGTTCCAGAACTATAGAGATGTATTTTCCTGGGAACATACAGATTTGAAGGGAGTAGATCTTGAAGTCTGTCAGCACCGAATACCACTAAAACCGGACGCTAGGCCAGTCAGACTACAATGATACCGGATGAACCCTAACTATGCAAAGAAGGTCAAGGAGGAGATTGATAATCTTCTCAAGGCTGGGTTCATTACGGAAGTAGCAAGCAGTGATTGGTTATTTCCAATAGTTATCGTTCCTAAGAAGAATGGAAAATTAAGGGTTTGTGTCGACTATAGGAAACTAAATGCCCAGACCATTAAGGATCCATTTCCCTTACCTTTTACTGATATGTTGCTTGATGAGATTGCAGGATATGAGATGTATAGCTTCATGGATGGTTATAGCGGCTATAACCAGTTACAGATTGCTTCGGAAGATAGAGCCAAGACCACTTTCATCACTGAGTGGGGAGCATTCATGTATTTGGTGATGCCTTTTGGCCTGTGCAATGCACCAGCTACTTTTCAGCGGTGTATGATGGAGATGTTTAATGAATTTCTTCATCAGCTCCTCGCCATTTACATGGATGACTTCACTGTCTATTCAACTGAGGAACAACACCTTCTATTCCTAGAGATGGTTTTTAAACGCTGTCAGGAGAAAAGGATTTGCTTGAATCCATTTAAATCAGTATTTCTGGTTTGGAAGGGACAGCTACTGGGACATGTGGTTTCCCGTAATGGCCAATGACAAAATACAGTGTGTCCAGCAAGCTAAAGCACCCAGAACTGCTTCTGAGTTGAGTTCTTTTTTGGGGTATGTGAATTTTTATAGAAGATTTGTATACAAATTTGCTTCTCAAGCAGTACCACTATATGAGCTTACAAAGAAGACCAGCAAGTTCAATTGGACTACTGAGTGTGAGGAGAGTTTCCAGAATCTGAAAAAAGCCATTACCAGTAAACCAGTCCTCAAGCAGCCGAACTAGGACATTATTTTTCATGTACACGTTGATGCTTTGGGATTGGCAATGGGGGCAATATTGGCTCATCCAGATGGCAGAATAGACTATCCGGTCTATTTTGCTAGTCAGAGATTCAGTCAGGCTGAACAAGGCTATACGACTACTGAAAGAGAAGCCCTCGGAATGGTTTTTAGCGCTTCAAAGTTCAGGCATTACCTATTGGGGAAGTTATTCCATTTTTATGTGGATCATCAAGCTCTTCTGTTTCTGATTAACAAAGTCATTATTCAAGGCAAGCTGATAAGATGGATGATGTTCCTTATGGAATTTGAGTTCAGAATTTTCCATAAGCCTGGCCGAAACCACTGTGGAGCTGACTTTCTTTCCAGAAGTACAGAAGGATTTTCAGAATCACCTCTGAGAGATGAACTAGTGGATGTTGATTTATTTCAGCTAGAAGCTGAAGAATCAATGGATCCTGAATGGTATGATATTTATCAGTTCCTTTCCCAAGGTGCCTTTCCAGAATATTAGAAACAGAATCAGAAGAAGGTTTTGATCATAAAAAGCTTGAAATTTACCATCATTGGGGGAGTACTTTATCGATTGGGTGTGGATGGTATACTTCAGAGATGTGTTCCAATGGAGGGAAGAATGCAAGTTATCTCAGAGGCACATAATGGAGAGTCTGGTGGACACTTTTCCAACGATGTAACCTACAAGAAGATTCTGCAAGCAGGTCTGTGGTGGAAAACAATGATTGCTGATGTCATAAGCTTTTGTAAAATTTGTGATGTATGCCAGAGAATGGGCCGACCAACAGCTGCAGATATGACTCCCTTAATGCCAATACAACCATTGGGAGTATTCATGAAATGGGGATTGGATTTTAGGGGACCTTTTAAGAAGGTGACTCCCAGGAAGAACAAGTACATCGTGATGGCTACTTGTTATGTTACCAAGTGGGTTGAAGCTAAAGCTCTTCCTGACAACACAACCAAGTCAACTGCAAGGTTTCTGTTTGAGAATATTGTCTGCCGATATGGATGTCCAGTGGAAATTGTGACCAATCAAGGGACACACTTTATCAATGATACTATGGAAATCCTATTGGATATGCTTTCAGTCAAGCATCGGAAATCTACTCCTTACTATCCCAGATGCAATGGACAGGCTGAAAGTAGCAATAAGACAATTAAGACTATTCTCACTAAGGTGGTGCAAAAGAAACCAGACCAGTGGGATTTGAAGCTTCAGACTGCTCTATGGGCTTATAGAACAGCTTATAAGGTAACTACTGGAATGACACCATTCAGAATGGTGTATGGTATTGAAGCAGTGGTTCCTATGGAGTTTGAATCCCCAGTCTGAGAATGGCTGTAAAGTATGGATTAGACTTCAACCATAATCTTAAGAAAAGACTGGATGAACTGATGCAGTTAGATGAACTCAAGCAAAGGGCTATATTGGAACAGGAAATTGTTCAACAAAGAAGGAAGCACTGGCATGATTGCCGAATTAAAGTCTGAGAATTCCAGAAAGGAGACTTAGTGCTTCTACATCAGTCAAGAATGGGTCCAAAGAAGCCGAATTTGAAGATTGCCTGGGCAAGACCTTTTGAGGTTGATTGGGTCTTTTCCAATGGCACAGTCAGATTAAAAGACTTGTCTGGACTAATGTTTCCAGGAGTATATAATGGAGCAAAGATCAAACTTTATTACTCAGAGACCAGAGAAACTGGATTAGAAGAAGTCACTAAGGAACTGGAGGTTGTTGATCAAGAGATACCAGAATCATATATTTTTGGTCTTTTCCATGTGCAACCAGTTCCAGCTTCAAAACCAATACCTGAAGAATCAGATCAGGCTGATTTAAGAACCAGTACCAGTATGATCCAGCCAGAGTGGGAATCAGTTTAGAACCAGTATGCACACACTTTCCAAATTTTAAGTGGCCAACGGTCAAATGGTATGCCAGTGATAATTATTACAAGGATGGGTTGCAGTCTTGTCCAATGCATGTTTGCCACGTCAGCGACGGCGCACACAAGTCTAGGAGCGGCGAGTAGTGGAGCTTTTATGGCGCTAACACGTATAACATTCAGGAGAGTTAACATTTTTCCTCATAAATCCCCTGCGCGACGCTTTCCTCCTCTCAACCATTCGCCATCGCCGAGCTCCGAGGTCTCTTCACTACAACCGCAAACTTCGACCTCCGACGAGACAGTTGACTGTGAGACAACCTTACCATCGACACCAGGCAAACGGCTTTAACACAAGTAAGTCCTCTTTGCCTTCGCCTGTTTCATCGTCGTCGATCTCACAGTGTATGGGTAGAAGGAAACGATCAGAGAAGATGGAGGAAACTCTTGCAGAAACCCAGGCTATAATTACTGAGGCAAAGCAAAGCCTTCCTGTTCTTCCATACGGTAAAATCCAACGATATGTATTTACTGATCATGCAATGACTCTGCTACAACTCTGGGATCTGCGAGTTGTATTGCAAGCGACAAGGATTGCTTTTGATGCAGGGATCATCAAGCAAGTTCTTGATTCTTTTGATGTAGAAAACAATAGTGCTATGATAAATAATAGGAGGGTGTCAGTGACACCAGAAGCCATTGCATTTGCATTTCGAATGCCTAATGAGCCTAAACCATCGGTGGCAACTGCGCAGCAAATAAGTATTGCTCTAAAGGAGGATGAAGCAGCTCGAAAGAAGCGAAAGGCAAGTGCTCAAGGAGTTCTAGTAGCAGGACTGGAAGCCTCCGCTGCTTACAGGTTTGTAGCCGAAGCAGTCAGTCTTAACTTATGTGTCAGAAAAATTATTTGCTATGCTGTTGGCCAAGATACTGGATCCACAAGTCTATATCAACCTGTGTCAAATACTCTCGCATAATGTACTTCAACAGACTGCCAAGTTGAAATCTCAAACTGTTTTCAAGGCATGGTATGTCTGGCAATTTCTGTATTGGGCTACTGCAGCAGATATTAATGAGCAGGTGAAGCTGGCATGGAATGAGCAACCCATTTTTGAACCAAAGAAAATTGACCTGTCCTCAGACGATGAGGAAACGGACAGTCAAACAACTTCCAAGGACCTGAAAAGGAAAGCTACTGCACAGAAAGCTAGTAGTTCAAAGAAACCAAGAATTACACTGACCAAAAGCAGTGAATTCTTGAAGCACATCGAAAGCCAGGTAAAGGCAGCGAGCACTGAGACAACTGTACCTAATCAGACAGTTGTTACTGGATCTGGGAAGCATCAGGTAAAGCCAGTCACTGAGGCGAAGGTACCAGATCAGTCAGGAGACAAAGGCAGGAATGAACTGGATAAGGGGAAAGGTCCAGCGTCCTCAACTATGTCTGAAACAGTTCTTGTCATTTCTCAAAACCCTCTGCAACTGGTTAAAAAGGATAAGCTATAGCAAATGCAAACTCAGAAATTGAGAGGGCATCTCTCACTCACCAAAACTGATTATGCATCTCTACCTTATGTGGCTCCTGTGGCAATATATGAACCAGTTGATTCTGATGCAACAACGGTCAAAGACAGATGTTCTGTACTGATACAGTCCTCTTGGAATACCATTGTCAGTTGTATGGGACAATTGGTGGAAGCTGTTGGATCAGAAGATGAAGTTAAAAAGCTTAAAGATGAATTGGTAGAAGCACAGCATCAGATTGCCACACTCCAGAAAGCCCAGGAAGCGCAGAACATACAACACAGGGTATTGCAAGCTCAATCAGAGAGAGCTCAGGAGTTGTTGAACAAAAAGTTAGCTAAAGCTGAGTCTGAAATTATGATCATAAAAAGTCAAAGGAATGAAGCATCGAGATCTGCCAAGTGAGTTGAAATGGGGCTCAGAACGAAGCGGGTAGAATTTAGAAAGCTGCTATTACACCATACAGCTCTGAAGCATTCACTAACGGACAGATACATCTACAATAGCTTGTCTGAAATTTTGAACCCCGCAGGCAATGCTGTTTTTTATTTAG
The DNA here is from genome assembly GCF_014529385.1 of Adiantum capillus-veneris. Lineage (NCBI taxonomy): Eukaryota > Viridiplantae > Streptophyta > Polypodiopsida > Polypodiales > Pteridaceae > Adiantum > Adiantum capillus-veneris. The sequence goes on along the minus strand of NC_140944.1, from coordinate 59,125,720 downwards.
AAAATTTAAAATCCTCGATGGAAAGTCTGCAAAGTGATTTGCAGGACAAGGTGAGTGAGTTCAACAATGCTCTGATGAACCAAGCCATCATGGATTATATTGAGCAGCAAACATCCCCAGAGGAGGATGAAGAAGAAGAAGAAGATGAAGCTGATAAGGAGGAGGATGATCAAGAAACCGGGCATACACAAGATGATGATGATGCCCCACCACCATCTCCACCTCCATGACCAGGTACTGATGGGACAGGGCCAGATGAAGGAGGCCAGTCATAGCCATACCAACCAGACCAGACTGAGGAACAACAGGAAAGACAGGAAACAAAACAACAGTCGGGTCATCAGCAGACTGAAGAACAGCAGCCCAATAACACTAGAGATGAGCCAACTAATCAGTTCCATCACAGCAGAGAGGCTAAAGGAAAAATGAAGGCTTAAGATGAAGGACCAGTGAAGGATCATCAGCATTCACTACAACTCATTACCTTAAATAAGCAGCTGAGACATCAACAAGCCTCCATCACCAGACAGTATCTGGAGGATGATACTCTGTGGACTGATTTAGAAAGGTTCCAAAGACTATATGTAGGAGCCAGGGAAATGGTGGAACATTGGAAATCTGTTGCTTTTCATGATAAGGAAGCTTGTAGACTACCTGCGCATCCCAATACAATTCAGCTGTTGGAACGAGTTCCAGAATGGATACTCAATGTTGATAAAAAGTGGTAAACCCGCACTGGCAAAGACAGTCTACTGCAGATTGTCAGTCCTTAGCTTTAGAACCGGAACTTCTGCTGGGTAACAAACCAACTTACCGTTGCATGAAGGACGTGAGGATCCAACTTAAGGATGTTCTGGTTCAATTGCAAACTGCCAGAGGTGTTTTGGACCAGAGAGTGAAAGCCATCCTGGAGGACCAGACAGCCACTAGCAGAGGACCTCAAACTCGCATGTCCGTCGGAGCACAGGCAACTGCTCTCCGCACCTTATTCCAGCTAGTAAGAATTACTAGGAAGATGATGCAACAAGAGAACTAGGCAGTTCTGAATTTCCTGGAATTTGTGCCTGATTCTCCAGTTCTCTTGTATGCTGTTCCAGCAAGAGAAACTGGGTTGCCAAGATTTTTTCCAGCACTATATCCTCAACATCAAGAACCAATTGATCGACTCACATATTTCAAAATAACTGATGAGCTTTAGGATTGGTATGAGCGATCAACTGTAGAATGGAAGACTTGGCAGACATTGTTCAATGATGTTCTTCAAATCAATGACATCCAGGCAATAAAGGAAGAGCTACAAAGGATTTAGCTGTGTATGGGCCAGTGGAAGATTCAGGTCAGAGGATTGACTAGGATTACTAATCAGTTACTGCAACTTACAGTCGAATCTTCCAAACTGCCTGAGAAAGACATTGCAGCAAAGCCGGGTCTAGCACCGCAGTACAGGGAGATGGCTGAGATTCTGTTCAAAGCGCGCGTCAAAACAAATCAGCCTCTTTCACAAGGATGGATCCATACTGCTTTGCATTGTCATAAACTGGCCAAAACCAGACTGACCAAGGGCAGGCGTACACACTATGATCCTGACACCAAAACCTATCATTCTCTCACACCTTATGAGGTATAGATGACCACAGACAGGCGGGCATGCGTACACTCTCACACCTTATGAGGTAGAGATGACCATAGACTGACCAAGGGCAGGCGTACACTCTATGATCCTGACACCAAAACCTATCATTCTCTCACACCTTATGAGGTAGAGATGACCACAGAGATCAGCTTGAGCAGGAGGCCATTTACCGACTGATTCAGAAGGAGAACGCTGATGCTGGAACTTCTCAGGCACCAACATGGTCAAAGAGCAAGGGCAAAAGGAAGACGGTCCAATGGAAGGATACTGGGTAGTTCTATCTCAGAATTCAGGGGCGACTTTTCTTCTCAGCAGGCAGGGAGAGATGACAACTCCACCTTGGCCTTTTCAGCTGTCTCTCGCAATCTGTGAGCTTTCTAGAGCTTTGCATCCTTCACCATCTTCTCAATGTCAGACTCTGACAATCCACCAGAAGATGGATTGTCAACATCAGAACCAGACGATGGATTTTTCAGTTCCACATCAGAACCAGACAATGGATTTGTCAGAAATTTTGGAATCTTGCCAAAATTCAAGAAAGAAGGGAAGGATGTGGACGGCTGGTGCATCACCATGTGGGAACGTGTTCTTAGAAGATGGGCAGTGAATCACTTAGTAATTACTACGGTAAACCCGAAGCATATAAATAGGGCCCATTACTTTGATATCGGGTTGGCAATGGTTATCACTTGTATTAGCGCTTTGGGCTATAATTGCACTCGAGCATCAATGGCAGTATCATCGGCTACACTTTCTCTCTCTGTATTCATATTCATTGTAATCTCAATCATGATATATATATATATATATATATTCCAGTGATACTGACTTCTCAACAGTCTTCTGAATCTGAATTTGAACTTTATTCCAGTCTTAAAGTCTGATTCTCAATTCAGTATTCATATTTCAGTCTAGTCACTGATTTCTGTCTAGTCTGCTATCTGAACTCTTCCTACTCTCAGTAGCTGAAATCCTTCAACATTGGAATTAGCTGTCTCAAGAGATCAGCTCCAATTCCAGCAATCTAGAGTAATTCAGCCAAGTTGGCCGCTTCTTTAGTAGTGCCTCATGTGCTATCCAGTTCCTCACTCTTGGTACAGGACAGAAGGTAGGATCCTTTTGCAGGACCGTAGGTGCTCTCGTGAACAGAATCAAGTACCTTGAGTTCTTGTTCAGCCAACTCAACCTCCACTTCACGTGGTCTTTATCTGTGCCCTCAACTTGCATGTCTGTGTAAAGTCTTTCTTTTACTTGTAGCAACTAAACTTTAATCAAAGGGTAGGGCAGGGATTGTTGGTGCCATTGCGCATTTATTTGATTGGGAGTGAGTTGTGTGACATTGACGGAATGAAGTACTCTCAGCTCCCAATCCATTGCTGCCTTCCACTGCTCATCTACCTCGTGTAACTTTTTCCTTTAGTGCATCTTCTTCAGCCTTTGAGAGCTGGACCATGGGCACTGTGTCTTCTTCTGTAATGGGTACCTAAAATTCTTCCTCGCCGCTCAGCTCTACTGCAGCCTGTGTCTCCATGTCAGCAAATGATACTGAGGGTATTTCTATCTGAGGTTGCTCCGAAGTGCCTACCTCTTCTTGCGTTTTTGTTCTTCCCTCTCTCAGTAGCTGGTTGACTCGTTTGAGTTCAGTTATCTCCTTTAGCAGCTTTCTCTTTGGACCCGCATCAAGGCCATGTCTCTGCACTAAGATTGCTCTAATTTCAGCTCCAGTTCGAGGTCTTTATTTTTCTTTTCTAACGCCTTGTAGACCTCGTTTGTTCCTTTGATCGAGGCGACAGCTAGATTTTCTTGTATTTACCGCAAGAATATTGCCTGATCATTGATTCTTTGTTCTGAGTACTGTAGGGAAGCATTTGCCACATCTACCTGTACCTAGATCTAGAAGTTCATTTGTAATTTTCATCAGCTGATCATCATTGGCTTTGCATGCATCTGACAGTTTGGTAAGCAGCTCACCCAGTTCTTCCATTTCTTTCTGTAGGTTATCTCTTGCGAGCTAAAGTTGTTCAGCTTCCCCTCTCAACTCCTGCACTTGCCTCTGTAGATCAGTGATGACATTAAGTATGTCCTCTAACTCCCCTTGGAGTGCGTCAATCACCATCTCTAACTCTTTGGCCCGTGTGCTACGGCCAAGTGCTATTGAGCGAAGTCTTACTGTTATCTCCTGCATTTACTTAGCATATTCTTTCACTTGCAGGATGACTTCATCATTCGATTGCTAATCTTTGCTTTGTGTTATTTGTCTTGATGTCTCTGCAGATTCTTTTACCTCTGGCTGCGTCATGCGGTTGTTGCCCTTATGGCTGCTGATCTTTCTTTGGTGAGGTAGAGGGTTGTATCTCAGCCTTATCTTCATGTGTTGAGGTAGAGGGTGTTTCCTCGGCCTCTTGTTCTCTTGTGTGCTCAAATTTTGCAGAGTCCTCTTCCGATGCAGGACTGGCTGCTTTTGTCTCTGGCTCTTTCTCTATTTGCTTTTCTTGAGTAGAGACAGCTGCTTGTTGTGTTGTTTCTGTTGCTTCTTGTTGTTCAGATTCTTGTGTAGCTTCAACTGCTTTTTCCTATTCAGGTTTTTCTTTTTTTGTTGGCTCATTTGTTGTGGTTCTAATTGTCGGTGATGGTGGTGGGCTCGACATTGGTTGATCTTGGTGTTCAGAGACAGGAGAAGAGATGCGGGGAGACACATCACCTTGGGCATGTTGTGCTTCTCCTTGTGCAGTGGTTTCCTTTGCTCTCTTTTACTGTTCTTCTACCTTTGTTGCCTTCTTTGCCGCTTCTTATGCTTCTTTCAGCTTTAGAGCTTCTGCTTCTTGGTACATCCATTCCAGTACTTCAGTGGGTTCTTCAACCTGCTTCCTGGTGTGATGCTTGGTTCTTGGTCCCTTAAGCCCACTCAGCACCCACTTTTTCGGGCCCTTTCCTTGTGCTTGGCAGCTACGTTGGTATGAGTGTTTCTCTCTTTCAAAACGGGCTTGCTTTTGCACAGGCTCTTCTTGGTGTGCTGCCACGGATTTTCTCTTCAATTCCTCATGTCGTGCTCTTTTTTCTTCATTATCCGAGCTCTCACTGCTGTGCCTTTTTGGCGAGCTTTCAACAAACCCTTCATCTAACTTGTATGATCTTTTGGCAGATCTTGTAGCTCGAGGAGAAGGTTGAGCTGACACTATCCAAGTGTTTTGATCTGGGGCAGGTGGTAGGTTGTCAGTCATGCCGATGGCATGGTATGCAATCCTTGTCAACACCTCTGGTTCACCCAGGTATGTGATCTTTCCTTGTTTCTTTATTCCCTTCAAAGTGGTCAAGACGTATTGAGCATGGTCCACCGGTTTCCTGGTTGTTGACTTGAGGACTTGTGTGAAGGTGGTGGCAACCGCATGATTGGGCGTGGTATACCTTGGTGGCCTCTTAGCCAGGAAGTGGAAATGCTCGTGGTATAACCTTGCTGGCTCTTCAACCTGTTTGTGAATAAGGTCTGCAAAGTCAGCCGTGGTGGTTTCTTTTGTGAAAGTTCCGGCCGTCTTCCTATCCCTTGCCCTCATTGTCATTCCTTCTGTGGGCAATCTGAGTGCCTCTGCCATTATTTCCTTGGTGATCAGCACTTCAACTCTGTTCCCTTGTGGGTCAGAAATCTGCGAAAGTTCCATCTTCCTTGATTGTGGACAAAAGCTCGTAAGCTTTTTGAAAGTCCACTCCGCACGGCTCTTGTTCGTAAAAATCTCTAAGTTCTAGCCGTTGGTTGGCATCTTTGGTTTTGGACTTTGTAACGACATCATACACTTCTTTTGGTAGGAGTTTCAACTCTAGCTGATGTCCCTCCTCGCTCTTGAATCTGCCAGTGAACACTATGGTGTGATGCTCCTCAAGCTGCTCCTTTGAGAGATAGGTTGCCTTGGCTGTTTTGACTGAATTGGGGTCCAGTTGGTATGCTGGTAGTTCTTGCAAATTTTCTTTCTGGTTGAGCTTCTTCTTGGCCCTCTCTGCTGCTTGCATGGCTCCTGTTCAGTGAATAGAGTGTCAAAGTTAGCAGAGTTGTCAGATTTTTCTCTGAAATGTCCTTTAGTCTGCAATGCTGCCAATTTTGGTCCAATTTGCTTCAAATTATTTTTTGAACAAGCATAGATGCATAAAAACATGCAAGGAACAAAATTGTAAAGTTCAAACAAAAATTTGCAACCAAAGTAAATAATCGTGATTATTTACAGCTGAGTAATTTCTCCAACTTTTTACAAGCTTGGCATCACAGGCTTGAAGTATATACCAAATACGTACTCTGAGTGAAATATGGGCTCATTTGGATGCATAGGGTGAAAATGGTACCATATTTTGGCTTTAGGTCTCTGACACAGTAGATATAAAGAAAATTTGAGATTTTGAGCTCCAAATTGGTTCAAACTTGGCTAGTGGGTTTAACACATCATACGCTTTGGATGTATGATGGCAAAATAGCAAAATTCCCCCATTTTGGCTAGAAAGTAAATAATCGCGATTATTAACTTTTCTACCAAAATCATTATTTTTTGGTACAAATTGGTTCTAGGAATTGTATAGGCCCTGTGTATGTGATATGAGGTGATTTGGATCAAAAAAAGTGGTCCATAACTCAAAATTTGGCTTGCAAAGACTTCTTTGCGTTGTTTGACAAGTTTCCAAGTTATAGGTGTTCATTTTGGCTCATACTTGAGTTTTGGCATGTAATAGGTGTATACGCATGATAGGTGAGGTGATGATACAATCTCGAAGCAAAAATGGTGCACAAGTAAATAATCGCGATTATTTACAGCAGTCACAATTTTCTTGCAAAACTTAATTGTTTTGACACAAACACATTTTATACACCTAAAACAAGTCCTAAATTGAATTTGGTCAAGTTTGGTCTTGTCGACATCACTTTGTGCTTTGTCAACTCTGAAATCACTGATTTCTATGACTATACTGCCTGTCGAGTTGGTTTGTCACTTGTGAGACTTTGGACTTGTCCGCAGCATAGTCGTGAAGCAACTCATCCAATTCAGGCTCATTTGGAGTCAGTTTGACCTCGTATATCGAATTTGATGCTTTGTAGCCTTCGGGCCATTTTCTGATTTTCGAGGGCTTTACTTTATTGATTTCACGAAACCAATCATATACATTGTATATAAACCTCGTAGGCAATCTATCTATGGAGTCATAACCAAATTCTGGCATCTGCCAAAAACCTAGCTTTTCTACTAGGGACCCCCTCGACCCCTGCTGAATGGTCAAATGATGATATAGAAAGGTTCTATTATGTTAGGACATGCTACATTTCAAATCCCATCTGATTTGGTCGAGCTGACATGCAGCTATGGTCTGTTTTTGGTCGTAGGTCTTCGTACACTGCTCGGATTCTAGGGTTTTTTCTAGGGGTTTAGAATAGCTACCAGCTGTACAAAATGGATCATTGATGAGTAAAGAACTTATCCCTCATGTCTTGTGTGAGACGGCGCTGAAAACGGGCAACTGTGGACTCCGGAAAGTATGCGCAAAAGAGGTCGAAAAACTCTCTTTGCAAAGGTGACAAGTGGAAATGATGTTATTTTAGCCTACCTGGGATATCTATACCCGGACTTCCCGAAGCATTTTTTCCCCAGATTCCCCTGTTAGTCCTACTAGGCCGTGAAATCTATGTTAGATTCGAAAATTTCCCCGATTGGATTCCTGTAGCTCATTCTGCAAGAATTTTACAAAAGTAGGTTTGGCCGCCTAATTTAGGCTTCCCGCTTCCATCTTCCGATTTCATTGAAAATGTTTGTGCTTGTCCTTGTCTTCTTGATCATCACCGCGTCTTTCGTTTTTCCATCTGAGCTCCTTTGCTATTTATTATTAATTTTTGACCTATTTATTGAAAAAATCAAAGAAAATAACAAAATGTGCTAAAAAAGCAAAGTGAAAATCCAATAATTAAAAAAATCTATTGAAAAACAGAGCTTTATTGTTTTTTGTTGGATTTCTCCATTTTTAAGTTCCATTATCAAGAAAAATTATAAAAAATAACAAAAAAGGACCTTTTTTAATGATTTTCTGATAGTATATACACTATTTACACTCATCAGGAAGATATTATCAGCAAATTTTTTCTTGATGATGAATTATAAGGGCATTATTAGATAATTTTGCAAAAAATCACACGTTAACATCGAAGTTTTTCCTCCCTCTTCAAACATTGCCCTTAATTACTTAATGTCCTTCCACCCCTCCTAGATGGCGTACTCCGGGACGACTGTGTGCATGGGTTGAACAATCGTGTCTTATGCATAGTCGTGGTTGGCTCTACCATGCTTTGAAGATCAACGCAATTCAAACCACTATGTTGTGGAAGAGCTGGGTCTTTACTAATTAACTCAAGGGTTTCTGATGTCGAGGCTTTCTGATGTTGTCTTCCAAAGAGCAACTCTTGTAGCTTGTGTGCTCTCTGTTTGATTGTACCATCAGGATGCTTTAGCACGCTGATTGCCTGAGTTGTTGGTAGCACTTTTGACTGTTGACGAGCTTTTTCTCGCCATTGGTAGGTTGACTTGCTTGGTGTGGAATGGTGTGGAGGAATCTTTTGAGACTTAACTTTCCATTGCTTGATTGGTTTTACGGTTTGTGGAGAAGATAAGTGCTCCTTTTTCTGCCAAATACATTTTAAGTTAGGTTCCTTGCTCAGAGATGCTGGTCTCTGTGGTTTGGCCCTTGGATTTTTCTTATTTGTCGGTGATGTTTTGGACACCCATATTTGAATCGGCTTGCCCCTAAGCTGTACTTTTGGTATCCAGATTTTCCTGACTCCTTGCATGCTACTTGTAGCCTTTGCTTGTCAAGAGGATAGAGAAGATTGATTACTTCATGGTTTGGTTTGCTAATTGCTTCCTTTCCATTCCTCCTTGCTTGGTGCAATTGGAACAATGAGCTGCCCGCCTTTAGGTGATAGATTGAGTTGATTTGTATCCCAATCTGGTACTGCTTTGTATGTCCGCATCCAGGGAATTCCAAGAATCATCGTCTCATTCATGTGTTCATCTGGTAAGCATACAAACTGATGAGGACATGAATATCCATGTACTATCACGTTCAAGTTGACTACTCGCAATGTTGGGATTGGGTTCTTGTTGCATCATTTGATTATCGCTATTCCTGCTGTCAAAGACTGACTTGTTGCTTTCTTGTACGTGGAATAACTGATTGCATTTACTCTAGCTCCTGTCTTCAATGATAAACGGTCCGTTTCCCTTTTTCTTAAACTTGGGAATGTGTTTCTTAAGGGAATAGACTAAAGCTAAGTCCCCTTTCTTGAATATTCTTGTTATTAGATGGGAATCAAAAAATTGTTTTTGTTTCCGCTTTTGTGCATAGATGTGAGCTACAGAAGTTAGCCTTTGCTCATCTAGCTTTTTCAAATCTTCAAGTCTCTTTGAAAATTCATGTCCAGTCCACTCAAGATTTTTAGCTACCCTTAGTGTCGGCAATAGAAATTCTATTGGCAGTATGGCATCAAGACCATAAACAAGGTTAAAGGGTGTAGCATTTAAAGCTGTTTTGAATGAAACTTGATAAGCCCATAGAGTAGCATGGAGATTTATTTCCCAGTCCGTCCTTCCTAAACTAACCACTTTAGTCAATACTGAGCTAAAGATTTTGTTCGTATGCTTAGCTTGTCCGTTGCTTGTGGGTGATAGGGAGTTGATTTGTTATGGATGACCATAAACTCATTAAGCAAATACTCGATTACCTCATTGAGGAAATGAGTCCCCCGATCACTGACAATTTCTATTGGCAGTCCATATCTCGTGAATACATACTCATATAAGAATGTGACAGTGGTTCCGGTATCATTCTTTTGAGTTGCTTTAGCCTCGGCCCACTTGGTCAAATAGTCCGTAGCTACAATGATATATTGAGCTTGGGTTCTATAAGCAGGTGGCTGTATCGGCCCAACAAAATCTATGCCCCATTTCGCGAAAGCTCTAGCCTCCTTCATTAGTCTTAAGGGCATGCTATCTACACGTGTTGGCATTTTTGCTCGTTGACAAGCATCACACCTTCAAACATATTCTTTGGCATCTGCAAAAAGTGTTGGCCACCATATGCCTGCCATTAAGATTGCTCTTGTGGTGGTCTCACTAGAAAAGTGACCTCCAGCTAATCCAGCACGTGCTTGTTCTATAATCAGAATATACTCGTCTTCGTTTGCACAAAGACGCAAATGTTGATCTTTACCTCTATGATACAATTGGTTCCCAATAAGAGCATAGTCTCTTGCTTCAGTTTCAATTGCTCTTTAACGACATTTACTCATATCCTCAGGAAATGTTCGGCTTGATAACTAAGTAACCAGATAGTTACTTCACTTAGGAACATGCGACATTTGGAACAAAGTTACATGAGGTATGGGTGTCTGTTTTTGACATCGAGGAAAATCCTTGACAAAAGAGCGAACATCACTCCTCATAGTCGGCCGAAATACTCCAAGTCTCAAGATTCTTTGCATAGTTTGGTCTTCCGCAAGTGAAGTTCTACTATGGTAATATGTGCTTGACTTAGGTACTGGTTTTTCTCCTTAGGATTAATGCATAAGAGCAATATTCCATCTCGATTTCTTTTGTATAGCCTACCAGCTAGTAATTGATACATAGCCGATTGCTCGATTAATCCGATTGTAATAGGAAGTGGTATTTGTGAATCCACTTGAGCTATTGTCATCAATGATACCATGTTTTACGATCATCAAGGTATCATTTCCACAAAGAACAAATAGGCATCTGGTAGATCATCGTCTACCCCTTTAGGTGATTCTCCTGAAATAATCCTTGACAAATGATCTGCTCTTTGATGTGTAGTGCCCTTTTTTACAACCACAGTGAAATCAAATTCCAGAAGAATGATGAACCATCTCACTATTCTTCTTGTGATGCATGGCTTGTTGACCAAATACAACAAAGCTTGGTGGTCTACAAAGAACACAAACTTGTTGGCTAATAGGTAATGTCTATACTTTTTAACGGCATAGATCATTCCTATCCTTCTCTTTCAGTGGTAGTGTAAATCTTTTCTGCCATGTTCAACTGCAGGCTAGCATAAGAATAGGAAAGTCAATTTTCCCGTCTCCTGGTTGAGCTAGTATACAACCTATGGCAAAATTGGAAGCATCTACATGTATGTCTGAAGCTTCAGATCCACAATCCCCGTACAAGGATTGTACATCCATGTTCCTATCAGAAAGTAGGTTGTCCAACCAAACTTTCTCTATAGGAGCTGACTTTAAAGTTAGGCTCCCATTATTGATCTCTCTAACTTGTTTCCATAAGTGTCATGGCAGTCTTCCTCTACGAATGGAATTCCGTCTAAGGCATCTTCGCTGTCCGACACTATAAGTTCTGGTTCTTTTGTTTCAAGGTGGGGTTCTACCACCACTTCGGATTTTCCTTTAGTGTCCCTTACCACAAGCTCTTCAGGTTTTGCTATACTTTCAAGCTTGGGTTTTTTTTTCCAGCATTTCTTGCGTGATTCTTACCGAATTTTGATAAGCTTCAAGCTTAGCTGCTTCCATGTCTGGAGAGGGATAGTTTTTCCATCTATTTTCCATGTTTTGGCTTGCTTTAAGTCCTGCTTGGTAGGCTTCCAAGGTTGCATTAATAGGCTCAAAAATTTTATCAACCAAAATGGATCCTCCAGATTTCACAGTTGTTTCCTGTTGGGGTATAAAGCCCAATGTGGTCGCCCAGGTAAGTGGGCGGGCCGCCACGTATGTACACATATTCTTTTGTAAAAACCTAATAAGAACTCACTATGCTCTACACATTACAGTAGAGCGAGTTCACCATATAGTCGTGCTCTTCTTCTCGCACTCTCTCTCGTGTCGCACTTCCGCTCGTACTCCTTCAACTGGTATCAGAGCTCAGAACGAGGCTCGGGGCAACACTGCAGGAGGCTAGAGTCACCAACTGAGATTGGAGTGAAATTCGACAGGCGAAGACACGGCCCCAAATCTCGTGGGAGAGCCCGAAGGCCTTGGTGTTGTCAGAATTTCATTATGAGGTCATCTTGGCCACCGTTCGGCTTCGACAAAGGTCTGCGCATGCCATTTTCGACTACGTGGTCTCGACGGGTGCAGATCCGACTCTGCAAATTTGGGGTTTTCGGCCTACGACTGCAGGTGCTGAGGATATCAACACTCCCAGAGTGTTGATTTGTGGCTGTCTACACATCGAAGGACGGCTCACAGTTCTTGGAGGCGTGTCACATACGACACGGGCGCATCTACACACAGACTGTAGGCGACATCCACTAGTTCATCAGGTAGCTTGTGTTTGTTGCTTGATATTCCAGATTTCATCCTGACATTGCAGGTACTTCCACATGGGATGTATTGTTAGAGATGATGTATGTTTGTCGAGGGTTTGCTGGCTGTGAGTCACGCAGCAAACAACTGCCGCAGCGGTTACAGCATATAGTGGGAAATTTGTGGATGTATGACTTTGTGGGAAGTTTATGTATTGTCAGATTTACTGCAGCCTTTGTTGAGGGTCGAGTGAGGTTTTATTGAGCTGGGGGATTCTCGAATGTTGAGATCCTTTCGGTGATACAGATCTTGGAGCGATCCCTCGAGCACCCTTAGATAGGCAGCTAGGATGTATTGACTGTGAGTTAGACAGTTGGGATTGCATATTTGCTTTACTGTCGTTGAGGCATTGTCGCAGTCTATGCTTATAGGACAGTGACAGGACAGTCAGAGACAGTACAGGTGCAGGACAGGTTTACCCACAGCTTACAGTGTTAGAGAGACAATGGTTTTTTGAGCTGTTTTTTGGTCTGTTTTTAGTACATCAGAGCCATTTTACAAAGAAAACTCTGCCAAAATTTTTGCAGAATCTGAAGCTTTCTTGGTTCATTTGACAGGTTGATATTGGTTCAGAGGTTAGTTTACAGGGGGAACTCTGCCGAATTTTTCCCAGGAAAGTAAACTACTGTGAAGCGTAGCTATGGCTGGATCACAGGACACTGCTCTTTACAATATCAAGAAGCTGGATGGAACCAATTTCCCATTGTGGAAGCAGCAGATTTGGCATGTGTTGGTACAAAAGAAGCAGATAAAACCTATAAAGCTCAAGGGGACAAAACCAGAAGATATGGACGAAGATGAATGGAGCGAAATGGATGAATTGGCACTTTCTACCATTATGCTGACTTTGGCAGAAAGCGTTTACTTCAATGTAGTAGACGAGATGTCGGCTTATCAAGCATGGTTAAAGCTGAGTGATCTTTATGAGAAGCAGAGTGTAGCTTCACAGGTATACTGGCTTGAGAAGCTTGTTGACTTGAAGATGAAAGAAGGGACACCTATGTCCAATCATCTGAATGAATTCAACACAATCTATAGTCAGTTGTCAGCTCAAGGTGTCAAGTTTGATGAACCTGTTAGAGCTATGTTCCTGTTGATCACATTGCCGGAAAGTTGGGACACTTTTCGCACAACTTTGAGTAATTCTGCACCTCCAGATGGTTTGAACATAGCAGGTGTAGAAGGAAATCTGCTTAATGAAGAAACCAATAGAAAGACAATGGACAAAGGCAAAGGAACAGCCTTAGTTGTCAGGGGAAGGACCAAAGAAAAGTACAAAGGTGAAAACAGGAATCGGTCTCGTAGCAAGTCCCGTAGTGCTAAAGGCAAGAGTGACATAGAATGCTACCATTGTGGCAAGAAGGGTCACATGAAAAGAGACTGCAGAGAATGGAAAGCAGAAAAAGGCAAAGAGAAAGCTGAAGACCATGGTGAGAAGAACAAGTCCTCAGTGAAGATTCAAGAAATAAATGTGACAAACATTGTTGCAGAGGATGACAGTCTAGTGTCAGGAGACATCTACTTCTTGAAGAATACAATGGACTCAGCTCTTCTTACAGCATCTAATGGAAATGCACTGAGTGACTGGATTATAGACTCAGGGGCATCACTTCATGTGTCTCCAAACAAGGAGTGGTTTACCTCTTATGTGACAACTAAAGATCATGTTCGGCTAGGCAATGGGCAGACATGTGAGATCTTAGGTGTTGGAGATGTTCAATTGAAGTTTCAGAATGGCTCTTCTTTCACGGTGAAGAATGTGAGACATGTTCCCGCAATTACAAAGAGCTTGATCAACACCGGTTTACTTGATGATGCTGGCTATGTCACCACTTTTGGACAAAACATGTGGAAGATATCCAAGGGTTCTATGACAGTAGCACATGGAGTAAAGTCTGGAGGACTTTACATGATTTATGTATCAAATGTCTCTAAAAATGTAATCAATGTAACCGAGCAGCCGAACGTTTCTTTGTGGCATTGCCTGTTAGGACATATGTCCAAGAAGGGAATGAAAATCTTGTCTCGTTCTGGTTATTTGCCTGGCTTTTCATTTAATGATTTTGAATTATGTGAACATTGTCTGTATGGTAAGCAAACACAACAGCCACATAAGCATAGAAGCACTAGAAGAGATACACAGTTGGCACTTGTTCATAGTGATTTGTGTGGACCTATGCCTAACCTATCTCTAGGGGGAGCTTCAACGTGAACTTACTGCTCCTTACAATCCTCCTCAAAATGGTGTTGCTGAGAGGATGAATAGGACCATACAAGAGAAGGTCAGAAGTATGTTGTCTAATGCACAACTGCCAAATGGGTTTTGGGCTGAAGCTGTATCAACAGCTGTTCATCTTGTAAATAGATCTCCTAGCAAGGTTTTGCAGAAGGATTCAGTGCCAGAGATGGTATGGTTAGGCAAAATGCCCTCATACAAGCATCTCAGAGTCTTTGACTGTGAGGCATATACTCACGTTCCAAAGGAATTTAGGAACAAACTTGAGCCAAAGAGTAGAAAGTGCATCTTTCTAGGCTATGGTAATTCTGGTGAGATGGGGTACAGACTTTGGGATCCCGAATCCAGAAAGGTTGTCCGCATCAATGATGTTCACTTTAATGAATCCAAATATCATTCTAAACCAGAGGGTTGAGGAGATTAGAAGAGTTGTCTTCCAAGAAGATGGACCTGCACGTGCAAGACAAAATGTCAGGGCTCAAGAGGAGCAAGGACAGGATAGAGTGGAACCACAGGTTGTGGCTGAGCCTGAGCCACCTATTGTGCGTAGATCTGGACGTGTCACGCGACCTCCTGATTGGTTTGTTCCATCTATGAACTATGTCATGTTGACTGATTGCAATGAGCCTTCATGTTACAAGGAAGCAGTGCAAATGAAGGACTCCGGGAATTGGCAATTGGCCATGCAGTCAGAGATGACAGCTCTGCATAAAAACAAGACATGGAAGCTAGTTAAATTACCACAGGGCAAAAAGGCTCTACTTTGTAAATGGGTTTACAGGTATAAGATCACCGCTCATGATAGTCAGCCAAATTAAAAATAAGGCTTGTTGCCAAGGGCTTTAAGCAAGAACAAGGCATTGACTTTGAGGAAGTCTTCTCTCCGGTGGTCAAGATGACTACATTGAGATGCTTTCTTGCATTGCTTGCCATATTAGATTTGGTGTTGCACCAAATGGATGTCAAGACAGCGTTCTTGCATGGTGATTTAGATGTGGAAATTTACATGCAGCAGCCAGAAGGGTTTGTTGAGAAAGGCAAGGAAGATTGGGTATGCCAGTTGTTAAAGAGTCTTTATGGCTTAAAACAATCACCGAGGGCATGGTACCATAAATTCCACAAGTTTATGCTTTCTCAAGGCTACAAACGTAGTGAGTTCAATCACTGTCTATATACAAAGAAGGCTAAGGATGGTAGTTGGCTGATCCTTATTTTGTATGTGGATGACATGTTGATTGCTCGCAAGCACTTGGAAGAAATTTCAGCTTTGAAGTCAAAGATGGCAAAATAGTTTGACATGAAAGACATGGGTGAGGCAAGTCATATACTTGGTATGCGCATTGAGAGAGACAGATCAAAGAAGTTGATTTGGTTATCTCAAAGAGAGTATATTGACAAGGTTTTGCAACGTTTCAATATGGAGAAGGGAAAGGCACTGAGTGTTCCATTGCCACCATATGTGAAACTTAGCAAACAAGATTGTCCTGTGTCTGAGGAAGAACATGCTGAAATGGATAAGATTCCATATGCGTCTGCAGTGGGTAGTTTGATGTATGCAATGATTGCTACTCGCCCAGACATTGCATTTGCAGTGGGAGTAGTAAGTCGATACATGTCAAACCCAGGCAAGAAACATTGGGAGGCAGTGAAAGGAATATTGAGATACCTGAAAGCTACAAAGAGTATGCGTATATGCTATGGGAGTCAGGAGCTAAGTGTAAAGGGTTTTACAGACTCAGATTATGCAGGTGACTTAGACAACGGAAGGTCTACGTTAGGGTATGTCTTTACATTGGCTGGTGGAGCAGTATCATGGCGTTGTAGATTACAAGATTGTGTTACTCAGTCTACTACAGAGGCTGAATATGCTGCAACATCAAAGGCATGCAAAGAATCAATTTGGCTTAATCGACTAGTAACAGATTTGGGAATCAAAGAAGAGATGCCTGTGTTATATTGTGATAGTCAAAGTGCTATACAATTGGCTCGCAATCCAGTTTATCACTCAAAGACAAAGCATGTGGATGTGAAGTATCATTTCATCAGGGAAATGCTCGAGGATAAGCAACTTCAGCTTGTCAAAGTCCACACCACAGAAAATCCTGCTGATCTACTTACAAAAGGACTTCCCTCAGAGAGCTTTGCGCATTTTTGCAAGCAGTTAGGTGTAGGGTAGTACATCACTTCTCTACATCTCTTGTATATTAGCTTGTATAGTAGCTTCTCTCACACTTAAAGTACCACATTGGACTTTAAGTGGGAGGTTGTTGGGGTATAAAGCCCAATGTGGTCGCCCAGGTAAGTGGGCGGGCCGCCAGGTATGTACACATATTCTTTTGTAAAAACCTAATAGGAACTCACTATGCTCTACACATTACAGTAGAGCGAGTTCACCATATCGTTGTGCTCTTCTTCTCGCACTCTCTCTCGCGTCGCACTTCCGCTCGTACTCCTTCATTTCCTTGACTTCACTTCCAGTTTCTTTTACATTTCCCTGGAATAGCTTTTTTGCTTTCTCCTCGATTTCCGCCCGTTGTTTTTGTTTTCTCATCTCATATCTTTTGCTTCTACTTCTTTTGATCCTTTGAGAGGAAACTTTCGTGTTTTCTGAATCATCAGAGGAGTTGTGTTTCTTTTTCTTAGCCTGGGCTCTAGTGATTACATTGATTGGAACAATCGGTTCACTCTCAGATGAGCTACTAGGAATCACTTGGACTACATTTACTACTGTTTTACCCTTGTTTAAAGATTTTTAAGACAATCTTTCAGAAAGTGTCCTCCCTTTTTGCAACATTGTATGCAATAAGCTTCAACTGGCTTGAGGTTTTTGTCAGGCTCTGGGCATTTATTTTTCCAATGATCATCTACACCACAGTTGTGACAGTTTCCTGTTCTTGGCTTAATCATGGGTCTTACCATGGGAGGTCTGACACCTTGATTAGCTACATAATACATTGGTGTAAGCTCTGGTAGAGCATAAGTCACGGGTTCTTCCATTGCTGGTGGGTGTGAATTATACCAATCTCCTTCTACCATTACTGTAGATGGACTAGGCTTCGCGCATGGTACCAGGCACCAATGCTTGTTCATCTATGACTCCTTCGGAGTGCATGTACTTTACAAGAACTACATTATGTCCTGGGTACGGAGGTCGTTGACTCAACACAGGTTGAGGTCTTTCCATACCCATCAATGGTCTTTGAGCTTGGGCCATATTAGGCTGATATCTGTACATTGGTTGTCCTTGTGGCTTCATAGGCACGTATTGAACATTCTCATCATACTTTGGTCGGAAGTAGCACTCGTGGGTCTCATGGTTGGTCCATTTATCCTCGATTGCACACCTTTTTTGCGGCCTAATTGGTTGTCCCTGTTGAGGTATCCCTTGTCTTGGTCCCCTCATAGGTGCTTTTTGCACGTTGTTCATCATGTCGTTCATCCTTTTGAGCATATCTTCTATGGCTGAAAGTGGTGCTGCAGCAGCCGTTCCCACTTGTGCTGGTTTAGTGGATGCTATATTCTTGCTTTGGTTATCCTTAGGGACATCTTCTTCGTTGAAAATATCACAATTGTCTCTTAAGTCAATAGCATCTGACACACACTCTTCTAGGGTTGTATGCTTCTTGCTATAGAGTATAGCATGAAGTTATTTGTTTAGCAGTCCCTCTAGAAACAAAGATACGAGTCGTTCTTCTGCAGGTATCTCTAGCCCTGGGCATCTGGCAATGTATTGTTTCATTTGAGTTACACAATCCCTAACAGACTCACCATGTTTCTGTTTAAAGATGTAGATTTGAGCTATCGTATTATGTTTGATCCCTGTTTTGGAACAAGAAGCTACAAATCCTTGAGCTAACGTCTTTAAGTCCATAATTGACCTTGGTGGAATGTTTTGGAACCATGTCAATGCTTTTCCTTCTAATGTCATTCCAAACCCCTCAAATTGAGTATGAAAATCGAATATACGTTCTGCTCTTAGCACTTGCTTAAAGCTTGCTAAGTGGTTGTATGGATCCCCTGATCCACTGTATTTTCTCACCCATTTCTGAAAATCAGCTGGTCTGACGTGTCTGTTTGGTTCAACTCCCGGTCTCCTGGCAGTTGGTCCTGATCCAAGTCCTTCAAACCAGTCAGTTGGAAATAGTGACTCATGTAGCCCTGGACTGGCCTTAGTGTCACCCGGTTTTCTTCGTGATGAGGTGGTTTCTGATTTCTTAACATTACTTTCAGATGATCTCTCATGGTTTTCATCTCTTGGAATTGTTTTTGGTCCTTGTTCCAATATCCAATCCCTTATGGAATACCCTTGGTATTTGGTTTGTTCTACCTTCTCAGGAGTCATCATAACAAAGTTGTTGTTATAACAATCCCTAAACAGGTAGGTTGGTAGGTCTGCTGATCCCTTATCTTTGATCTTGAAGATATAGATGATCTTCATGGCCGTTAGTTGTCCCGATTTGGCATTCGAAGTCCACAGAAGATCTTTTAAGTTTCTATTCTCCCAACAATAGACTCTGATCCTAGGATTATCCGTGCTAAGCCATTTCAAAGGCTTCAAATCTACTTGATCGTATCCCTCGAATTCCAAAGTTGGTGGTCCTTTTTTTGCTGACATATCTGGGATTATGGTGTTTACTTCTAACCCCCATTTGTCTATCACGTCAGGGTTTTCGACTGGTACATACTGAGTTCTGTTTCTGTCCATGTACATTGTGTCTTGTTTGTTTGCACTGATTTCTTCCTCAAACTCAATACCATGGTCATCAATGAGAATAGCATACTCCTCGTTAGGATCCAGGTAAACCTGAGCTCCATGGCGATTAGTCTTATAAAATGAGATTACATGCTTATAGCACATTGTTGTTCCGATTTTCGAGTGAGTCGAGTAAGAAGACATTTCAGATGTTGAATCTGAAAAAGTGTCTGAGACTACTTCAAGAATAATGTGCAAGGAATTGCCTTATTCACGCTTTCTTCGGTGGATACTCTACTGGAGGTTTCTCCGAGTATGCCCTGATTTCCTAGTAAACAACCAGATCTAAGGTTCATATAGACTTATGAAGCCCTAGATAGAGTACTTACCTTTGGATTGACTTGTTGTCAATTTCCACTTGATTCAATTGCAACTTTCTGTCAAGCTACCGATTCCTCGTATGCAACCTGATTCCTGTACAAATTTGATTAAGTTAGCTATTCTTCTATAAAGACAGTAGTGTTTTTGCTAACTGTCGTGATTGGTCTATGTGTATCACTTCAAATCGAGCTATGGGAGTCAGCAATTGACTTTCAGATTCGACTTTGGCAAAAAATCAAAGGATTAATCTGCAACTTGAAAACTGAGTGAACATGTACCAATTTGGATCCGATTGAACCCAAAATTGCCCGATGGCTTTGTATTATGCTGGTCTAACACTGTACAAGTTCAAAAGTCAAAACTGATGTCCCTGTGTAGCAGATGTAAATAATCACGATTATTTACTTTTGCTAGTTTTTTGCACTTTTTGGCTTGGTTTGGCAAGTATACAACCTGTTAAAGTCCCTGGACAAGTTTCAACAAGTTTGGACAAAATCTGATCAAGTTCATCAACTGTTTTGTGTCCGCAGACCCTGATTTCAGGAATCTGGCCTAAGTCTCACTTTTGTGATACAAATTTTACCAAAATTGATTCGTGGGGTCTACTTGATATGCTTGACCTTGTGGTATACTCAAATTTGTCAATTTTTGAAGCAAATGTAAATAATCACGATTATTTACTCCAGCTATATTTTTGTAAATTTTTGTCCCAACTTTGACACAAATCTGTTAAGCACCTCAAGTTAAGGTCTCTAGCCAAGTTTCATCAAGTTTGGACAAGTTTTGGTCAAATGGTCATCAATTTTCTGTCTGCAGACTAACTTTACAAATTTGGTCACAATTTTCAATCCAATGATCCAAATCTTACCAAATTTGGTTTGTTGGCTTATTACAACATGGTAAAGCTAATGGTATGCCAACTTGGTCAAAAAAAAATAAAAAATTGGGGTAGATGTAAATAATTACGATTATTTACTACTAGTAAATTTTTGCATCTTTTTGGTCAACTGAGCATGTACACATGTTTATCCCATCAATATAAACCTATGAATCAAATATCAACTAGTTTGAACAATTTTTTTTCCAATTTACACTCAAATTTAGAAAGTCAGTACAAACTTTAGTTTTTACTCAGTTTTTTACCAATTTGGTGATCCAAATCTTTTGTGCCTTTACAAAACTTGTTTGTACACATGCAATGAGTCAATGGTATGAACCTTGTTCAAATCTGAGTTAAAAGTTAATAATCGCAATTATTAACTTCAGGCTTAAAATGAACCAATTTTTACAATTTTTCAATGGACAGTCTTTTTATGAGCTATTTTAAGCCTATGAATCAAGTCAAAACTTAATTTTGCCTAAAATGCAAGAAAAGTAAATGATCTGAGTTTTGGCCAACTCTTGAAATTTTTACCTCGAAGTGTCCTTGAGCTTACCCATTGGTTCAGACAACTTTCAAGCTTACTCTCCAGTTGGATTGAGTGGTTTTGAGTCTTTTCGTGCTATTTCTAGCGGTAGAGCTGAAATTCTACAACTTCCAATAACAACTCACAATGATTCTTTCAGAGAGAGCAATGTTCAGAAATCCACCTCGGATCCTACTTACCCTACTCCTAGATTCTCATGCAATGGGGTTGTGGAAAGTGTCCACAAACACTCGTTTTCTTGTCTTTTATGGTTTTCTGAGCATTGATCTTAAGACTTGTCTCGTCTATCAATCATCCTCAAAATCCTAATCTATTTCTACAATCTTACAATCCTAAAGGCACTCAGCAAGTACGTTTACTTCCAAGCTACCTCTACCTAGCAAAAGACGACAATCTTAAGCTATGCGGTTTCTAAAAGAAAGTTTTGAACTCTAGGAGATCCTAGAGGAAGTTAAAGGATAACTTCACAAGACGCTCGTGTTTTTTCCCTAGTTTAGGTCTCTTCGATCCCCAGAAATGGCACCAAATGTGGGACGCATGTCTAACCTCACTATCCTATCTTATTGCAGTATTAGCGAGAACCACTATTAAATTGTCAATCCATGGGATAAAGCTGACTCGACTAGTGCATAGAGGCTACAAGAGGGTGTCAATCTCTCAAAAAACAACTACCAACTCGCATCTAACTCATGCGACACTCAAGTGACAGAAATCACTAAAATCCAATCGCTCATCGGCAAATAAATCACATCCGTTGCAGCATCACAATGGGTTGATCATGACCATTTTTTACTACCTCGATTGTAGTAAACTTGCTTGGGAGCCATGCCTTGGCAAATCCAAAACTCTTGATCTTACAAGTCACAGGCCTTGCCTGTACTTGCCTTTGCATGTCAAAGGCCAGAATAAGGCCTGACTTTGTAGCCAACCGCATGACGTTGGCTACACAAGCTTTTCGCATGAGCACCCTTGTACGGAGCCTTTCTCCCTTATAGTATAGGTCACAGGCCATCCGTATTGGCATTCATTGTCGACGTTGGTTCCGTACTCTTGGAGCCCATTAAGGCCAATAATAGGCCTTGCTTGTATAAAATTTTAGCTTTCAAAGATCCCTCCATAGAGGCTGAAGCCTCTACATGATATATTATGATATATATCCCTTCTCGAGTGGGGCTCATAGCCATTGCAAGTCTTATGCAATCGATGGAAAACTCCATAGTGCACTTTGTCTTTGGAGTAGCTCCCTCTGGCGGCAGCATACCGCGCCACTTGCAAGACCATGCATGATGCCTTAACGATTGAACGCATTCTCAACAAAGATAAAAATCAACAATGTACCTTAGGAAGTGGGTACTTTGACTTGTCGTGTTGGCCACCGAGTACCAAAAGCACAACTCAACGACAATCCGTCTCAAATTTGGGTGCCCAAAAACTCATCTACCATATTGAAAGAAGTTTCACATCTAACAACTCAGAGAAAAACATATTGCATAAGAGAAACTAACACTAGATGGGTTTGGAAACCAAAGGAGCATTTATCTTCTCCATAGACTATAAAGCTGATGAATCAGTGGAAAGTTAAATCTCAAAAAACTCCACCACAACAGTTCATCAACCAAAAACCGAAATACCAATGGAGAGTTAAATCTCAGCAACTGCCATCATTGTTACTTACAGCTCAGGAAAATCAGTGTGCCAAAGAATCCAGACGGAACAATCAGGCAAAGAGCACATAAAGTACGAAATCTACTATTTAGAAAACATCAACAAGATACCTCAACCGCAGAAACCCTTGAGTTAACTACTCAAGACCCAACTCTTGCACCACGTATTGATTTGAATTGCATTGACCTTCAAAGCATGGTAGAGCCAACACGCTATGCATAGACACGATTATTCAACCTATGCACACAGTCGTCACGGAGTACTTCATTTAGGAGGGGTGGAAGGAAACTTCATTAATTAAGGGTAATGTTTGAAGAGGGAGAAAAAAGTTAGATGTTAACGTGTGGTTTTTTGCAAAATTACCTAATAATGCTCCTAAAAATCATCAACAAGGAAATTTTAGCTGATAAAATCTTCCTGATGAGTGTAAATAGTGTATATACTATCAAAAATTACATAAAAAATAGCTCTTTTTGTTTGTTTTCATTAATTTTTCTTGATATTGGAGCCGAAAAATGAAGAAATCCACCAAAAAGTAGTAAAATAGTGTTTTTCAATAAAATTTCTTAATGGTTGATCTTTCAATTTGCTTTTTTAGTGCATCTTATTATTTTCTTTGATATTTTTAATAAACATGTCAAAAATTAATAATAAATAGCAAATGAGCTCAGATGGAGGAACTGAAAATACGCTGAAGATCAGGAGAGGACATGACGGACAGACACAATTTTTTTAAATCAAAATGACAAATGAAAGTGGGAGGCCTAAATCAGGCTGCCAAGGCGTGTTTTTGCGAATTCTTGCAGAACGAGCTAACAGAGTTCGATTGAGGAAATTTTTGAATCTAACATAGATTTTACGGCCTATTAGGACTAACAGGGTAATCTGGGGGAAAGTAGTTTTGGAAGTCCGACTATAGGCATCTTAGGTAGCCCAAAATCACCTCATTTCTATTAGTCACTCTTGGAGAAGAGAGCTCTCGACCTTCTTCGCGCGCAATTTTCGGAGTCCACAGTCACCAGTCCAGACACCCATTTTCAGCACCGTTTCACACGAGACATGAGGGCAAATTCTAAACTCATCAAATAACATTTCTATGTAGTCGGGTAGGAGATATAGGTCCCGGGCAAAACCCTAGATTCCCAGCTGTGCACAGACTCCTAAAACAAAAAAACGATCATAGCGGCCTGTCAACTCGACCGAATTGGGCAAGATTTGAACTGTAGCATGCCCTTAGATAGTAGAACACTTCCATATCATTAGTGACCATTTAACAAGGGTCAAGGGGGTCCCTAAGTAAATAATCTAGGTTTTTGTTACATACCAGAATTGAATTTTGACTCCACGGGCAACATATAGACAAGGTCTATAAACAATGTACCCAGATGGTTTCAAGAAAACGATCAAGGAAAGCCCTCTAATAGCAGGAAATAGCTTACAGACTACAAAGCGTCAATTTTGACAAATGGAGTCAAACTGACACTGAATGAGCCCAAATTGGATGAGCAGCATCAGAACTATGTAGCGGACAAGTCCATGGCTTCAACAGTGACCAAACATCTCTACACACGAAGTGGTAACAAAAATCAATAATTTCAG
Organism: Adiantum capillus-veneris; assembly: GCF_014529385.1. Lineage (NCBI taxonomy): Eukaryota > Viridiplantae > Streptophyta > Polypodiopsida > Polypodiales > Pteridaceae > Adiantum > Adiantum capillus-veneris. The sequence continues at coordinate 59,101,735 of NC_140944.1, read as the reverse complement.
AGTTGACAAGAAGACAAAGTGATGCTGACATGACCAAATCTTACCAAACTCATTTTAGGACTTGTTTTAGATGTAATAAAGATGTGTAGGTCATAAAATTGTCATTTCAAGCATAAAATTCAATTGCTGTAAATAATTGCGATTATTTACTTTTTCACAAAATTGGCTTGAAAATCATCATCATGCTTCAACTATCACTAGTACACTTCTACCTCATGTCACATTTCAGATATGAACCCAAAATGTCGAGTAATTCTTAGATCTCGCCAAAAAACGCACTAAAAAGCTCTTCAGTCCAAATTTTGAGTTATTTGTCACATTTTTTGATCCAAAACCTCCCATATCTCACACAGAGGGTCTATATCATGTCTACAATCAATTTCAAGAAAAAATGTTCAAATTGATGAAAATGTAAATAATCATGATTATTTACATTTTTGCCCAAATGAGCCCAAATCTCATCTTTGACCTCATGGCACCAAAGTAGATGATGTGACAAGCCCACCAATCAAGTTTGATCACATTTGGATCTCAAAAACCCAAAATCCCTTCATATCTAGTGTTTCACAGTTTGAAGACTAAATCTGTCACCATTTCCACCCTATACACGCAAATGAGCTCACACTTCATTCAGATTATCTAAATCACATGTTCTTCAAGCCTATGAAGTCAAAAGTGCAAAAATATGGAAAAAATCCCATGCTATAAAAATCGCGATTATTTACTTTTCTTGCAATTTTTGCCTGGAGTGAATGATTTTGATCTATACATGTTTTTGTGCATCTATGCATGCTCCAAAATTGGTTTAAAGCAAAACGGACATAATTTGCTAGCAATTCAGACAAAGGGCATGTCAGAGCGAAATTTGTGAAATTTTCTAACTTTGAAACTGTATTTTCCTAATAGGCGTAATGCAAGCTGCTGAGAAAGCAAAGAAGAGAAAGACCCAAAAAGAAAAGGTGCAAGAGCTGCCACCATATCAGTTGGAGCCCAGTTCTGTGAAAACTGCCAAAGTCACCTACCTGTCGAAAGAACAGCTTGAGGAGCACAACACCACAGTCTTCACCGTCAAATTCAAAAGTGAAGATGGAAGTCAGGTGGAGTTGCAAATGCTACCGAAGAAAGTTTATGATGTAGCAGCTAAGCCAACTAACGAAAGAAGCCAACAAGAGGTTGGGACTTCCAACATTTTATGATCAAGAACCATGTAAAGTAGATTTCCAAAGGGCTTACGAACTACTGTTGACGATTAAAGAGGATGGATCTGCCCAGATCACAAATTAGCAAGGACATAAAGTCGAGGTAGTCATCAACAAAGACATAGTGGGTGAAGCACTAAAGCTGCCCACTGAAGGTATGACAATGAGAGCCAGAGATAGGAAAACAGCTGGAACATTCACAAAGAGTACAACTGCCGCCACCTTCTCTGATCTTATGCTAAAGCAAGTAGAGGATCCTGCCTACCTATACCACCAGCATTTCCACTTCCTCGCCACCAAGGTACACTACCCAAATCATGTTGTTGCAACCACCTTCACGCAGGTATTGAAGTCATCAAGTAGACAATCAATAGATCATGCTCAATACGTGCTTACAACACTCAAGAGCACAAAGAAGGAAGGAGAAGTCACATACTTAGGAGCTCCAGAAGTCTTGACCCGAATTGCATACCATGCCATTGGGATGGCCGATAACTTGCCGCCAGCCTCAGATCATAACATATGGATAATCACACAGAGAAAGCTCACTCCTCTCCATGAGCCACAAGATCAAAGAAGAAAGGGATTTATAAGTCAGATGAAGAGTCAATGGAAAGCTCACCTGAAGTCCATAGCAGTGAAGGATAATGAAGAAAAAAGGGCAAGAAGGGAAGAGATGAAAAGAAAGCCCGCGGGAAGGGGGGGGGGGGAGAGAGAGCGAGCAAGCGAGAGAGAGAGAGAGAGAGAGAGAGAGAGAGAGAGAGAGAGAGAGAGAGAGAGAGAGAGAGAGAGAGAGAGAGAGAGAGAGAGAGAGAGAGAGAGATGCCCCTCCATTATTATTTTGTGATGGATGCAACTATTGACAAATCCATGTGCCACATACAATTGTGCAGAGTGTAACATGGCCGCCCATCAGGAAGAACCTCCACAAAAGAAGGCGAGGTTCGAAAGAGGAAAGGAAGCTTATGAAGAACGAAGTCGACAAGCTGCATGACATACTTAGATCTATGGAATCCAAGGGAAGTCAAGGGTCTTAGAACCAAGAACCCTGAGAAGAAGATCTTGAGGACATGCTAGAAAGGATGTATGTGGAAGCTGAAGCCCTAAAGATACAAGAAGCATTAGCTGAAGCTATTAAAAAAACCCAGAGAAGAGTCAACTGCTCAACAACCATAGCAAGGAGAAGTTGGGAAACCAACTGAAACATAGCACGAACGGGAGGTGATGTCTCCAAGACCATCCTCACCCAATACCGAACAAGGGAATCAGCCTCTTCCTAGTCCAAGCTCTTCATCAACTAACCAATCAGATGAAGGTAGGAAATAAAAGGAGATGGATTAAATAAAGAGAAGGAATCCAATCAAGAACAGCCAAAAGAAACAACCAAAGATGAGGCTGGACCTTCCAAAGAGCCTCAAGCAGAATCCGAAGAGTGGGAAACAACGCATGAAGTTATCACCCAAGTCAATGAATATGCAAAGCAAATGCAATTGATAACTGAGAAAATGCAAGCAACAGCTCTTAGCCGTAGTGCTAAAGCTCAAGAACTTGAACAGGTGATTGATGCACTCCAAGGCGAGCTTGAAGACAAAATGAGTATCATTGAAACTCTTCAAGGCCAAATCAAAGAGCTCAAGAATGAAGCATATCAACACCAAAACATCAAGGAAAACCAAGAAAAGGGGATGGAGAAGCTAGGGGAACTCCTCACAAAGTTATCGGATGCCTGTAAAAGCAAGGAGCAATAGCTAACTGAAGTGACAAATGAATTTATGAGCACCACTCAGTCAGTTGAAAAGCTCCAAGTACAGTTGAATGTAGCAAATGCTTCTTTGCAATACTCAGAGCAAAGAACCAATGACCACAACGGCATTTCTAAAGCAAATAAGGGAAAACCCCAGCAGTAGCTTCACTCAAGGGGACTAATGAAGTTTACAAAACTTTAGAAAGAAAAAACAAAGAATTGGAACTTGAGTTGAAGCTGGAACAAGAACAAAGAAGGGACCTCGCCCTAATGCGCATGCAAAGGGAAGAGAAGTTGCTTAAAGAGATAGAAGAATTAAAAAAAGCCAATCAATTGCTGAGAGAAGGGAATGTGGAAACTCAAGAGGAGGAAGGTACATCTGAACAACTGAATCCAGAGATACCATCAATCTCCTTTGTAGAAATAGAAACACAACCAAGTGAAGGAAAAACAGAAAGTTTTTAATTATAGGTACCAATCACAGACGAGGAACAAGTGCCAATGGTCCAGGTCTCTAAAATTGAAGAAGATGCACTTAAAGAGTAGATTCTTAAAGAAGTGGATGTTGAATGGAAAGCGGCTATGGATTGGGAGTTGAGGGTCCTTAACCCTATCAATGTAACTCAGATAATCCCCAATCAAATCAATACTAAGTGGCATCAACAATCACTGCCATATCCGTTGATAAAGGTGGAGTTGTTTCAAGTAAAAGAAAGACTCTATAAGGATATGCAAGAACAGGGGTCAGATGCTCTCCACCCCACATGGAGGAAAATTTGGCTCAACAAAAAATCAAGGTATCTCATATTGTTTACAAGGGCACTGACATCAATTCAAAAGGACCCAACATTCTGTCATGTACCAAGGGTAAGGACATGCAAGCACATAAAGCACTAAAAAAGAAAAGGCCGACTTGGATTAACTACCCAAAACTGCCAGCTCTAGAGCAAGAACCGACAACCAAAGAATACACGTTGAAAACCCTGATCGGTGCTATGAACTTCTTCAAGAGCCTCCCTGACCTCTCGTGTGCAATGCTTTTAAAATCTACAGAATGTTGCTCACATGTATCCAAGTTTTTCAAGAGCGTGAACAAGCGGGAGCCCCATGGATGTCCTTTTTAGAAGGTAACTAGGGCTTATCCTATGATTTAAGTGGGCAACCTTCAGAAGAAGTTCTTTACGGCTTCTATGCCAGATGCATGTTCTTGCCATTGAACAATATGTTGGCATTCAAAGAAGCTTTTTACATCGGGTTCTACATATGGCGTACAAAGATTTTTGGATGAGTGATCAACAATTTAATTGCAAGGTTCGTTGGATATTCAGCCATAAAACTAAAGAATAAAGTTACTATTGAATTTTTGCAAGTCCCTAAAAAAGAATGGCGCATCCGATATCAAAAAGCTCTTCAAGAACTTAAAGACCGCCTCGTCAGCCGTCAACCCAAAGACTATTTCAGTCCATGAAACCGTGTCAAGGGACGGCACGGTCGAGGAGGGGGGGAATGTTAGCAGCAAGCTAACCCATGTAACATTTTTGGGAGCTTCATTGTAAAAACACTTATTCTTTTGATAAATCGAGAATATTGTAACTTCTATTTGACAAGTGGATATTGTAATCTATGAGACGAAGCTATAAGCTTCCAGATTGTATCAATTGATCCTTGGCAGAGCTCCCAGATGATTAGTTTTTGACCTAAGAAACCTTGGCTAAGGTATAAAAGCCAATTTTATGAAGTTATTATAAAGTTTTTTGGATAATGAAATACACAACGTGAGCTTACGACGCTCTCTTCTCTCCTTCTCTTGCTTTTATCTCCCTTGTCAGTTGTCACATTGCATTGCTGTCTGTTGTGTTGCAACCAGAGGTAAGATATCTACGCATTGACGTAAACATATCATGATAAATTGTAGAATTTGACATCGCCGACCCACGGCCTAATTTCATCATTAGTAGGAATTTAAGCTAGGAAATGGCAAAGTAAGTATGGGCGGGGTATTGGAGCATCATTGCTAAGCATTTAGATGCATTCGGGGTCAGAAACGACTAGGTCAAAATCTCACTTTACTGTTAATAATCACATTTTTTGCCACTCATTGAAAGTGAAATTTGAGACCATAAGCATGTGTGCTTAGGTCTTATATACTTGTCCTAGAAGTTTCATAGCATTAGGATGTCGTTTGATGCTGTAACGATCATGGTTTGCTTACTGATTAGCGACTAGCTTTTGATGACTTAGGTCATTTGAGTGTAGCTTGTATTAGATGCAAGTTGTCTGTTGTTTTCCAAGAGATTGACACCCTCTTGTAGCCTCCATGTACTAGTCGAGTTAGCTTTGTCCCATGGATTGACAATTATGTTCGTGGTTCTTGCTATGTTTGCAATAAGATAAGAGTGAGGTTAGGAAACCCATTCACACTCCCACTTGTCGTATGACTGTTGATTATTTTCTATGTGCATTGATATCTCATTTTGGATGGGATATACATCAATCAGACATTGTTACTGCTTTCTTGAACAATGACATATTTGAGGAAGTTTATGTAATGCAGCCTCATGGTTTTTTCATAAAAAGACAAGAAGATAAAGTATGCAAATGTAAGAAAGCTTTGTATGGGTTGAAGAAATCTCCTCGTGGTTGGTATGAGATATGACACTCATTTGGTTAAATGAGGCTTTCATAATAGTCGAACAAAAAGCACTTTTTATGTAAAGCGTGAGGGTGATAGATTTCTCATCATTGTTCTCTATGTGGATGATTTGTTGATTACTGGCCCAAATGAGACACATATTGCTGAATTTAAGGCTACTTTGAATGCTGCTTTCAAAATGAAAGACTTGGGGCTTTTGCATCATTACTTGGGCATACAATTTAAGCACTATGATGGTGATATTGCCTTGTATCAAACACATTACATAGAGACATCGCATTGTAAGTTTGGACATGAGGAATGCATAAACAATTGCTACTCCCATGGAAACAAGTTTAAATTTAAGTTTTCATGATGTAGGTGATCTTGCTGATGTCACTCCATACCAAATTGTGTTGGATGCCTTATTTATGTATGTAGTATGAGGCCCGATATTCAGTTTGCAATATCACAACTCAGCAAATTTTTGCATATCCCAGGGTCTAAGCTGTCAAGAGGATTTTTTACTACTTGAGTGGCACTTTGTGTCTTGGCTTGTTTTATCCCAAGGGGGGATCATTTCCACCAAATCTTGGGGGGTGCACTATGTAATCATGTTAATGTATAATGTGAGTTCAAAACGAGGGGTTTTAAAATACAAAAAATTTAGGCAATTTAACAGAGATACATTAAAATAAGGGGTTTTTATATTCAATTTTGGAAAAAATCCTAAAATAAGGGGTCATTTTATTCATTCATACATGTTAAAAGAGGGGTTTTTTTAATACCCGCAAACACAAGTTATATAGGGGGTACTGAATGGTGAACCCCCTTGAGCACCAAATTTGCATGCTTTTTTGGACTCAGATTGGGCTGGTTGTTATGACACAAGAGTGTCCATGAGTGGTTTTTGTTTCATTCTCGACAATTTATGCATATCATGGTTGAGAAAGAAGTAACCTATTGTGGCCAATTCCAGTTGTGAAGCTGAGTACATGGCAGTCTTCACAACTACGGTTGAGTGTGTATGGCTCAAATGCCTTATGGATGATTTGGGTGTTGGACATGACACTGCCAACATCATCTACACTGAGAGTCAGAGCGCATTGGTGGTGCGAGGAACCCAAATTTTCATGCTTGCACGAAGCACATTGAGGTGCATTATCACTATGTCTCAAAGAGACTCTCAAAAGGAGAGATAAGCTTGGCTTATGTGCGGACACATGACAACCTTACAAAGCCAAAATGTAGAACACTGGAGACTCTAACATCGGGTTGCCCTAGGAACATGGATCTCACCTCATGCCAACCTATTGGGTGGACAACACCGTGGAGTGCATCATCAAGAAAAAGGTACATCAACCTTAAGATATGATTGAGCATAGCCACAAAACATCCCTCACTATCTAATTTGCTCTTGGAAGATACTGGAGCCACTACCATACATGAATCTAAACTCTAACAAGGATGTGGTTAGGAGTGGTATACCTTGGCGGCTGTTTTAATGAAAAGTGAAAATGTTGATGGTACAACCTTGTAGGGTCTTCAAATAACTTGTGTATCATGTCAGCAAAAGTGGCAGCTATGGTGTTCTTGGTGAACACACCCATTCTCTTCTTTTCTTTTGATCTCATTGACACACCTTCAGTGGGAAGCTTCAGAGCCTTTGCCACTATCTCTTTGGTCATATCAACCTTTGTGGCCTACCCAGTAGAGTCTGCGATGTGGGCTGTGCCATTTTCTTGGATAACACTTAGAAGTTCATATGATCTTTGTAGATCCACTTTGCATGGCTCCATCTCATAGAGTGGGATCAATCCCAATCCGCGGTTTGCGGATAATATTTGCAATTATTATCTAGGACTTGATTTTGGGATGAAAATTGGATTTTGGTTTTGCACATGGGTTAAGGGCATCATCTATAGGCAAGATTTGGCTTTTGGAAATTTTTTGATGAAGGTTGGAGTCAATTTTGAATAGAAGACTTTTGAAGATGACTAATTACAAATGGGAGTGTTATGGAAGTCCAAATTCTTCCAAACTTGGTGTGCGGGCTTGTGATGACATGCCAAAGCTATAGGTTGTGAAAATTTCACCATTCTAACATAGAGGATAATAAGCGCGCTTTATTATCTACTTGCACTTTTTGATTTTTTTTGCAAGTTTGGCTTTTCATAGTGTTGGAGCATAATGTAGTGAAGCTTTGAGCGTGATTTTGGCAAAATATGGGAATTCTAAGTTTCCTCATAGGTCAAATTTTGGAATTTAAAACCTTTGTGTGTTTTTTTATATAGGGACGAATTGAAAAATAGATTTTTGCACTTTTCTTAGCACATGGGGTCAATATCACATGTATAAGCACAGTGTGGTAGGATTTTGATTCTCAAAGACTTTCTCAAGGTGCTCAAAGTGGTCCGCTCGTGAGTGCACACAATGGTCAATTTATGTATGCTTCCAAGAAGTTTTGTATAGGTACTCTTTTGAAAGCATGGATCATTAGCCTTTGGAATGTTGCTAGAGAATTTTTCAACCCAAAAGACATGACTCTATATGTGAATATGCCCCATTTTGAAAAAAAAGCCGTTTTATCTTGATCTTTTGGATCAAAGGTCAATTGGTTGTAGCCTGAGAATCCATCTAAGAAGCTATATGATCCTTTCTAGCCACTCTTTTTCGGATGAGGATAGCTATCTCTTATGGTTGCTGCATTTATCTTTTTGAGGTTGACATATACTCTTAACTTTCCATTTTTCTTTGGCACCACCATAATCGGGAATACCCAATTTGTATGCTCAATCTCATAGATGAATTTTGCTTCCTTGAGTTTTTTAATCTCATATTTGATCTTATTAGCAAAGCTCTCATTATATGTATAGGGTCTTTGTCTACTTTGCTTGGCATTATTTTTCATTGGTATCGTATGTTGACAAATGTTAGGATCCACTCCCTTACGATCTTTGTATGACTACACAAATACATCCCTGTAGGTCCTTATTATAATTTTTTCTTCTTCTTGAGACATGTTAGTGCCAATATTTGTAGGTCTTGGTTCCTCCCTAGGTTTTGCTAGGTCATCTTTTCTTTTTTGGCATTTTGTAATCCTTCATAAGATTTTTCTAGTTCCTTGGGCTATCTCATGGGTTGTTCCACAATGATTCTTCTATCTTACAATGTATACTTATTATAGTGTGATGGACACTCATATCCACATTGCCTTGGTCAATTTTTGACTCCATTTTACTGGTCTACACCTCTTTCAAGATACTTATCAATTCTTAAAATTTAGCCTCTCTCTCCGTTTTGGTCATTGTAGGTTCATTTTTCTTCAAATTTGTTTGTCTTTGGAGTTTTTTGGTTTTTTCCAAACCATTGTCTCAATTTCTTTTTCCTTTTTGAGGTGGGATATCTCCTTGTTATCTTGTCCTTGATACTCTTAAACATCAATCATCATCAGAAACTACATCTTTCCATTGAATTTCGACACACAAATTTTTTTGGTAGGTTAATCTCTCATTTTTTTTGGTACCTCTCTTGTCCTTTATGACGTTGGTTGGAAAAATCAAAATAGTTCTCCCCTCCTTGTAGCAGTAGTTTCACTCTTCTGTGCTCCTTTTCTAAGTCGGATTCCTCTGTTGTAGGAGTTTTCCCTTCTAATTCATTTGTAGCATCAGAATAATGGTCAAAGAAAACTTGCTACAATGGTTACCATTTGTACATGAACAATGTCATAGCCCTCTTGACCACAAAATAACATGGATGTAGACTCATTTGACACAAACATCCATGGTAGCCAATATCTAGGTCCACTCAAATGGCTCAAAAAAATGTTCAGGGAAAGGTTCAACCACATAATCTACATTGTTCACATCTTGATCCAAGATACAATGTTGTTGCTTTAAACTACCATTCTCTAAAGCTCCACATATCCAAATAGGGATTTCTTTGTTTAACCATGACGCCAGTTTAATTTCAAATGAAGTTTCAGAATCAAATTCTTGGATGGCTGTTTTCAGGACATCCTTGTAAGAATGATCTTTCAGGTTCATTGTTATAATTAATCCTACTTGTTTTAGATGCAAGTAATCATTTCCCCAATCTTGGATTAATTGAACCTGTCTCATTAGATGTCGTCCCAACATAGTTGAGTTACTTTACAAAATCTACAATGGAAAAAGTATGTTGATAGTCAATCCTGCAAGAGCTAACTATAGCATGTTCCAGTAATGCCCTTGGTCTTTCAATGTACTATCTACTACCAATTGTAGTTTCATTCTCATTTGCCTTATTGCTAGTCTACCCCAAGCTTCCCATACTACTTTGGTGGCTATGGAACATTAGGAGAAATATGAACCTTGCATGGGCCTTGTAAGGAATCCTAATTTTTAGGGATTAAAGCTAATGTTGTGTGGGGTTTAGGGGGCAAGGGCATTGAAGAAGGTAGTTTTGAGTAGGCATTTCTAGCTTTTTTTTAAGACAAATGTAGGATGTGGACCTAAAAGGTTGCTTTCTCTCTCTAGCCTTTTTTAAAGTGAAGGAAGCATAGGGGTGTGTCCACATCAGCAATTCCGTGGGTCAAAAAGAGTCAAAATTTGACTTTTTTAAAAAAATTTCATTTTTATTTGTTTTTTACTTAAAACTCCCTCCCAACATATATACATATCCAAAAATCATTTTTTGACCCATTTTTTAACCCACAAGCTTAGAAAGTCCATTTTTTCAAAAATCTTTTTCCCCAAAAAGTAATAAACATTTTGTTCTCTCATCCTCCTCCCTCCTCTCTCCCTCTCTGCCCCTACCTTCCTCCTCCTCCCCAATCTCTCCCTCCCCTCCCTCCCTCCTTCTCTCCTCCCATCCTGCTCGGCCTCTCTACCCTTCCCCCTCTATCTTTTCATCATTTGCTTCCTCACGCAACAGCTTCCATGGTGCTCACGGACATCACAAATGGTTTGCTTCCACCACCACATACTCCGCACACCAAAAGCATACATATTCGCTTACCCACGGCATTTGCACCGAAGACCACTAGTGAAGGTGATCAAAGGTGATCACAAGAACGCCGCACCGCTTGTGAGACCAATGTTGACATTTGGGTGGATGGCCATTTGTACCCTTACGATCCTATAAGCCGCTTCCATCCACCGTTTAATAGCCTTTCCACAGTTCTTCAATTTCTTGGGAGGGGAGAAGCAGGCTTGTTAGGCTATTGCAAGCGGCTGTGTATGGGTGCAGGTGCTTCTTTGCATATGTGGATGCACGAATGTCAAGCTCTTCACCTCAAGACGACGGCATTACAAGAGAGTGTTGCCTCTTCGGAGAGGGTAGTTAAAAGTCTTGAACAACAAATGCAAGAAAAGGAGTCCCACATCCAGAAGCTTACCAACACCATCACATACTTGAAAGAAACACCCCTTGGTGCAAGGGAACGCAAACGCCCGTATTCATCCATTGAAACTCTTGCACATTCCGGAGGAGCACGCAAACGACGAGTTACAGCCACAAGGTGATTTGGTCTTTACTTGCATGCTGCATTCTTACTTCACACTATTTTCTAACATTTATGTTTATTTGTTGCTAGAAACTTCATCCAGGAGGCATGCGGTGGAACAAGCCAAGATAATCGAGTCAACCTTCTCACTAGTTGTCTCAATACCGAGGACGTTATTTCTATCTTACAATCACCTGGAGGTAAGCACATTAAGGATGCAGTCACCAAGGACCTTATGCGTAAATTAAGAAATGTGGTTAATGATGATGACGTTCAACAAGCTTGTGATGAGGCTGGAATCAGCACCAAAGCCTATCAGGCTATTTTTCAACTCCTAAAGGATGCCCTCAAAGAACATGGCATTGTGGAAAACCTATTTCCCGTTCCTCACAAGGTCAAGCTCGCAAAGAAGGCCACAAACGAAGACGTGTTCTCCCGCATTGGGACATACCTACACATTGAGGACACAATGCCAACTTCCCTTTATGCTTCGTGCGCAACAAAGACAAGGGGAAAAGGTAAGAAACAATCCATAAGACCTTCGAATAAGGGCTTTCCTTACACAATGTGGAACAATATTTTCGTGGATCTTAGAAGGCTTCAAGAAGCCATGCTTAGATTTTACGAGTTACCTGAAGAAGGTGACACACTTTACTTTTTTCTTTGGTATTATTCTTTTCATAGAAGCTGAAGTTTAAGGTCTTAGCACTATTTATTTTGTAGTGCTTGGCACAAAAGTCGCTTTTGTGCTGAAACTCGATGAGTGTCAAATAGTGAAAGGCCGAAGGTTAGAGAGGCTAAGTGTCACTCTAATGAACGAGGCCCTTCTGCAAACCAAGCGAAGGGATTCAGTCGAGCCATATCCCACCCTATCTTTTAGCGTGCAATCAGAGAAAGACATTTGGTGGTTGGGTGCTATTGAGGTGCCCAAAGAGACCAATGGAGTACTTTCGTGGATTTTTGAGAGAACTCCATGGATCACATAAGTAATACACTCCCAAATTGCAGGTCAGAAGTTGGAGATTGAGGGCTTTGGTAGTTATGATGTGGAGTGGCACTTAGGTGGGGATTTGAAGACCATAAAGTGTTTGCTTGGATGCAAACAAGGGGCTTCTTCTCTCATGCCTTGTCCATTTTGCACTCGAGGGTACAAACCTAATGGACAAAAATCACATAAGAGCACTGCAAAGGCCAGTTACATGCTTCCATGGCAAGGGCATGGAGAACAAGGGTTAGATTGTCATGATGTCGGAGATGAAGGTAGAGAATGGGAAGCGTCTATTCTGAGATGTCCCATGCTCAATGCCCCAGACCGTGATCAAAAGGACCACACTTGGAATCCAATCTTTCGATTTCCTCTATCGAATGTACATTTTTGTACATTACACGCATTCATGCGTATTTTTGATAGGCTATTGAAGCTCCACATTGACTATGCTTTCACAATGAAACCGTTGGAAAAGTCCTAGGAAGCGATCGAAAGAGTGGAGGTACTCTTGATTCCATTGGCTGTCATGGTGGAAATGTGTCTATAGTTGCTACAAAGAACACAGGGGAGGCCCATGAAATTGCTCAACAAGTGTCAATGAGTGGACAAAAAGCTACACACTTTTTGAAGAAATTTTCCCAAGGAAAGCCAAGTCGATATGATGCTCAAAGCAGCTCCAACCAGCAGGCAGGTAACCTTTGGGAGCTTTGGAAGGAGTTATGCAAAGCTACTACTGACAATGATTCAAATGGCGAGCTTGCAAACAAGCGCAAGCAAGTTTGGGCCCATTTTGATAAAATGGTCAAGCTTATGAGCCTTAACAGCACAACAGAAGAACAACGGCAATCATTTCAAGAAGATTTGGCGGATTTTACCAAGGTCTTCACCCTTTCTTGGGGTGAAAATAACATCACACATTACATGGTAAGTCATTCATGGTGTATTCATTACAAGGGATTGTTTTTATTTACTAATGTGGATCGTTTGCTCATGTGAACAGCATATCTTGTTTGCGCATGTGCATTTTTTATGCACAAGTATGGATCGCTTGAAATTTTTAGCACTCAAGGCATGGAGATGTCCCATTATCGAGCAAGGGGAGTGTACTTCAAAAATACTCGACATGGTGGTGGAATGGTGCAATCCAATTATTTGGAGGAGATGTTCAAGTGGTTTTTTCGCACAACATTTGCTCGTAAGCTCACAATGGAGCGTGCGCGACAATCCAAGATTGCTATTGAAGTGCGCAAATGGAGTCGTCAAGAGCATAGCAACAAGTGGAAAATGTCGCAAGGTCCCACCAAGCATGCTGCATGGCGGCGATGCAGAGTGCGACAAGGATCAAAGTGGATACTGCGCGAGTCACTAAACGTGAACGCAGGGTCCAACTCTTAGCGACATGTTTATTTAAAAAATAATACTTCTTTTAAAAAAATTAGTGTGAACAGGGCCCTTTTTAAATGGGCCCTTATAAATATTGCATGCTCTCATAAATCACTCATTTCTTAAGAACAGGTGAGCTCTTACCAACGAAATGGCGCGCACCAAACAAACCGCGAAAGAGCATCCGCCTGCCAACAAAAACAGCCTCCAAGGATGTGAGAAGCCGTCATGGCTTAAAGGCACAAGAAAACGGCCACGAACACCTGGCCGTTCCAGGAACTCTTCTGGTAGTGGGCATGGTGGTAGGGCACGAGAGTCATCAAGGACTGTTGAATCTCCACCTCCTCAAGATATAACACCTAGAAAGAGAATGAAGCAACGTGCCCAGCGCTGGAGAGAAGCAGAGGGCCAGCAAACATCAGAGTCCGATAGGGAGCAGCCGTCGCGCCCCCAATCACAAGCAGGACCATCCAGGACTCGGGTGGTCAATACAGACACCGAATCAGAGAGTGAGCCACCATGGCTGCGAGAAAACATACCGCGCACACACCGGGTGGCCGTTGGGGGGAAGACATTGCCTCAAGGAAAGGGAGCTCTCCCCACACGACAAGATCGGCAACCAAGGGAAGAGGAAGAATCAGAACAGGCTGCAGAACCAGCCCCTAAGCATGTAAACAGACGCAAGTCTAAGTTTTTCAAGAAGCCTTCACGCCGCCCGCCAGCAAATGTGCAAGTGCCCCCAACACAACCGCAACAACGCCGAAAAATAGCAAGGGCATTTGCAGAAATCCGCCACTACCAGAAGACGACGGAGCTCTTGATTCGACGCGCCCCCTTTGCTCGCACTGTGAAGGAAGTGCTTCAAAGCTATGGAAATCAGTATAGAATGCAAGCAATAGCGCTAGAGGCTATTCAAGAAGCTGCAGAGGCCCACATCATTTCAATGTTGGAAGATACCAACCTATGTGCCATTCATGCAAAGCGAGTGACAATACAGCCAAAAGATATGCAGCTTGCACGACGATTGCGACGAGACTTCGAGCATTAGCCGAAGTTACCCCTCTTTTTGTATTGCACACCCTTATCTTTGTAATGATTTGACTTTCCAATGACAATATGATCAACAATTGTGTCTACTCTGTCTATTATCTTTGTAATTTCAAGTTCTGTATGTAATTGTAGTCAATTTCAGTAAATTTGTGCATTTTAAGTAACCTTAGGGGTAGATAAGCCTACAAGGGGCAGAAAAAGGCCTGGCCACAAGGGCGCGCAAATGGCCCATCCAAAACTGATGGATGGGCCATTTGCGCGCCCTTGTGGCCAGGCCTTTTTTTGCCCCTTGTAGCCTTATCTACCCCCAAGGGTACTTAAAATAACCAAATTTACTAAAACCTATTGGTTTTGCATCAATATTTTATATGGATCCTTATGGACACCTTTTTTTGGTCATTTCAAGCTTTGAATTCCTTATAGGATATCAAAACTAATAACATATTGTGAAACCAAGTGTCCAATGTAATTTGACTTTTTGGTGCAAGGGTGTAGTAGGTAGAGCAAGTGATAGTTTGCTGGAAACTTCATTTTATAATTGATTTGAGCTTTTCAAGTGTCCTTGAGTGTGAACATATACTGAAATTGCCATAAAAAGGTTGCATTTAAATGAATGATGCAAAACCAATCCATTGCAATAAATTTGTGCTTTTTAAGTACCCTAGGGGGTAGATTGGCCTATAAGGGGCAAAAAAATGCCTGGCCACAAGGGCGCGCAAATGGCCCATCCAAAACTGATGGATGGGCCATTTGCGCGCCCTTGTGGCCAGGCCTTTTTTAGAGCAATCCATGGTGTCTCCTAGCTAGTGAAAATGCATATAATTTACAATATTTGTAAGAATGTCAATGAATAGTGTTGCCGTTGCCGTTGCACCCCCCCCCCCCCCCCCCCCCCCCCCCCCCCCCCCCCCCCCCCCTCTCTCTCTCTCTCTCTCTCACACACACACACACACACACACACACACACACACAATAGTCTTTTGACTAAAAAATCATAACTCCCACTACCATAAGTTGTTTAAAAAGAAAACCAACGTGGTAAAATAATAATATTTTTGGAATATCTCTCCAAGGTCGTGTATATATATATATATATATATTTTTTTTTTTCACTACATTCTCATATATCCAAGCCTGGAATTGCAAAAATCCACCAGTAAAATCCTTTTTGGGTTGGTTTACAATCCTCTCTTTGTTTGAACCTATCTAGTAAACATACATAGCTCCTATATTCTCTTACCAGTTCAAACCTCTCTCTACAATGGATTGAACCCCTGGTAATACTTTTATTTGGCTATATACTTTGAAATATTGTTTTGCCTTGGTAGTCGAACACCCTGTAATTCTTTACTTGCTAAAGTGGAATAAAACCGTTTTTATTGCTTTTCAAGTTTCGATTTCCCATTTTGTTTTGGAGTTTTGCAACCCTATCAACATTAATCGAAATCCTTGAATAAATTTTTGTCACAACAGTAAAACTTTAAAAGCTTGCTGTATGAACCACACTTACTAAATAGTGGAAAGAAAAAAATAGTTTTTTGAAACTTACAAGGCCATTCTAGGCCAGCTCACAAATACACCAAACAAACGCTCTGCAAGGTGATTTTTTTCGTAGAACACTAGCGCAAAAGAAAACGCCATGCTTTTACACACACACACACACCCACTCACACACACATACTCCCTATAGCGGGTTTGCTTGCAAAACAAAACAGAAATTGACTCTTTTGTCTTGGTCTCTCTCTCTCTCTCTCTCTCTCTCTCTCTCTCTCTATCGTTCTCCTTTTTTCTCACTCAACGTAGCCTATTTAAAGGCTCCTTGGTTTACATATTGTACACATATAGCCTTGCACACAACAACATATGCAATCCTATTTCGATTAGTTTAGTTCGAGAAGTAATCTGAGGAGGTTTCTTCTACATGTTTTCTGCCTTCATGGGTTTACCTTAACCTTATTTGTTTTAGTTCATACTAATATTGAGCACCAAATTGCACCTATTAAGCCGACTTCACTACTAAGGCATATACCTATAAGGTATATAAGCAGTGAAAGTGGGAGGAATACATGATCTTAGTTCCATCGTACTACAAGGTTTTCAATACAACCAATGTCATGGCAGATAAGATAACGGATTTTGGAAACGGGGGACTCATCCTCTTCATCTCAGGTGGACCAATCCCTCTTCTTTACATAATTATGAGGTACTGCTTTCGAAGGAACTAATGCTTTCTTTCCCAAAGGTATACTTCTAATTGGGGTGTTCTACAATTTGGGTAGATTATTTTTAGGATATGGAAAGTACATGGTTTTTAATCTTTTTAAAAAAAATATTCTAAATACATACTATTGTTTGAAGAACCATTGAATGTTCATCATGTTCACAGACTTTACATTTTGGTTTTTTAGGCAAAATTAGCATTTAACTTGGATACATAACTTTAAGCATTCAAATTCACCTTTTAAATGCTGGTTAACCCAATTTAATTTCTCTTAAAGTAAGAGAGCTTCTGTCACTTTCTATGCTAAAAAACCTTGCATAGATAGTTGTTTATATTGCCTATCTAAAGGAAGGCTACTCGCTCTTCTCTAAACTCTGTAAGGACCAAAGAAAAGATATGCATGGTAATTCTTTTATTTGGCTATATACTTTGAAATACTTTTTTGCCTTGGTAGTCAAACACCCTGTAATTATATACTTGCTAAGGAATAAGTGGAATAAGGCCATTTTTACTACTTTACAAGTTTCGATTTTGTTTTGGAGTTCTGTAGCCCTATCAACATTAATCAAAATTCTTGAATAAATTTTTTTCACGACACCAAAACTGTAAAAGCTTACTATATGAACCACACTTATAAAATAATGGAAAAAAATGGTTTTTTAAACTTACAAGGCTGTTCCAGGCCAGCTCACAAGTGCCCTAAACAAACGCTCTGCACACACACACACACCCACCCACCCCCACACTCACTCACACACACATACTCCCTACATCGTGTTAACTGAGCCGATGTCAGTTAACAGAAGCTGCTAAAGGCCCAAGCCTTACGAATGCACATCGAAGATCAACATGAAGAAGTAGTGAAGATTGGGGTCACATATTTTTTACAATTTCCTAAAATGGCCATGTATTGTAAATTCCCGATTTATTTCAAGCCATTGTAATATTTTTAATGTGTTATGGGCTCAATGGGAGTTCCAAGTTGTAAAGAACAGGTCAGTTAGTGTGCTTAGGTTTCAGATTCAGTAAGTGGTGGAGCTCTAAAGGCCTTGGGCTCCCGAACATTGCATATTTTACCCTAGGAATATAAGCCAATGTGTAAAAGAAATTAGGGTTCTCAAGCTCATTTGTTGAGACCACTCTTTGGCGAGAGCTCATGAGGTGCATGGCTATGGAGTTTTTAAGCTTCTCCTTGCCCATGTGACTTGATTAACACTAATCAATGCTTAATTCTGTTTCACTATGCCTCTCTCATACTTCTTGTGATTGCTAATGATGCTTTGATTAGTTAGATCGTAACTAATTAGTGGTTAATCCCTCTCTAATCTTGTGTGATTGCTTGTGTGTGCATGTAGGTTTGTTGAAGTGTGGTGCTCAATAGATCTATGTGTGTGTGCTTGTGATTAGTATGTTGCATGATAGGATTAGTGATGTGTGCGTTTTGCAATCGTTAGTGTGTGTGATTGGATTGATTTGAGGTGAAGAGAAGTGGATGTGGAGACTGCCAATCATTGTGGCTTGGCTCCTCCATAGGTCGAGAAGCTTACCTCATAGAGTCACCATTTGTGTTGCCATGATTAACTCACTAATCGTGTGAGTGGTTCTATGCCCTAGCCGGGTAGCTCATCTCTCCGAATTGATAATTTTGTTGGTCGTTGGAGCTATGCTACGATGGTACCCCCAACATTTGGCGTTGTTGCTGGGGAAAGATCCCGGGGGATTCACTCTATATACTAAATGGGACGCCACCTGCGAGCGGACAACTTTGATAAAACCCCTATATACGACTCATATTAGGAAATATGACCCCCCTTTCTACGCTTATACGACAATCAATGAAGAAAACTATCATACCCCTATTTTACATCTAAAATTTAGGTCTCACATGATCTGACTAAGTAAAGCTAGTCAAAGAGTGTGTAGCATAGTGACTAACAACGTACTAAGGAACCACTTGTGATGATAACTACATGTACCCTCAATGTGTCTTAGTTTGACTTTCAAACTATGTGCCTGATCAACCTGCATTCTATCTACTCGTCCCCCAATTCTGACCCATCCAAAGCTGGTTTAAATCAACCCTTGACCTACTCCAAATCAACCCTTATCTATGACCGTCTTGATGCAAAATTTGATGTGTGACATGATAAACAACTTCCCCAAAATTCATCTAAGTTCTAGTGCACACGTGCGACCAATCGTTACAAGTAATGAACCCGGGTTAGTCCTCCCCCTCCCCCCCCTCCCAATAAATATGATACCCCCCTCCCTTATTTTTAAGCTTGGGAGATAAATTATTGGAGCATGCACCTAACTTGTACGCTTATGTAACTTGTAAAAAATCCCCCCTCCCTTGCACTTACGTGGTGTGGTAGGTTTTCCATGGTGAATCCCCCGGGGGAAAGACGGCCTACGCTCCGGCGGTGATCAGGCGAGGGTTAGTTTATTTTTATCTAGTGTTAGTTTTTTTTTATCTAGTGTTAGTTTTTTTTAGTAAAATTCAAAAATTAAATAAATTTGTAAAATAAATAAAAAATCCACAAAAAAGTAACCAAAATCTAAAAAAACCCAAATAAAATAACAAAGGCCATAAAAAAATCAAAAAAATCATAAAAAATTCAGACACTTCACAAAAAACTCATTAAAAGAAAAAAATAAAAAAAGAAAAAGTTACCAAAAACTTATAAAAAATCAAAGACCTCACAAACAAACTCATAAAATAAAAAATTGATCAAATAAATCACAAAAAATATCGTAAAATTCATAAATACTCTAACAAATCTATAAAAAATAAAGTAAAATTTTTCCTAAAATTCAAAAAATTATAAACATTCATAAAAATACCAAAAAAATTTAGATAATTCAAACATTCACAAGAAATAATAAAAATAAAAAGGGAGGAGTTGAAAAAGGAAAAAAAGTTACAAAAAGGCGTCGAGAAAATCACAAGGAAGAAACCGAGAAGAAGCGAACCAGATTAGCAGAAGAACATCTGATAACCCTTGAAAAAAGTGAGAGAAGAGACCAACTCAAAGCCGTGAGTGACAAAGAAAATTTCAAAAATTTTCAAAATCAAGCAAAGAACGAACTGAGTGATCGAAGCATGTAGAGAGCTCATCGGCTAGAAAACATTTACACCAAACTGAATTTGAAATTAGATCTCTGTGTAAAATTTGGCTGCTAGGGCATTGCTCACGCATCAAAATTGCAAATCGGGGTTGAGATTAGCAGTTTTGGGTAAAAAAACTGGCAAAACTCAAGTCGTAAGTTTCTCCAAAACCTCGAAATTTGACCTAGAATCAGGGAAAATCCTTAGGAACTAGGATTGAATTATTTTGACCAAGAATATCATTGTTCTAGCCAATTTTTGAAAGAGTTGCCGCAAGGAGCTGGAATTGATCATACCGACCACAAACGAGCAAGTGCAAGTAGTTGCATTGCAAATTGAGCTTCTAATTGGACGAACAGGGGCACAAATCACATTGGATTGCAGGTTAGGCTATTCAAGGCCCATATTTTCATCATTTCAAAGGTTGCAATCAATTTTGACATTTTCAAGCTAGAGTTAATCAACTCTTGTGAGTTTAAGAGCAGTATTATCAAACCAAGCAGGAGAAATTTTGCTAATCAACACTAGGATCTGCTAAGAGACAGTTTTTATAGATTGAGTCAACATGGGCTCAAGCCGAGCTGAGAATTCAAGTATAGCAGAGCAAGTCAGTAGTAGTGGTAACACAGGTACAAGTGCAACAAAGCATATTTTACAGCTATATGGCTACAATGGAGATAAGGTTTTGTATACAAATTTGGAAGGCCATAGGTATCTTATGAGAAGCAAAAGCAACACAGGATGCCTAATTGGAGAATCAAACAGATAATGGAGTCTTCACAGTCAAAGAAGGGCAACCCAACCAACGCGAATGCAAATTCGAAGAAGATAAAATAGGTATGGCAAAAGAAACCTTCAATGCCAACTTGGTCCTTCACTAATCCTCTTTTTAAGGATTCAAGTTTACTTTTACCTAAAGAAATGTTTGTAATAAGCACAAAAATGTAAAGTGTCAAGTCACCAGGGTGCAAAAAACACTCTTTGGCATAGTCAGAGTCGGCGGGTCGCTGAGCCATAAAATGAGAAAAACATTAGTCCCAAAGCTTCAAGTCGTAATAAACTCTGTGCTAAGAGTCGTAGTTATTAGGCTTACACTCAAGTTAGAAGAGTCCAACATATATAAGTCATGTTGGTCATGCTGGACAAGATGAGCATAAGAGTTGAAGTCTATTAACTTACAATTGGTGGAGTGTTGTAGAGTCCAACACTCATGCAGAGTGCACAATAAGATGGGAGCACATATCCTTGATAATGAAAACCATTCTAAAGAGGTGCCAGCTTGCAAAGCCATGTCATATGCTTTTATAGCTACACCATCTTTTGGAAGAACCCCTCAAAATCTTTCTTGCACAACATATTGTTTTCCATGCATTTTTGTGTATGCATATATAGGAAGTCCACCATTGGACAATAAGCATTAGACACTCTTTTTTGCTTCCACCTATGCACCTGAAGTGGACTACAACAGGAAAACCAATGTTCCATCATGCTACTCTCTCCTACTTGCTGCCTTTTTAATTCCATATTTATCAGCAAATAATCCTTGAGTACTTTATTAATATTTCCCATGCTAATAAGTACTCCGATAATGCACGTATCCCAAAGAACTTTTTTCCCACTGGTTTTTTCCCTTTGGTCATCTAGGTATTAGACCCTAATTTAGAATCTCATCATTCTACTTCTCTTGTACATACTCTTAATAAATAAAAAGCTGCCTCATCATTATTCTTTTACAATGCACAAATACAACATCATCTCTCACATCAGACATATTCAGACCAATGAAGATGCTCCAACAAATTGAACTTCATCAACAAATTCAATGAGAAATGAAGACAATCAATCCATCAACAACCAAATAAAAATCTTTCATAGCCTCCACAAACACTTTTTAACAGTGCCCGAGGACAGACACTAAAATCGGAAGGCGGGAATGTTAACTGAGCCGATGTCAGTTAACAGAAGTTGCTAAAAGCCTGAGCCTTACGAATGCACATCTTAGATCAACATGAAGAAGCAATGAAGATTGGGGTCACACATTTTTTATAATTTTCTAAAATGGCCATGTATTGTAAATTCCCGATTTATTTCAAGCCATTGTAATATTTTAATGTGTTACGGAATCAATGGGAGTTCCAAGCTAGAGAGAATAGTTCAGTTAGTGTGCCTAGGTTGCATATTTGGTAAGTGGTGGAGCTCTAAAGGCCTCCGAACATTGCATATTTTACCCTAGGTATATAAGATTTTACCCTAGGTATATAAGGCATTGTGTAAAAGAAATCAGGGTTCTCAAGCTCATTTGTTGAGACCACTCTTTGGTGAGAGCTCATGAGGTGTGTGGCTATGGAGTCCTTGAGCTTCTCCTTGCTCACGTGACTTGATTAACACTAATCAATGCTTAATTCTCTTTCACTATGTCTCTCTCATACTTCTTGTGATTGCTAATGATGCTTTGATTAGCTAGATCGTAACTAATTAGTGGTTAATCCCTCTCTAATCTTGTGTCATTGCCCTCTTTTGCTTGTGTGTGCATGTAGGTTTGATTGGAGTGAGGTGCTCAATAGATCTATATGTGTGTGCTTGTGATTAGTATGTTCCATGATAGAATTAGTGATGTGCGTGTCTTGCAATCGTTAGTGTGTGTGATTGGGTTGATTTGAGGTAAAGGGAAGTGGATGTGGAGATTGCCAATCATTGTGGCTTAGCTCCTTCATAGGCCGAAAAGCTTACCGCATAGAGTCACCATTTGTGTTGCCATGATTAGCTCACTAATCATGTGAGTGTTTCCATGCCCTAGTCGGGTAGCTCATCTTTCCGGATTGATAACTTTGTTGGTCATTGGAGCTATGCTACGATGGTACCCCCAACACATCGTCATTTGCTGCAAAACAAAACAGAAATTAACTCTTTTGCCTTGCTCTCTCTCTCTCTCTCTCTCTCTATCGTTCTGCTTTTTCTAACTCAACGTAGACTATTTAAAGACTCCTTGGTTTGCATCTTGTACACACATAGCCTTGCACACAATAGCATATGCAATCCTATTTTGGTTAATTTCCTACAGGAAGTAATCTGAGGAGGTTTCTTCTACATTTTTTCTACCTTCATGGGCTTACACTAACCTTACTTGTTTTAGTTCATACTATTATTGAGCACCAAACTGCACCTCTTAAGCCGAGTTCACTACTAAGGCATATACCTATAAGGTATATAAGCAGTGCAAGTTGCAGGAATACACGATCTTAGTTCCATCGTTCAACAAGGTTTTCATTACAACCAATCTCATGGCGGATAAGCTAACGGATTTTGGAAATGGGGTCTCATCCTCCTCATCTCTAGTGGACCAATCCCTCTTTTTTACATAATTCTGAGGTACTCCTTCCTAAGGAACTAATGATTTCTTTCCCAAAGGTATACTTCTAATTGGTGTGTCCTACAATTTGGGTAAATTATTTTCAAGATATGGAAAGGACGTGGTTTTTAACCTTTTTTTAAACAAATTCTAAATACATACTATTGCTGAAAGAACCATTGAATGTTCATCATGTTCACTGAATTTACATTTTGGTTTTTATGGCAAAATTAGCACTTAACTTGGATACATAACTTTAGCATTCAAATTCACCTTTTAAATGCTAGTTACCCCAATTTAATTTCTCTAAAGTTAAGAGAGCTTATGCAAATTTCTATGCTAAGAAACCTTGCATAGATAGTTCTTTATATGCCTATCTAAAGGAAGGCTACTCGCTCTTCTCTAAACTCTGTAAGGATCAAAGAAAAGATATGCATGAGCTTTCCTAGCTCAATAATGTGTGCTAGAATTCTATCAAGACTATTATGCTTTTCTTCCATAAACATACTTCGTGATAAAAAGCAATTCTTCAATGTAGGAATAAAAGGGACATGGATGAAAACTATCAGGTCCGTCCTATACCTGCATTCCATGACCAAACAAAAATGCTAATGATTTTTTTGTTTGCATGATGGCTGCAAGTAAGGATTCCGACTTCTTTTATTGTTGAATTCAAGAGCTGTTCGGACGATTCTTTGCAAGAAAAATTTCATTCATCTTTGACATTTCTCTTTTGGAATGTGTAGGTTCAAATTATGAATAAGGTAAATAGATTAATACTCCAACACAGACATAGGCACAAGGTCATAAATGGATCTATTAATTTATGACCAAGAGATTGACAAAGATTCATATAAGTTAGATTATTGGGTTTTTGGACCTAATTTTCTAATAGGGATACAAACAAACAGTCCTAAGATCTTGTGATTGACTGGTTTTAAGGTTGTATGTATTATCATTTTACTATGCCTTCATTTTTTGTGAGGTTTTTCAACTCTACAAATACACTACCCGAATATGGATCCTTAATACCCCAGAAAAGATAGAAGCTATTAAAAAAAACCTTAGCATGGCTTGCGGGTGCCAAATTGTACAAACATACCCTTAGGCGATCTTTGATATACCATGGAAATAGATACAGACCTTTCCTTGCTAGAACTGCAAAAAGAAATTAAATCGTTGTTTCTCTAACTTTTTCTCTAATTTATGACAATTTCTTGATTTTCAGAATGACTCTTTGGCCCTCGGGATGGAATTCCCATTTGGGCTCACCTCTTCTAAAGCTAGTAACTATGTTTTATGTTGCATTGAAGATACTACTGCATCTAAGCTTATTGTGGACTCTACAAATTTAGAGAGCTATCCTCATGGTTCTTTACTGCAACTTCTCTCTTTTAACGATTGGATCAAGCTCTTAGCTACTTTGGTAAAAAACAAGAAAGAAGGAGTTAAACTTTTAGATGAGGAGTTAAAACAGATGTACAGTACATGATTTCAATTTTGGTGATGAAATTGTTGCATCTTGCATTTTATATCGTGGGTTGTATAAGCTCACTTTGTATGACAAGTGTGGGCAAAATTTTCCAAATGCAGTTGTGGATTCTAAGGCTATTTCAGATGCAAAACTTTGGCATGCATGTTTTGGTCATCTGAATTTTGCCAGTTTGCTGCGTTTGCAAAATTTTGATATGGTTGCTTCCTTGCCCCCTCTTGAAGCACCTGTCAAACATGTTTGTGAAGGCTATATCTTGGATAAGATGCAACATTCTAAGTTTCCAAAGGATGGTTCAGTTAAGGTCACATGCAGGTTGCAGCTTGTGCATAGTGATGTTTGTGGACCCATGCAAACTCCGTCCTTGGAAAATTACCTTTACTTCGTGGCTTTTATTGATGATTACTCCAGGCATGCATGGGTATATCCGCTTAAAGCGAAGTCCAAAGTATTTATGTGCTTCAAAAAATTTCTGGCTATGACTGAAAATGTCTCAAAATGTACTATGGGCACCCTCCGTTTCGATCGAGGGAGGGAGTATATATCTCATGAATTGAATGCATTTTTGGATAGTTATGGGATAAAATACCAATGTATAGTGCCTTATATGTGAGTACACGAATGCGGTGCATGTGCAGAGAGTGAGAAGGGGAGAGAGAGAGAGAGAGAGTACACAGGATGTGGGTGGGCTCCCAAATCTCATTGTATGAGCACCATGTGAGAATGAGTGAGAGCTCCTTATTCTTTGTATGTATAAAGAATAAGGAGATAAATGTGGGCGGTCAGACACTGGCCGGTAGACACGAGCAAAGTACAGTTAGGCACACCGCCTTTACCTAACATTCTCCCACTAAAGGTCGTGTGCCGATAAGTGGCAAGAAGACTAGCCTACAAATAGTATATACAAGAGGTGAGAGGAGATGGCTCTCACCCTAGGCCCACTGGCTCACTCTGTAACCACTCTAGTATAGATGCAACATGCATACCACTAGGGCTAGAGCTATGATGACACTCTTGATGCAAGTATCGAGTGATGACCTGCATGGCTCCACAATGCACAATGCTAGCGCCAGTCATCGCACGATTGTCAACTCCCATTGCAAATGCACCAACCGCATAAGCAAGATCAGGTCTCGAGACCAAAAGGTCAGACATGAGAGACCCAAAAGCCGATGAAACATGCACCACATGTGTGCCAACCTATCCCTGACAACAACCTCAGTGCCATATGCACCCTCATCAAGAACCACTTGGCTATGCATCACCATGTCAGCATCATCTGGCAAAGGCATATCTGCTGAGAATGACTTCAACACCGAGAAATCAGCACCATTGCAATCACACACAGCTGTCTGAAGGACGCTGTTGCTCTCAAACATATTAGACGCATCATAGAACAATGCATTAGTCTCTGGATCGACTGATGTCACCTCGAGTGATTTGACTGACAAAGCCGTGCATTCCCAAAGATACCACTGTCTGCGTGAATGTCACCACAAGACAAATGCACAACCTGCTCTCTATGCAGCACATCCACAAAAGAGACACGCCTCGTCCCTAGCTCCAAACATGGCTGCAAATACACAGAGACTACACCGCCTCGTGTGTCAGAAATATGCAAAGGATATACCAAACCACTTCTAGCACCTCTAGCTATCACTAGTGATCCCCTATGCATCTGAAATGAACTTTGCAACAGATGCATTGAAGTGAGACTTTGATTGAGTTGTGGTACATAACGTACATCTTGTAGTGTAAGCAATGTATCACTAGGTAAAGACATGCATACATCTCCACCACCCTCTATGTCATATGCTAAACCATCAACAAATTGCACATAACCAAGTCTCGCACTAGAGAAAGAGCAAAACAAATCATGACATGGAGTCACGTGAAAAACTACATGCACGTCTAGTAGAAAACGTGTAGACAATGTGCTATCGCAAGACACAAAGTAGTCTGAAGGCAAGCTAGACTCAAAAGTGAAACGCCCATTACATGCATACTCTCTAGTATCTGTCCTCATAGTAGCACCATGCATCTGTCTCTTTCGCTGCCTCATACACCTGAAGCAACAGTGCCTAAGATGCCCATCATGGCCATAGTGCCAACATGTCAGTCTCGTGATCGTGAGTGAGAACTACCTCTAACTTGAAGCGTCTCCACATCCATGCCAAAACTATGGCAAACAAAGTGGGAGGTAACTTGACCACTACACAATTCTTAAAAGCATGATCAATCACATCAAAATCGATGCTCACATATGCATAAAATAGCTTCACAATCTGCAAATTTTGCAAGAATAAACTGGGACAAACTGCTCAACCGAGCCTAAAGCGCATAACCATGTACGCAAGTAGAGAGCAAACTAGCTCAAAACGCGTCCCACAAGAGAAACTGCCTGCAAATATCTGCAAAAACCTATGAAACATGTGACTAGCTTGTATTGTAGCCACACAAGTAAATCAACCACTACACAATGCTCAAGATCATGATCAATTGCATCAAAATTGATGCTCTGATACCAATTGTGAGAGATATGCTAAAAACCTCCGTTTTCGGTCCAAAAAGACAACATAAACTTGCTGCTATTGCACCTGCTATAATTCAGAGCATAATTTCAGAAAATGGACATCATCATCGCATCCAAAATGTGCCAACACCCCAACCTAAACTGTTGGATCATATCCATCCGACTTTGTGTGACGGAGATATGCAAAAAACACTGTTTCGGAAGCCAAAAACAGCAAAAACGAGCTCCAACACTTCTTGTTCCTGCTCTTTTTTCGCAAAATTCAACAATGGCTTGCTACACAAGCTCTATACAATCTGAATATACATGCCTAAGTTGAGATCTGACATCGTCAAGCTGTATCCACCTTCGCTAAGTTCAAGCCGCCATAGCCGAGCTCCGTCGCTTCTGTCTCGTCGAGAAGCGGTCGCACGCATTGCCAAAGCTCTGATACTAGTTGTGAGTGCGCGAATGTGGTGCATGTGTGGAGAGTGAGAAGGGGGGAGAGAGAGTACACAGGATGTGGGTGGAGCTCCCAAATCTCACTGTATGAGCACCATGTGAGAATGAGCGAGAGCTCTTTATTCTTTGTATGTATAAAGAATAAGGAGGTAAATGTGGACGGGCGGACACTAGCCGACAGACACGGGCAAAGCATTGTGAGGCACACCGCCTTTACCTAACATTATACACCTCAACAAAATGGTGTTGCTGAGAGGAAAAATAGGTCATTTATGGAAATGGCATGATGTATGGTCCAACGTCAAGCTTTGCCGCATTCGTTTTGGATTGAGGCCATCATGTGTGCCACTTATGTACTTAACATGTGCCCTATGAAAGCTTTGTAGTCTATGAATCCATATGAAGCATGGTAGGATAGAAAGCCTTCTATTGAGCACATGCGTATTTTTGGCTGTTTGGCATATGCTTTGGTGCCACAAACATAGTGTAGAAAATTGAATGATCATAAGGCTGTAAAATGTCTTTTTGTCGGTTATAGTGTTGAAAGCAAAGATTATAAGTTGTATCATTCACAAACAAAGCGTATTTTGGTTTCATGGGATGTTGTGTTTGTGGAAGATTTTGTTCAACCCCCCTTGCTATCATGTACTAGAGACAATAATGTAAGCTCATAGGAGATTTATGACACTTTGTTGCCTCTTTTTAGTGGTGGAAGTTTCAATGTAAATTCCAATGAGGCAAATGTACAGCCTATGGGGATTTCTAAAAATGTGATAAATCAACATATTACTTCTTGGTAGCTCATGCATATCATGGTTGAGCAAGAAGCAACCTATTGTGGCCACTTCCAATTGTGAGATTGAGTATACGGTAGCCTTCACAGCTACGGTTGAGTGTGTATGGTTCAAACACCTTATGGCTGATTGGGGTGTTGGACAAGACACTGCAACACTATCTACACTGACAGTCAGAGCACATTGGCAGTTGTAAGGAACCCAATTTTTCATGCTCGCACAAAGCACATTGAGGTGAATTACCACTATTATGTCAAGGAGAGGCTCTCAATAGGAGAGACCAGCTTAGCTTATGTGCCAACATAGGACAACCTTGCAGATCTTTTCACAAAGGCATTGTCTCGTGAGAAGTTTGAAGCTTTCTGCAAAGCTTTGGTCTTACTCCCCTTTGTGGACTAATCATGTCCTCAGGGCATGTCACTTCTCTTTACTCTACATGCCAGCTCTCACACACCGCATCACTCCAGGGGGGATTTGTTACCAACTACATATGGTAGTGATGTGTGTGAACACACTTAGGACCGTTGGGGCATTTTTTTCCTTACTAGGAGGTTTCCCCCCCGTGCATTGTATATATGCCCATCACTCTAGGGCCAATTTATCTTTTTGTTGCACACTAAGTAATACAATCTCTATTGTATGCCTTGAGCTTCCTTCATCTTCTCCTAGCTGTGTGTGTTTTAGTGCAACCCAAATTCCAACAGTACTATGGAAACAACCTTGTCCATTGCATTCATCACCCTTTGTTACCGGCCTGTTCTTGATTCTCTTGTGCACCATGGCATTTCTAGAGGCTTTTAAACTCATCCCTAGATTAGCTGCTTCGGCATCCCTAGCCGTAGAGGCCCTCAACATGTTGACCCTAAGGTACTAATTGAGGTTCTCAAGGAGTCCAATATATGAGGTCCTAATTGCATCATGTGACACACTGACCAACAAACATCCTTGAAATTGAAGTAGCTAAGGTCGACCGCCTTGTTATCTACCTTAAATGGGACATCCTAGTAGGAAGCTGCTATCATTGCGGTTAGGTGGGGCATTACCTTGCCCCCTGCCATCAATCTTGAAGTTACCCTTCCCGTCTGATTATGAACCTCTTCACTAACAATGTGCGAGGTCTTTAGACCCCAACAAATATGCCTCATTCAGTATTTGGTTGCTAGCTTCAAAATCAGATGTAATTTGTGTGCACAACAATAAAATACATAAGCCTACACAAAAAGTACGTCAAGTTGTCCCAATAATTGTGTTAGGAAATAGGACATAGCTAAGTAGATATTAGAGTAGTTTACTTAATGGAGAGAGATAATTTTCACACATGAGAGATTATAAAGTAGAGAGAGAGAGAGAGAGAGAGAGAGAGAGAGAGAGAGAGAGAGAGAGAGAGAGAGCACATGATATACTTGGTTCATCCAATGTGGGCTACATCCACGAGAAAGAAGCCACTCAATGGATTTAGTACTTCAAAGAAGAAGTAGGTTACAAAGGGATTATACCCGTAATAGAGCTCCCACCTTCCTTCACTCTCACCACCTCACACCCACCTTGTTGCATCAACTTCACAATGCACCACAATGCATTTTGTGTGTAGAAGAGGCCTCCTTTTATAGGCCAAAAGGGCTGCCCTCTCTCATGAGAGGCAGCCGTGTGTAGCCTCCCTTGTGTAGGCAAGTCCAAGCTGGACTCTCCAACGCGCCCATGTCGGGACGCCCTTGAGAAGACAAGTCTGCCTTTGAAATCGGCCATTGGCCATCAACCATCAACCATTGACTTTCGCCACCGGCCACCAGCCATTGACTACTGGCCACCCCGACCGTTTTTTGACCACTTTCCGACCGTCCTCCGACCATAATATTCAGACAAAAAGGAATATTTCGGCAAAGAATTTTAGATTTTTTGATGAGTGACTTTTCTTCATGCACAATGGCTTCGCCTCATAACAGGGGCTTTACAAATGTGCGTTTTTAATACAAAAAATTACAAGGGGGTAAATTATGCTCCGTACCTAATCATTGAGCCTGCACGAAAAGTTTTCACTTGCACTTCCAAATGCTATCCACCAATGCTTGGTGATGGAAAAGAATCATCAAGCCTTCACCAAGGGATTTTAACTTGCGTTTCCAAATGCTATCCACCACCAAGGCTTGGTGATGGAAAGGAATCCTTGAGGCTTCAAAGATGGCTTTTAGCTTGCGTTTCCCAACAAGGCCTGGTGATGGAAACTAAACTTTGATCCTTCACAAAGGGATTTTAGCATGCGTTTCCAAGAACTATTCACCAAGGTCCGATGATGAAAACTAGCTCTTGATCCTTCAATAAGAATTTTTAACGTGCATTTCTAACCGCTCTCCAGCAAGGCCTAGTGAGCTTTGATTGAGAATTTTTAACATGCGTTTCTTGATTCTCTCCACCAAGGCCTAATGATGGAAAGATGCACACAACCCTCAAGGCAGATAACTTACAAATCTCAAGTGCCAAACTCTACCCCTTTGAACTTACATTTCAAAATACTATTTAATAAGGGCAAATGATGATAAATTTAAATCTTTCAAACTTACTAAACCCATAACCTTCTAACTTGAAAGGTAGCAACTCTCATTCGGTCTTGGTTCGACATGGTGATAATCATTCTTAGTGGCTATTAACACTAGAATGGTAACCTAACAGGACATAAAAGTGTCCTTTCAGGGTTTTGGGAAAAAAAATTCCAAAACCATAGTAGATCCACTCAGTTTGAAAAATCCTTTCATGAGCTTATAGTTCAATAACTACTACATATGGAAAAAATGAGAAACTTGTAATTTTTCTCATCCCTTGGTCACTACAAGCCTCCAAAGTTGATGGACCAGTGCATTTTGCCCAAAACAACAATTTCTTACAGTTGATTGCATATAAATAAGAGTGGAGATTTTTGTAGGACATGAGATAAAATGCCGCGTTAACTTCAATGGGTTGGTGACCAAAACATATGTTTGCTTTTACCTCACTAATTTTTTTTGGGCAAAAAAAATAGGTACAAAAAAGTTGCATTTTTGCCATTCTGCGGACCTATCATCAAAGTTTCTATAGTCACGCTCAATATAGATACTATATACATGTTTTCTTAGTTCCCTTTGGGCCTCTGTATTCAAAAGGAGCCATGGAGCATGTCAAAAGGATAATGGATCTCTTACAATTGGAACCTTGGGGGCAATGATAAAGTGCTAAATACAACAAACATGAAAAAACTGGGTTTAGCATTATGACCTCTAGAAACCCATAGAAACTACTCAATATCTAGCCAAGTTTGTAGTCTATGATTAGATATGGTCACTACCTACAAAATACACACAATTGGCTTAAGAAACTAGCAATATTGAGAAAGTTATACTTGCTACCCTAAAATGGATCGTATTCTTCAGCAATAAAAAAACTCAACCATCATCATATACTACGCTATATAGCTTATTAGGTTCCCAAAACTCAAGGAAGATTAGCTTTATGCTATACATTACACTTACACAATCAAAATTGAATTTGGATATCAAGAAAGCCACCAAAAAAATCATAAAAGTGCTAATTTTGGCCAAAAAAACAGGATTATGCAATTCTTGTAAATTGGTCATAACTTTCAATTTTAACACTTAGCTCTCCCTACAAGCATCAAAACATGTTGAGAACTATGAAGGCCTAACCTCTAGCCATCTAAACCTCACAAACATGAAGTTTAGAGTGGTATAGTTTCCAAAAATTGAAAAAAAACCAAAAACAGGACCCGTTTTTTCACATAGTTTAGGTTCAAAAATGTTGTGCAAGAGTAAGGTTAATGGTGAGATCGATACTAAAAAAAAATGCTAAGTTTTTTTCAGCTCATAAGGCAACTTTGTGGATATATAGCACATAGAAATTCCTTTTCATACTCTTCAAATAA
Organism: Adiantum capillus-veneris; assembly: GCF_014529385.1. Taxonomy (NCBI): domain Eukaryota; kingdom Viridiplantae; phylum Streptophyta; class Polypodiopsida; order Polypodiales; family Pteridaceae; genus Adiantum; species Adiantum capillus-veneris. The sequence goes on along the minus strand of NC_140944.1, from coordinate 59,069,405 downwards.
TTCAAGCAAAATGGTCACTTAACAGGACACAAAAGTGTCCAAGGACATAAAAGTGTCCTGTTACCATTCTAGTGTTAAGAATAGTATAGCAACTCTTTAGCATAAAGATCTGCACAACTCATTAGTTGCATCTACATTTGAGAAGGCAAGAAAAAACCCTTGACATTTAACATTATGTAGCTGGCATATCATTTAGAGCTTCTTTTACAAGTAAGAAGAAGAACTTAGTTCGCATTATGGAGCCATCTTTTCTTCATGGATAATATCATCGCTTCTTTAGAACCTCATGATGAATAAATGGAACCTTTAGAACTCAAAGATGGAAACACTTGTAGACTTCAACCTTTTGTTTTTTGTCAATCGATTCATTAAATGGTGTATAATTTCACTGGCTAGAATCTCTCCTCATGTATATTGAGTAATGCCACCCCCACCCAATTGTCTCCTATTTAGCGTGTAATGAAAGAGACTATTCAATTTTATTCTATTTTAATCCAATGGAATCACATATTTTAAAAGTTTTTTATAATATCATTTCTAATGTGGTGACAGGGGATCAACAATAAATATGCATATGCAACAAGAGTTTCGGCATTCCAACACACCTAGCTATCATGTACCATGTGACTCAACAAGCCTTGCAAAACATTCTAGGAATTTTTGAGAGCTAATAACATATGTATGAAGTCTTATTGTCCATTTTCTTCACTCTCTCTACATGTCTATCAAATGACGTAAATATGAGCCTCTTGAATAATTATTGTCCTAAAGATTTGTAGAGGTCTTGATGGCATTGTTAATCAAAACAAGTCCTCCACCCATTATTTAATATACATTATTACATTATATTTAATATACATTATTTTTGTAGATGGTCTTCCATCAATCATGAAAGTTTCTCTTGTACTGTTTTTGTACTCTTCTGTTGTTTCAATTGAGAAAAATTAACGGCTAGAAAAGACACAAGTTAATATTCTAAAGGGAGGTTCCTTTTCATTAGCAAGTTAAAAAGGAGAGGTTTGAATACATCTCATATCTATCATGGAATCTCTTCATTAAATCTTCTTCCCTCATAATTACTCCATGCCCTCCAAATTCTCTACTTCTATTTCAAATTGGCACAATGTAGAATTGCAATTTTCTCAAGAGCCCCATCAAGCCTAAAAAATCATCATTGACTAACTTGATTAACAGTCCCCTAAAGGAGCTTTGATCAATATACTACTATAAAAGAAAATCTAATATAACTCAAGTCAGGCCTACTTAAAATTATGAACATTGTTTTCATATAGAATTTGATAACCATGATTGATAATTTAAGGAGTATAACAAGAATTACTTACATATGCTATATCACACCAAAATGAGAATCACTAGGGCACTCTTCGTAGAGAGGGAATAAAAGTACATCAAGGTCAATCAATTTGTACGTTGCCACCTCTATAATGGCTTATTTTAATTGTATGGGTGTTATACTTGCTCTTACCTCCTTCAATTTTGTGTATAGTATTCTCAACATTTTGACAACTTTAATATTAAATTAACAAAATGTATGTTTTGATTTAATGTGGATACAAAATGACTTCTTTCCTCTATCTCATAACATGATAAATCTTAAAATCTTGTTAGGTATATAGATATAAATGTTAAAAGCTGGTGACTATATAATGGCCATGGTCCACATCTATGATATTGCTCAGTGGATTAGATGAGGTATGAGATTATAAGAAGTACATACAAAGAGCTACTATGATCTCAAAAAATTCAAACAAGAAAGCATTATCACATTTTCATGCAGTTTTAAGATAGAACGGACTGATAGTAAAACTCAATTAATGCAAACACTTTCTTTACACATGAGAGCTAGTTAAATAGCTTGCATGGAGAGACAATGCAAACATGGAGACATAATGCAGACAAAAGATAGGATTTCACAAGGGAATCATATTTCTTTGCTCAAGGGTGGTGTGGACAAGGCACTTTGTGCCTTGCATTTCTTTGCTTGCTTTCTTCCTATCGCTCACTTTTCGTCGCTTGAGAAGTGATATTACCCGTATAAATTGGTTCATATATTTTATCCACAAGTACTGAACCTCTCAATCTTGGGTTTAGTTCTTTGAAATCTGTCAAAGTTGACTTTGTTCTTTCTTGGAACAACCTTTAAGCTTTTTTCTCAAATTTTTTTCTTTGTTTTTGTTTCCTAACCTCATAATGGTGACGTCTTCTCCTATTGGAATCTTGAGAGGATTTTGTTGCTGCTTTTTGTCTCACTTGCATTGTTTTATTTGTTCTTTTTGGCATGTGCTCTTGTAAATACTTTGATTGAAATCATTGGAAAAGGAGCTAGCAGGCAAAAAATTCACTATGTCTATTGCTATTTTCCCTCTATTTTCTAGGTTCCTAGGACAATCCTTCAATTGGCTTAACATTTTTATCAAGTTCTAGGTAATCATTTTTCCATGATCTACAATTATGGCAATTTTTCATTCTCAATTTAGGCATTGGTTTCATCATGGGTGGTCTAGGTGCTTGGCTGGCAATGAAGTACATAGTTTCCATTTCTAAAGTGCATGATAAATTGGCTTAGTCATGGTAGTTTGTGGTTGATTATACCAATCCTCCTCAGCTACCAAGGTAGATGAACTAGCTTCGTTGTATGACATGATTGGTACTATGGCTTGCTCTTCCACTTGTCCTTCAAGATGCATATGCTTGACTAGTTTTGCAATATTTCTTGGTAATGGTGGTTGCTGACCTAACATAAGTTGTGGTCTCTCCATAGATACAAGTGTCTTTTGCACTTGGGCCATGTTAGGTGGATACCTATACATAGGTTGTCCCTGTGATCTCATAGGCACATATTGCACATTTTTGTCACTATTTGGGTGGTAGTAACAGTTGTTTGTCTCATGGTTTGTCCATTTTCCCTCAATAGAACACCATTTGGGTGATCTCATTGGTCCCATGGGTTTTCGTTGTGTGATCTCGTTGGTCCCATGGGTTTTTGTTGTGGTGGATCTTGTCCCTGCCCTCTCACTAACATTATTTGCATGTTGTTCATCATGTCATTCATCCATTTAATCATGTCTTCTATGACATTCAGAGGGGCTACTAAATTTGGTCTCACTTGTGCTAACACAATATATGTAGTTCTCTCACCTTGAGTATCTTTCACAGTGCTTTCCTCACTACAATTTTTGTACAAGTATACCACATTGAGGATGTACACGGTCAAGGTGGCATGTTTCTTACTATAGAGTGTAGCATGCAACTCTTTATTGAGAAGACCTTTAAGGAATAGTGGGACAAGTCTTTCCTCCATTGGAACTTCCAACTCCGGCCATCTGTCAATGTACTATCTCATTCCACTCGTGCAATCTCTCACAGACTCTCCTTGTTTTGATTTAACAATATAGAGTTGTGCTATTGTACTATGCTTAATTTCTAATTTTGAACAAGCACTAACAAATCTCTTAGCCAGTTTTGGTAAGTCTGTAAATTGATCCAAAAGGTATGGTTTGAAACCAAGTCAAAGCCTTAACCTCTAAGGTCACTTTGACTTAACCTCTAAGGTCATTCCAAATACCTTAAATTGAATGTAGAAATCATAAACCCTTTCCGCTCTTAGCACTTGCTTGAAGCTTGCTAAGGGGCCATATGGATCCCCAAATCCATTGTATTGTTTAAATCATTTTGGAAAATATACTAATGTGACCCTTCAATTATGCTCAACACCTGCTCTTCTAGCCAGTGGTCCTCCATCTAAGTTTTCAAACTAGTTGCTTGGTAGTGGTGACTCATGTAGCTTTAACTAGCTCTAGTGTCACTTGGTTTTTCTTGATTTAAGGTGATTTCTACTCCTCTCACCAAGTTTTCATCATTAAAGTGAGTTCCATGGACTGTACTACCCCATTGATTGACCATACTGCCAAAAGATCTATTCATTGGCCCAACCTTTTGATCTATTTTAGGTCCCATTACCAAGATCATGTACCTGATCATATAGTCCTGTTATTTGGTCTATTCAATCTCTTTAGGAGTCATTATAACAAAATTATTGTTAAAACAATATCTAAAAAGGTGTACGGGAAGGTTTGCAACACCTTTCTTCCAAATGTTAAAAATATACATGATCGCTAAGGATGTAAGTGTTCTGGCTTGGCATGAGCTATCCACAACAAATCTCTAGCACTATTATCGTACAATAGACTCCTAGTCAAGGATTATTAGTTTGTATATGCTTTAGAGGCTTTATGTCGATTTGATCATAACCCTCCAACTCCAGAATTGATCAAAGTCTCTCCTTGGTGGTCATGTTTGGATCAATGTATCTACTTCCAGTTCCCAATTAACCATGGTGTCAAGATTCACAATTTTTAGGTATTCCATTTTGATCCATGTCAGAGGTTTTGTGCTTGTTGGCTTAGCCTCCTATTCAAATTCAACATTATGGTCATCAACTCTAACTACATATTCCTCATTAGGATCAAGATAAATTTGTGCTTCATGAGTATTAGTCTTATAAAAGGTCTATGTATGCTTAAATTGTAGAGACTTCTTAAATCGTGGAGTCAAAGTAAGTGTGTGCTAGCACTTCTTCAACTATAGTCTCTAGTGGTCTCCCTCGATCGACACTCTCTTCCATTGACACTTTGCTCTCAATATCTCGATGGAAACCTTGATTTTCTAGTACATAGCTAGATCTAAGGCACATAAAGACCAACAATGCTTAATGGGATTGAATACCTATGCTTTAAATCCTATACCAACCTAATTCCTTTGTTAGAATTCTCCTTGTCTAAACCGCATCTTAGTTCCAGCTTGATCTCACAAAAGCTTGAAAAACTAGACAATCTGCTAGTCGGTCTATTAGGTGCAAGTATGTATAATGAATGACGGCCAACATTTTCAGCCTCAAATAGAAGAAGTAGCCAAAGGACCAATCTGTGACCTTCAATTTTTAAAATTTTAGTTTCTAGCAAACAATGTCCAAATGGCTCCAAATTTCTCAAGCTATCTGTAGGTTAGATGCTTTACCCTCCTTGGAAACCAAAAAATTTCAAAATCTCTCTCTAGCTGATAGGAGATAATAAGCGTGATTATTATCTACTGGCATAGAAAAACATTTTTTAGCACTTTTGGTAATACCCACTGATCACGCATATGATCAAAGAGCTCTGAATCAATTTTCAATAAATTTGGACTAGTATTGCACAAATTTCACCAGTTCTAGTGATTTGTAGACTCTATTATTACAAAGCAAGTATCAGTATCAATCAAAACTTTTTCAAATTACTTGAAATTTAACTTATGCACGCTATTACTATCATAGATCAAAGTCTCGTCGAGAAAAGTTCAAAAATCTTAAGTTCTAGGGTAGGAGATAAAAAGCACAATTATTATCTCTAAGCTTGAAATGAAGATTTTTTCACACTTTCTTGATCCACACTAGTTGTACACAGTATTGATGGGTCACGTGACAAGTTTCATGAGGTTTGGATCAATTTTCAAGTTCCTAACCCACTTTTTGTAGTTGCTCTTGATTTGCCAAGACAATTAGGTCTAACTAGCACTATATAGCTCCAAATGACCCCAAACTTGAATCAAAAGCTCAATAGACTATGGTCTGGATTGTGGTATGCTCACTTGATGAAAGCTTTATGCTTTTGGAACTAAAAATAATAAATGTGATTATTATCTAGGTGCCTAGATTTGCAAAATTTTCAACCTTTGATGTTTTCCAAACTTAGCAAAATGAATTTCTAGGCTTGTCAAGAACTTTCAGCAAATTTGGATCAATTATGGTGTACTTACCTTCACTTACCACTTTATGAGAGATGCAAGTAGATCTGGCATGAAATTTCAAGGCAAATGAACTTAAGACTTCTAGAGCCTTCACAAAAGTCCTTTTACTTCACATAGACAATACATCCCTCGACTCCAAAATCCAAATTCAGCATCATACAAAAATCGATTATAACCTATAGGCTTGGAATTGCACTTTTTTGGAATTTTGATGTCATTCAAGTCTTTTACACACTCTTGGCAAAAAAAAGTTAGATTTTTATGCATAAATCATATAGGAGATACTAATCTACGTTTTTGCAAACCTTTGAAGATTTTCTTCAATGCTGATTTTGACACACCAAAATGCTCCTAAACCTTGCTCAAGATTATGTTTTGACCTAAAACACTATTTGATGGTCTTTTAAGCTTACCTTAGAAGTTCTCAACTTAAAATTCTGAAATTTCAAAGAGCAACTCATTGATGATTTTTTAAGGAGTGAGATAAGTCAAAAATCCATCACGATGACTAGTGACCCTACTCCTTATCAAAACACAACACAAGCAGTGGAAAGTGTCCATAAACACTAAGTTTCTCTTGTTTTCTTATGAAATGAGTGTCAATTTTTAGACTTTGATATAGTCCAACTAATCAACCAGTCAAAAACAACTTAATCTATGCCTAAAAGGTCCTCAGCAACAAGTACAACTACTCTGAAGAGACCTCTACACAACTGAAGACGACGCTCTTCAACTATGGGGTCTTTAAAATATGGTGTTTTTGTCCAGGTATACCTAGAGGAAGTGATGGAAAATGATATCGAAGTGCTGAGGTTTTCCCTAATTTAGGCCCCCTCATGCAGTAGGGTTACTCACTCACCCACTTTCCTCTCTTTCAGTGACCACATGGCTTCAACCTACCTAGCTTGCCTTGCACGGGTTTAGAGGATTTTCCCGTACAAACCTTTTTTCTGTAAGCATCAAATCCTTGCACTTGGCTTGCATACCTGCTCTGACATTTTGGCATAATTATAAGATATCGGTCTTATAACCAAAAACCCAAAATGCATTCAAATATCGGTCTTTCACCTCGTACTCACAAAACATTAGAAAAAATATGGACTTTGCATGGGCCTTGTAAGGAATCCTAATTTTTAAGAATTAAGGCTAATGTTGTGTAGGGTTAAGGGGACAAGGGCATTCAAGAAGTTAGTTTTGAATAGGCTTTTCTAGCTTTTTTTCTAGACACATGTAGGATGTGGATCTAGGAGGTCGTTTTCTCTCTCTAGCTTTTTGAAAGTGAAGGGAGTAACGAAGTGTGGTCACATCAACAAAAATGTGTGTCACTAAGGGCCAAAAATTGATTTTTTTTGCAAAAAAAGTCATTTTTACTGATTTTTGACTTAAACCTCCCCCCAACATATATGCATATAAAAAAAACCATTTTTTGACTTTTTTTTTTTGGGACATACATGCACTGAAAGTCCACGTTTTCAAAAATAACCCCCCCCCCCCCCCCCCCCCCCCCCCCCCCCCCCAAAAAAAAAAAACCTTTGTTCTCTCCCTCCCCCCTTCTCTCCTCCTTCTCCCCTCTCTCTCCCTCTCCGGGCTACCCTGTCCCCTTCTCTCCTCCCATCTCCCTCCCCCCCTCTCTCTTTTCATCCTTTGCTTCTTCACGCATCAGCTGGCCATGGTGCTCACGGACGTCACAAATTGTGTGCCTCCACCACCATGTACTCAGCACACCAAAAGCGTACATATTCGCTTGCCCACGAAGTTTGCACCAAAGCCTGTATGTGAGGGTGAGCAGAGACCATCACAAGAACGTTGCACCGCCAGTGACATGAATGTAGACATTTGGGTGGATGTTCATGTCTACCCATATGATCCTATAAGCCACTTCCATCCATCCTTTACTAGCCTTTCAACATTTCTTCAATATCTGCCTAACAAGCGGTTGTGTATGGGTGCAAATGCTTCTTTGCATTTGTGGATGCAAGAATGTCAAGCTCTTCAACTAAAAAAAGTGGCATTACAAGAATCTATTTGAAACTCTCCAACATCAAATGCAGGAAAAGGATGCCCACATTATAAAGCTTGCCAACACCATCACATATTTGAAAAGAAACACCCCTTGGTGCAAGGGAATGCAAGCGCATGATTTCATCACCATTGAAACATTTATACATACGGGTGGAGCACACAAACGACAAGTGACAGCTACAAGGTGATTTGTTCTTCACTTGCAAGATACATTTCTAGTTCACACTATTTGCTAACATTTATGTCGTTGGTTGCTACAAAATTCATCCAGGAGGCATGCAATGGAACAAGCCAAAATGATTGAGTCAACCTTCTTACCAGTTGTCTCAATACCCATGATGTGATTTTATCTTACACTTACCTGGGGGGAAGCACATTAGGGATGTAGTCTTGCAAAAATCTAGAGAAGATGAGATTACATATTCCTCTTCAAGACATTCCCTTAAATGATCAAATGGATAAAACAAAAAAAGACAAACCTCAGGCAATACCAATACCTATAAACAAGGTGGGAGATTATTGCAAGGGACAAGAAGGAAACACCACCTTGTCAGTGTAACCCAAATGAGTCAAAACAATTGCCATACTTGATAGTGGGGTTGGAGTAGCCATAGCCACCAAGAAAAGTGGGAAAGATCACCTCTAAAAAAAACCAGAATGAAACTCAAACTCGCAGATGGTTATGTAGAGAGACGACTGGGTATGTTGGAACCTATCATAGTAACCTCTTGTGGAATAGAGTACAAACATAACTTTGCAATAATGGATTTTTGCAAGAGCAACAACTTTGATGTCATTTTAGGGAGACCCTTTTATGCGTCAACTTAAAATGGTACAATATTGGGGCTACAACCACATCTACTTGAGGCACAAAGTGGTTATGACAGGAATTAAAGCCAGTGACCACAACTATAGGGATATTAGTCAAACTCTTGTAGAGGAATTTGACTCAAACAACACTAAAAAGATAGAGATACTTACATAGTTACAGACAAAAGAATATATTTGGATCTGTGGAGCTTTTGGCTGTGAGAGTTTGTTAAGAGAAGATTGTGATCTAGAGAGACCAATAGAGAACAAAAGATTGCATTCAAAAACGATTTCCTAAGGATTCATTTGAGCCGTTTGGATGGGACCAAATCTTGGCTACTCTAGATGTGTGTGTAAATGAAACAACACCTACAAAGAAGGCCACAAACAAAGACCTGCATTGGGGCGTACCTACACATTGAGGACACAATGCCAGCTTCACTTTATGCTTCATGCACACCAAAGGCAATGGTAAAAGGTAGGCAAAACTCCATAAGACCTTTGGAGAAGGGCTTCCCTTACACAATGTGAAACAATATTTATGTGGACCTCAAAAGGCTTCAACAAGCTATGCTTAGATTCTACGAGCTACCTCAAGAAGGTGACACAATATACTTCCTACTTTTGGTTGTGTTCTTCTTATCATAGACTTTGAAGTCTAAGGTCTTACCTCTACTTGTTTTGTAGTGCTTGGAACAAAGGTCTCTTTTGTGCTGAAACTCGATGAGTGTCAAATGGTGAAAGGTCGAAGCTAGAGAGGTTAAGTATCACTGTAATGAATGCAACTCTATTGCAAACCAAGCGAAGGGATTCAATTGAGCAATCTCCCACTACGTCTTTTAGTGTGCAATCAGAGAAAGACATTTGGTGGCTGGGTGCTCTTGAGGTGCCCAAAGAGACCAATGGATTACTTTCATGGATTTTTGAGAGAACTCCATGGATCATAGAAGTAATACACTCCCAACTTGCAGTTGAGAAGTTGGAGGTGAGGGTTTTGGTAACTTTGATGTGGAGTGGCACCTGCGTGGGGACTTAAAGACCATAAAGTATTTGCCTGGATGTAAACAAGGGGGTTCTTCTCTCTTTCCTTGTCCATTTTTCACTCAGAGATACAAACCTAACAAACAAAAAGCACAAAAGGGTGGTTCAATGCTTCCATGGCAAGAGGATGGAGACGAAGCGTTGGACAATCTTGATGTCGGAGATGAAGGCAAAGAATGGGAAGCATCTGTTTTGAGATGCCCCATGCTCAATGCCCCAGATCATGCACAAAAGGACAAGGCTTGGAATGCTATCTTTCCATTTTCTCTATCTAATGTAAATTTTTGTACATTACACGCATTCATGTACATTTTTGATAGGCTATTGAAGCTCCACATTGACTATGCTTTCACAATGAAGCCATTGCAAAGTCCCAGGAGGTGATCAAAAGGGTGGATGCACTTCTCAATTCCATTGGCTATCATGGTGGAAATAAGGTTAGGTGCTTAGGGCTATCTACCTAGGGTTGCCGCCTCCGGCTAGTTTCTTAGGGCTAGCCACTTAGGTATTCAATTGCTTAGCCGTGCAGCTTAGGCCTAGATGCTTTGTTATTTATCCGATTATCCACTTAGGGCTAGTCCCTTAGGACTAGTCGATATTCAGACTGCTTAGGGCTAGTCGATATTCAAGCTGCTTAGGGCTCGTTGCTTAGGGTATGCTGCTTAGGGTAATCGGTTGGGTTTCTTCAGTTCGCTTAGGGTTTAGGTCTTAACGCTAGTCATTTATGTGCTAGGTCTTCACAAACTGGCTGTCTTAGGCCGCTTATGTAAAGCGACATTTACTTTGCCTGTTTGGAGTTGGCCACTTAGGGCTAGCTACTTAGGTCTTAGTTCTTTGCAATTTGGTTATTTCAAGCCACTAGGATTTTTGATTTCATTGACCGTTACAAATATTAAGGCTTGTGCTGGATCTACATGCATTTTCATGTAGACGTGGGTGTGTATTATTATCCAATGGTCCTGATCTCTGTTCACCTCTAGATCGAGGTGTGCAGGGATCAATCTTGGCTAGAGAATGTGAGGTAGTTAGATACCAGAAAATGGTTATCACCGATCAATGTTTGGCCGTACAAATATGCTTATGGTTTGATTGCTAGTTCAATAATGCAAACAAAATTTGACAAACGGACTTCAATAACACAAGTAGACATCAGAAACGCAAATGGATTATTGAAACGTAAACTATCTTCAAAGATGGAAATCTGTATTAGATCGGTCCATTTAAGTAATACACTTAAGGTATGCAACTTAGGGTAAGTGGTTGGGCTATTTCAATCCGCTTAAGGTTAGCTGCTTAGGTGTTAGTTCTTCAATTTCAGGCCACTTAATCCGCTTAGCCATTTTAGTAAATTTTTAATCCACTTTGGATATGTAGCACATAAGTGGTTGGATTGTTTCAATTTGCTTAGGGGTTAGGTCTTTGAAATCTGATTGTTTCAAGCCTCTTAAGGTAGCCGATTAGGGCGTATCGCTTAGGTGTTGGTACTTCACAATTTGGCTATTTTAGGCCACTTAGGGTCAACCACTTAGGGTTAGTGTCTTTAGATTTGGGCTATAAATTTTAGGTTTCTAATGGAATAGGGTTTATACGGGATCTACATGCATTGTCATGTAGATAGAAAGGCCATGTGACAGAGGATTTCGCAGCTCTCTGTACAGTTCAGTTTGGCCACTTTGTGATGGACGTTTGGGATGATCAGGATGATGAGAGAAAAAATTACATCATCGAAGCCATTCACATTACAGACTTGCAGAGGGGTATGATCCAATCCCGAATGACTAGATCTTGAGCGTGGCAATTGCCACATTGTCACACCATTGATCAGAGACCAAAGACATGTACAAGGCTGGTAGTCCAAAGCCAACATTGTTGGACGCAGAGGAATGGGTGGGGATAGCACGAGAGACATAGGACAATCCTCAAAGATTTCAGCAGTAGAGAGATGTAGGAGACTACGACACTCTTCGGCAAGAGTTTATAAGTATTATATGGATGCTTTAAATTGCCGGAGGATATGTATATGTATCTTAATATTTATCTTAAGGTTAATTGTTTATTTTGGAGGAAGTTGCCATGAAGTGCCCTCTGACACATCGAGAGGAGAAGTATGGGTACAAGCATGGACTTGTGGATCTTTTGACCTAGCTTCAGTAGGAGGGAGAGTCCATTGACTGGGAAGCATAACCATGAGGATAACATCTTCCATCTATGCTTTTTTTTGTAGTTATGGTCATCCTGATGATTGTATTCATTGTATACAGTTCGACGTTTATGCTTATGGTTAAATGTTTATGCTCTTTGTTAGATGTTTATGCTTATGTTCTTGCGATATGATATGGTTATTGCATTGAAATCAAGTTATGGTTACGATTATGCTTTTGGGTTGAAGTTATGGTTAGACTTGTTTCAATTGCTCCTTGGTTATTGTTTTGCATTCCGGTTATGGTTATGGTTATGGTTTTGCAATTATCTTCTGAATTGGTAATTTTTTTTGAATCATGTTACATTTATGGGTTGAGAATCTTCTCATTGTTATGGTTATGGTTTTCAAGTCATGGTACAATTATGGGTTGAAATGTTCATATTGTTATAGTTACGGTTTTCAAGTCATATTTTAGTTATGGTTAGAAAATCTTCATATTGTTGTGCTTATGGTTTGGGAGTCGACCTTTATGTTATGCTGTTGGAAGCTTGTCATGTTTATGGTTTTGATTTTGTGTTTTTGTTATGCTTACAACTTTGCTGGTTTGTACTGACTATACCTCTCTCTCTTTAGCGCCAAAATGTAGGTGGAGTGCGGTTGCTTTTACACTCTTCCTTTGGGCAGAGAGATTTGGTTCTTGGTGCTGCAATACATGAAACATTAGTTTGCTAGTTCTCTGTACCATTTTTTTTTGCAAGTTTAAGTGTCGGTGCAGCTGCGGGTACACGCATCGGAATCAGTGTCGGTATAGCCCATGAAAACTGCATCGAAAATCTATTTACTATTCCAGCATTTGTTTAGACATGCATATCGTTGATTATAGTAACGTGTACTGCAATGAAGCATAAATTGGCGTTCATACCGACAATACGATGCCGATGAAAATATCGACTGTTACACCGACGCTTTTCAATTTTAAAACAACTTTATTACCATCGATACATGCATTGATATTTGTGTGACGTCTTGTAATGGGAGAGCTTGCAAACAAGCGCAAGCAAGTTTGGGCAACTTTTGATAAAATGGTCAAGCTTATGGGTCTTACCAACGAGCACAACAAAGGAGCAATGCCAATCATTTCAAGAAGTTTTGGCAAATTTCACCAAGGTCTTTACTGTTGCTTGGGGTGAAAATAACATCACACATTACAAGGTAAGCGATGTCACATAGTGAACTTATTACAAGAGATTTTTTTCATTTAATAATGTGTATAATTTTCTCATGTGAACAACATATCGGATGGAGCATTTTTTATGCACAAATATGGTTTGCTTGAGAATTTTTAGCACTCAAGGCGTGGATAATTCCCATTATTGAGCAAGGGGGTTGTACTTCAAAAATACTCAACATGGTGGTGATATGGTACAATCTAATTATTTGGAAGAGATGTTCAACTGGTTTTTTACTCGACATTTTGTAAGCTCACCATGGAGCATGCACAACACCCCCAAAATTGCAAGGGAAGTGCACAAATTGAGTCATCAAGAGCACATCAACAAGTGGCAAATGTGGCAAGGCCCCACAAAGCATGCTACATGGTGCCAACATAGGGTGCGGCAAGGATCAAGGTGGATTCATTGCCAGTGACTACACGTGAGCGCAGGGTCCAACTCCTATGTACATATTTTTTTATTAAAGTTTGGGGGCACCCTTTTAAAAAATAGTAACTTATTGTAATCATTATAGTGTGAACAAGTTTTTTTAAACGGGCCCTTATAAATATTAGATCCACTTATTAGTCACTTGGTTCTTTTGCACATGTGCGCTCTTATGATACGTGATGGCGCGCACCAAACAAACCACCAAAGAGCATCTGCCTACCAACAGGAACACTCTCCAAGGATGCGAGAAGCCGGCGTGTCCTAAAGAGCGACAAAATAGCTGAAGGACATGCAGCTTGCATTCCAATTGAGGCGAGACTTTGATCATTAGCCGAAGTAAAACCTATCATTTTGTATTACCCACCCTGTTTTTGTAATCATTTTTTTCGACAATGACCAAAGGATTGAGAGTTTTGTATCTACTGTTTCCAAAATCATTTAACTTTTTAACTTCCTAATGTGTTTAAGTTAATTGGTATATGTGTATTGAACAAACTTTTGAGTCCACAAGTGTGAAGGTGGAAAGAGGCGAGTCTATGCTTGAACAATGAAATTCAAGCATAATTTGAGCATTTCTGGTGTCTTGGGGTACAAACAAGGCCAAAACTGGAAAAAGGGAGGTGGCTAAATCATGTCACTATCTTACCCACCAAGGCCTTTTCTTGAGTCTCAAGCCAAGCCCTTCCTATATAAAGGAGGCCATGCCTCATTGTAGAATCATCTTCGGTTCAGTGCATCTTTAGTTGAGTCCTAAAGTCCATCTTTGAGTCTTAGCTTAGCCTATCCCTTGTACAAAGCTTCATCAATATAAGCTTTCACTTTCGTATACATCCATACAATGATCCACTGCACACTTGTGCATTTTCCTTTTGCATATGTTAATATAAATACACTCCTTCTACCTACAAATTCTATGTGTGCATTTCTTGGTCCCTATTTGGATGATTTATGTGCCCTTGTGGCCACCCTCCTTTTTGCCTTTTTGGCCTTGTATGCACCCCTGGACACTAGAAATGCTCATATCTTGTATAAAATCAAGTGTTTGTGCAACAACAGTGTTGCCTCCAGCAAAGGGGTTAGAGTAGTGCATGAACACTTGAATTCAAGCTGTACCAGTTCTTTTTTGGTTTCTTGGGGGCAGACAATGCCAAAATGACAAAAAGGGGGGTGTCCACAAGGGCCCGTAGATCAACCAAATAGGGATCCCTATTTGGCTGATTTGCACGCCCTTGTGGCCACCCCCCTTTTTGCCTTTTTTGGCCTCGTCTACACCCTAGGACACCAAAAAAGTAATGCTATAGCTTGAATTCAATTGTCCACATAGAACTTCACCCCCCCTCCCCCCATGACAGCGTCTCCACTTACAATGAGTTGTTGCGCAAAGAAAAGAGGAAACCACTTAGTAAATCACAACATTAAGTTCAAAAATTTACAAGATAGAGAGACGACATTGAAAAAAATGTACAAGATAGAGAGGCAAATCCATAAATTTCATTACTTTTGAGGTTGAGCCAACAAAACATGTATCCCTATTTGGGCAAGCACCTTGTCACGGAAGCTAGTGCCAAATGCTGTGCTGCATACAAGCGATCTATGCACTAGGAACACAAGATGCACAATTAGGCAATGGTGCATAGACACAAAACCTTGCTTAGAGCTTTGTGCAAGGTTTTGGTTGACACAAAACCTTTCTTAGAGCTTCAACGCCACGTCATGAAATGCCTTATGGTGCATAGACACAAAACCTTGCTTAGAGCTTTGTGCAAGGTTTTGTGTATAGACACAAAACCTTTCTTAGAGCTTTCAACGACCACGTCATGAAATGGCCTTAGGGAGTAAACTCATTGTGCACAATGGAACATCGCTAGGGGGAAGTTTTCCTATGTAATGTGCAAGGGAAGTTTGTGGTTCAAAGGCTGTTCGCTTGCCACCCGTCCGTGCTGCAAACTCATCAAGCTCCAAGACGTCCTATCATAAACCAATCAAGGGTAAGAAAAAGATAATTATGTTTCACCGCATCCACAAGCTTTGGCTCATCAGAGGGGGGTTCTCTACTGGTGTTGGCATCCTTGCCACCACAACCTTAGCTTGCGTGGCCTAGAAATCTTCCTCCATCATGTGCAATTGCTTTGCTTCCAGGACCTCTGCACAGACAAGTGCAATAGTGTCAATAATAGAGTCACGGTTTGACAAGAGCTTGATTTCAAGGGAATCTGGCATACTGTCTGGAAACTAGGCAATGGTGCAAGCACTGGGTTTGATGACAAACTAGGTGTAGGGTTGTTCTGTTCCTACCTTGCTTTTTGACAGTGCTGCATACTATGGTATTTGATTTTGTGGTCGATCGGGTTTTGCACTTAGTGTATGTTCTCACATCACTTGCATAAATTTTCTAGAAAACTAAATGAGTTGATACAGAAAATGCACGTTGTTGCCATTTTGTGCATACAAAGGTGTTTTAGATCTCATTTTTTTGGTTGAGCGAACCGTGAACTTAATATTTACATCTTACCAAAGATATATGCTATCTATACAAATAGTGGTTTTTTAGGTTGCTAAGGTTGATATTTTTGTAGGTTTACGGGTTTTTTTAATGAAACCTTGTCCTCTGATCAACCATATTAAATCGTTCAATTTGATTTTCATGTTTGTGAGTGATACTTATGTCTTTCTTGGGTGAAATTTCAAACGGATGGAAGGTTTTTTTGTGAAATAACCACATTCACCTTGTCTTAATAAAAAATTCTCTTACTTTGGCTACTGCATTGGAAGATTTTACTGAGATATAAAGGATTGTTGGAAAGTTACAAAAAGGCTAAAACTTGGGGAATTAGTACACTTGGATCAGAAGGGGTGGTGGCTTCTGATCAAATTGATATGTATGCTATTATCTATTTAAGTTTTTTTTAAAGAAAAAGGGGGGATAGATAGAAACCATTTATAAATAATTTTATAAATCTTTGGGAAAATAAAATTTTTAAATAAAAAACCCCAAAGAACTTGATTGTAGGAACACTATGGACAGGGGTTTTTTTTAAAGTGAAAAAAGTTGTAAGTTGGACATGGATAAGAATTGATATAGTCCATTGACATAAGTAAAACACATCCAAGCCTAACATATTTTTTGTCTTGTTTGGATGGATGCAGGTGAGGACTCTATCCTTTCTTGTCTTATTATTTAAGTAAAAACAGCTACACACACGTCCTATACATAAGGTTTTTCCATACTTCTTGGATAATCCAGGACATTGGCTTTAGAAACTAGATTGAATCTTAGTTCTAAGTTGGACCCACAGTCTATAATTCCTTGATTGGTTGGCTGGTGTTAGGAGGTCCTTCATAGGCTAATGTTCTGGATACCTGCTCACGGCTATTACAGTCTCTGACTTTGCTGATTTAAGGATTGCAAGCCCAATCTACAAGACTAATTATATATATATTTTCTTTCAGGATCACAAACATTTTAAAATGACAGGTCGCATGAGAGTAAACTATGACCCAGAGAAGTATACAAGGATTTTAGAACAGATTAGGTTTTATCTAAAGGACCATTCTCCAAAAAAATCCCTAGCTGTTAGAACTAGATCGTTCCTGGGTAGATGCGCCAAATGTTGAGTTACATACTACCATAAATAATCCATGGCTTACTAACAATTTTGTCTATTGCAGACCCTTGCTCTCTTGCAAGGCCTAGAACTATCTTCTGAGCCCCTATTTGTGGCAACCTCTCTTGTCCTCAGATGTATTGGCAGTTTGGATGTTTCTCAATTAATATATGATTTGGCTCTTACCTCAAATAAAAAGCTATCTATCTTACACATGTTGTCTTTTAATGATTGGGTCAAGATTCTAGTTATCCTAGATAAGGACTCCAAAGATGGGGTTAATATGATTTCCCATTACATAGCCTAGTCACCTATACTTTCTGTACAATATCAGCAAGAGCTAGCCCTATTTTCTTCTTCTGGGACTGAATTATCTAACTTTTTGAAAAAATTATGAGGCCTCAATCCATCTTTTATCAGTACCCCTGCTGCTCCAACTGTCCCTCAAACCAGTGGTATCTTTTGTAGAGATAGTGCGGCACTCAAAGCTGTCAAGAAATTTCAGAGTAATCTTTGCTCCCTTAGTGACTCCAAGCTCTTAGAAACGGTACCCAAAGTATCCAAGGTTTTTCCTGTCCTACCAGTTAGACAAATTGAAATTGAATCCTTTGGTGTGGACCATCAGCTCTGGGTTCTACCTAGCAAAGCCTTTCTAGCACCAATTCTTAGTGAACCTGGGTATATCTGGCTAATCTTCCTGCCTCCACTATTGAGGACTGTAGACTCAGGATTCTAAAAGGAGGATAGTTCTTAAATAAAGGGGAACTCATTAAAGCCCCCTTCAACCTTAACCTATTGACCACTTCAAATGCTCTTCCAATACAGGTCTATACATTTGAACAAAAGGGAACATGGAGTTTGCTAAAAGTAATTCCAATTTCTACACAGAATCCATTTAAAATGCTTTTTAACCATATGTTAAATGTGCTTGTAAATTTCTTGACCCTAAAGCATCATGCGAATCCAACATTATGTGGTTTGACCATGCTATCTAGTTTATCCTCAACCATCTAGACATCTCTTCCCCAAAAAGCCAATGGACTTCCATCTGTTCCTTATCTGTTCTTGGTTAGGTGGCCAAGCTAAACAAATGGTAATTGCTCAAATTTCTTTCAACATCTTTTGTGGGCTTATGCTGGATATCCTCAAAGAACTGAAATTTGATGAACCTGGCACATATTTGACTACTTATGCAAACTACAAAGGTGTTAAGATTATCAACGGTTTACTCAAGCCATGTACCGAGGATGATGACTCCCCCTCACAAAAAAGACCTAACGCTCTTGCCACCCCTAATGCATTCTCTTCATTTTTGACACCTAGCTCTTTCTCTAATTTTAATAGAGGAAAATCTCGTAGCTACACTAGAGGAGGAGGAAGAAACACCTCCATCCGGCACCTTCTTGACTTATGATCACTTATGAATATACACGTTGCTATGGGTCCATGTGGAAGGATACATCTCACCAAAAAGACTTCTTGCAAAGATTACATTTACGAACATTGTCTTTTTCAGAATGAATTTCTTGATTGGATACACCCAAAGACACTTTTTTGTGAGTCTTTTGACTTACTGTTTGGAAACCATGAAATACTTGATAATGTACTTATTGGTTGGAAGTATCAACAACTTATCAAGAATTTGGTTTACAGTAACGATTTTTTACGACACAACACCGTTCTTGCTTGTGCTTGTGACAAATTTATCCCGTTTTGTAAAGATTTTGATACCTATGGCATGCATGTCTACATTTGTGATCTCGATCTAATTGAAAATACCACAGTTTGGAAAGTCCTTGCTAAAGGACTTAATCACATACCCATTTTTCCTAAAAACCCATATCTCGCTTTATTGGCTTTACTTAGGTTTTTAACTGAGCTTGTTGGTACTCTTTCACTGGAGAAGATAGTCCTACCGGACTTAGCAAAATTGGTTGAACAATGTTTTTTCCATAAAATATCACTCATACCATGTAAACGGTGGTCTACGGAAAGTTCTTGGATCACACCACAACTGGCTATTAATTTTCAAAAGCTTTCAAAGGACTTGTTTAGAGTAGGGCTGGATAAAAGCTCCAATTGTCCCACTCTTGTATGTAAAAACTTAGCTTGGAAAGCAACTCACTCTCGGGTTTCTGAGAAGGAATTAACACCACTTAACACCTCTCTGTGTAAGGTCACTAGTATTATCTCAAAACATCTAGATAAAATGGGGTATTTTCTTCAAGATACCAAACTTCCAGTAATTTTCCCCACCTATAAACTTCATAAGCATAAATTCATATGGATATCTGATGCCTCAAATGGTGTTTTTACTAACATTACCAAAAATATCACCCTTTGCCTTGACCTTGAACTTTCAAAATTTGAATTTGTCTGTGCTTCCAAGTAAAAAATTTACTCTAACTTTCTTCAAGTACACTATAACCCGTTTTGGTTAGTAAAAAACTCCACAGAAGTTAGCCTTAACCTCCCTTAATAGGCTTTCCATCTCTTCACAACAGATATTACTCAATGCTATGAGAATATACCCCTATAAGGAGAATTAGGTCTGAAAGATGTTCTGTCTCGCATGATTAAGCTTGCCTTTAAACATGCTAGGAAGAAGGGTTTCTTCTACAGTTCTCTTTCTAAAAAAGCTAGATGGATTAAAAAAACACAGTCTTCTCATCCCTTACACTTTGATGAGGAGAAACTATTTATAAATATATCGTGGATCCTTGATAACTGCACTTTTCTCTTCGAATGATAGTGCTTTAACCAAAGCCTGGGCATTCCCATGGGCTTTTCCTGCTCGCCTCTTATGTGTAATTTATACTTCACTTTCTTTGAATACAAATGGTTTCTAAAAACCATGGGTGACAAAAGTAACTATTGTCATAATAATCAATATCTAATTCTCCTAAATGATTTTCTCATATTAAACTGATCATTTAATGTGGGGAAGTGCCAGGGGAGAAAAAGCTAGAATATTGGTTAAGCTAGCAGACTGGCCACAGTAGGGATCCAAAGGAGGGAAAATAGGGATCCAAAGGGGGGGGCCATCTGCAAAAGAGCCATGTGAAAAAATGGGCTAAAAAGACCCTAAGGTTCAGCCCATTAAGACTTCCAAAATGCTAAGGTTCCAAAATTCAAAGGTTGTGTCCAAAGGTCAACCCTAGGGAAAATTGGATGCTTTGTGTGTGCCCTAAAAGTCTTTGCACATCCCTACATGGGAGGGGGCGAGCCCCAAAGGTAGGGGATGAGAGAGAAAGCCACACACACACACACAGGCTCCCTTTACACAAAGGGAATGAGGGACACATGTCAGCTCCCTAGCCCAGATGCCCACAAGGTGTGCCCAATTCCTATTGGAAGACCCTTGAAGTGGACCAATGAAAATTAAGCTAGAGTAAATCTAATTTAATTAATTTAAAAACATTTAATAAAAGAAACCAATGAGAATTAAGTCTCCTAGAAGACTATTGGGCAGTCTCCCAAGGGGTCCAATGAGCATTCAGAAGCCCCATGGCTTGCCTGATTCCTATTGGCCAGGAGGCAAAGGGGTCCAATGAGAGTTTAGTTTAATTATTTAATTACCTAAAGCTCTCACAAAATGGGAAAGGGGGACACATGTCAGAAGGCTATCACTTATGCTGCTTAATACCCATTGGCTTGACTTGGGGAGGTCCAATGAGGCAAAAGCCAGACCAAATTAGCAACAAGGGCTCGCCCAAGAGAGAGAGGGGGCTGTTTTTTGCTTGGTATTGACACACACACACACTCACACTTGACCATGTGTGAAGGAAGAATACTCTATCTCCTCCCAAGCTTTAATGGAGAGCTCATCACCTACTCCAAGCTTGTGAGATAGAAGCCTACATCAACACTCTCTTGGAATGTGGATGCAAATCCAACCAAGAGCCAAGCTTCAACGCATGCTCATCTCCTCTACCAAGCTAATTACTAAGATAAGCTATGCTACATATGAGTGATTATGTGAGGAGATGTACATCTTTCTCGTAAGATACTCCTTCTTCCTCTCAATCTACTCTCATACCCTGCTAGCTCTCACCATCTTCGAAGGTGTGTGAGGTCTTGGGTCTGAGAACGGGGATAATTCAAGTTGTGTTTGTTAAGTGTTTTGCTTAGTGCATGAAGTTTCCATCTTCATTGCACTAGCTAGTCTTGAAGGAACACAAAGAATTGTATTGTACAATGTCTCTCTTGATGGGAGAAACCATAATACAAAGCCTTTTGGAGGGGGGACCGGCTCCATGAAAATCCGGTCCTCAACTGTTGTCAATAGCTTAATTTCTCTCTCTTTTGAAAGTATTGTCGATGCTATCTAACTAGGTGTTATGCTTTTTGTTGCTCTCTCCACCCAAGCACTCTTGTAATTCTCATTAGGAATCTATTGTAATGAAATGCCCACTATGTTCATGCTAATTTCCACTACACATAAGTTATTAGGCCATTAAATGTTACATTGGTATCAGAGCTCAAGGTTTCTCTTTTCTTGCTCAAGAAGGGAGGTCCTTAAGCTAGCTACAAATGGTTGGTATTATTAATTGTCTGTGAGTAAGTAGAATAGGGGATTTTTCAGCCTTGCAGTGCGCCTGCCTTCGTGCAGTTAATGGGGCATCACCGTCGAGAGCTATGGTCTTAATAGTGGAGTCCTACGGGGCTTGCCTACGGCTTAACCACTATTGAGCTATTAGAAGCTTGACAGGAGTCGGTGCTGTTTTGGTGTCGAAAGACCCTCTCTTCTATTCCTTGCAATTAATGGTATTCGAGCCGCGGGTACAGTAGCTTGAGTGCTTTTTCTAAAGGGGTAAAGAGGAGTAGCAACTAGGGCTTGAAGTGCCAAAGTATTCCTAAAAAGTTTACACCTAAAAGTTGTTAGAATGGCTGACAATAGTAAAGAGAGTGAAATTAATGTTGATAAATTTGATTTTGCTCATGAGCAAGCTACTAATGATGCTTCAATGCTTGTTAACTATCTTGTTTCTAGGCTTCAACAAGCCATGGGCAATCCATCTCTCCAAAGTGAAGTGCAACGGCAGCTCGTGCTCACGGGATTCTCCAAGCTCATCACCATGACGAGAGAACACCTAGGAAGCCTCCTTGTGAGACTACCAAAAGAGGTCTCTCTCCGATTCGGGAAGAAGAAGAGAATCCATATGAAGGGCTCAAGAATTTACTTCTTGATGATGCATCTCCTTCCCAAAGGAGAACTCAAGAGCCTCCACCGAAGGAACGAGAAAGAAGTGAGTCTCCCGCCACCTCGGCGGAGATGGCTCCACGAAGACGGCGGGCTAAACGCTCTCCATCACCACCAAAGTGGAGAAGACCATCACACTCTTCTCCACGCCATAATTCAAAGAGGGATGATAAAAAGCAAGAGAAGAAAAAGGCGAGAAAGAGGACACCCTCTTCTCCATCTTCTTCATCCTCTTCCTCTTATGAAAGCTATGGTGAAGACGACAAAGATCAAGACAAGAAAAAGGCGAGAAAGAGGTCACCCTCTTCTCCACCTTCTTCAAATTCTTCACCTTCTGAAGAAAGTGATGGTGCAACCTTTGAACCATCAAAAAGAAGAGGCCATAGGAAATCCTATGCTGCATGGAAGAGGTCGTCCAAGTTGAAGAAATTCAAAGAGGGAGGGAAGAGCATCTCTTTCGTTACCTATGATGGTACCTTTGGTGCTACGGACAAAGTCTTGGCCTTTATCCAACAATTCGATGCGGCGTTTGGAGATGAGGGCTTCACGGAGTCCTCTAAGATACGCCATGTAGCTATGCACTTTCAAAAGTCCGCCAGAAAATGGTGGTCTAGCCTATGAGCCAACGGTGAAGCTCCACGAACATGGAAAGCTTTAAGAGCTTCCATTATGAAGCAGTTTTTGGCTACCGATGCCAAAGACAAAGTACTCACCGAATGGCGAAGCTTAAAGCTCTCTCCCAATGAATCTATCCACAAATATGTAGACACGTTTTTGGACCTACAACTCAAAGCCACTGTCTTCAAAAAGTTGGATTTTGGAGAGCAAAAGCAACAATTTTGTGCGGGCTTAACCGAAGAAATGGCGGAGTATGTCAACTCCCAAAGACCACGTACCATATCGGCGGTAATACACCACACTATGGTCGCCTCTCAAATCAATTTCCAAACGGGGGCAAAAAGAAATAATAAGCCCCCGGAAAATAAGGGTTCCAATGAGCCTAAGGGGAAGGACAATGTCCAAAAGTCTCCTAAGGGCAATTCCAACAAAGCTAAAGAGAAGGGAGTTTACAAAGGAAAGAATAAACTCTCTCCTGAAGAGCTTGAGCGTTATCGTAAGGATGACCGGTGTTTCAAGTGCGGCGAACAAGGGCATGCGTACCGCGCTTGTCCCCAAAAGAACAACCGCCAAGATCCTCCTAGAGCTTCTTTGGTTGAAATCCAAGAGGAGGAGACTCACCAAATTCACCACAAAGGATCTCCTCTATGCCATGCTTGGGGAAAGGTAAGAGAACATGATGCTTTTATTCTCTTTGACCGTGGTTCTACTCACAATTTCATATCTATGGAGTTAGCCACCAAGCTAGGCATACAATCCTACGAGATGGGAGATGTCCTACCCGCAGACAGTGCCTTCAAGGGGCAAGAAGCTTCAGTCACTCCCTTAATCGGGAAATTGAGGCTTCATGTCCAAGGCTATGTGGAAAAAGACGACTTCTTTATCTCTCCTCTCAAGCATGAGGATGTAATCCTAGGGGCACCATGGTTTGACCGCCTGGCTGCCGATGTTAAATTTCCTGAAAGGAGAATCTCGTTTAAGTTCAGGGAAAAAGACATGTATATAGATGCTAAGGAAATGGGTAACACCATCCCCATTGTACATACACCAGCTTTCAACAAGTCAATAAAGAGCTCTATTTCCGTGTACATGATTTTTGTTAAAGACTCTCAAAATGAACCTAATGCTTTAGCAAAAGAAAATAAAAGCAACCAAAAGGAATTAGAGTTATCCAATTTTCTCAAGGGGTTTCAAGATGTTTTTATTGACGACATCCCTTGTGAGCTACCTCCTAAACGAGGTAATGATGACCATGCAATTGAACTTCTTCCAGGAAGTTCACCGCCTAATAAACCTCCTTATAGAGTTTCTCAAGCTCAACAAGAGGAGATTATGCGGCAAGTGCATGAGTTAGTTGAGAAGGGTATGGTTAGGCCAAGCTCATCTCCATTTTTCTCACCTGTGCTATTAGTGCAAAAGAAAGACGGCACATATCGTATGTGTGTCGACTATAGAGCACTAAATAGGATCACTATCAAGAATAGGTTTCCCGTTCCACGGGTAGAAGACCTATTTGATAAGCTACAAGGATCGACCTACTTCAGTAGGGTTGACCTAAAAAGTGGCTATCATCAAATAAGGATAGTTGATCAAGACATTGTAAAGACCGCATTTCGTACTACATTTGGTCTTTACGAATACAATGTCATGCCTTTTGGCTTGACCAATGCACCAGCCACATTCAACCGCTTGATGGAGAAGCTATTCAGGCCTCATCGAACCTTCACTGGAGTGTTCTTTGATGATATTATCATCTACTCTAATTCATTGGAGGAACACAAGCAACACCTCCAGGTAATATTTCAAGTTTTAAGAGAGAATAAACTTTATGTTAATCGAAAGAAAAGTGAATTTTTCTTGCAAGAGATTCAATATTTAGGTCACATTATCTCTCAAGATGGCATCCAAATGGATCCATCCAAGTTAGAGGTAATAAAAGGATGGCCTAAACCAAGGAATCTTCATGAACTAAGAAGCTTCATAGGTATGTGTGCATACTATAGACGCTTCATAGAAAAGTTCTCACAAATTGCGGGACCATTACATGACCTAACAAAGAAAAGCGTTAAGTATATATGGTCTGCTAAGGAGAACAATGCTTTCGAAAAGCTTAAAGAAAAGCTTATCTCTCAACCTGTGCTTACACTACCGGATCTGTCAAAACCATTTGAGGTCCAATGCGATGCTTGTGGTGATTGCCTTGGAGCTGTTTTGCTCCAAGAAGGGCACGCCATAGGCTATGAGAGTCGAAGGCTCGACCCTGTTGAGCAAGCTCTAGGCATATACGAAAAGGAACTCCTTGTAGTTCTACATGCCTTAGACTCATGGAAGCACTATTTATTGGGGACTCCTTTAATTCTGCGAACGGATCACCAAAGTCTTAAGTACTTCATGACGCAGACCAAGCTCTTCGGCAAACAAATGAGGTGGGCAAATTTCCTTTCGCAATTTCATTTTCATATTGCTCACATTGCTGGCAAGCATAATCAAGTAGCCGATGCACTCTCAAGACGACCGAGAGTGAATGCGGTTTCCATAGCAACTCACAATGATCTATCTTCAATGATAGATGAGTATGCTATTGATCCCGATTTTAGAGATGTGATTTCAGCCCTTGCATTAGGGAAGAAAGAAGAACCATTTACTTTACAAGATGGTTATCTTCTCTATGGCAATAGACTATGCGTTACTAACTCACTACGTGAGAAAGTAATGTATGAATCTCATGCTCCACCTTATGCGGGGCATAGAGGGATTCAGTCTACCTTAAAGGGAATTGAAACATATTTCTATTGGCCTACCATGAAAGTGAACATACAAGAGTATGTTTCCAAATGTTTGGTATGCCAAAAGACAAAATTTGATAGAGGGAAGCAACTTGGATTGCTTCAACCCTTGCCAATCCCTAATTCACCATGGGAGAGCATATCCATGGATTTTATCTTTGGATTGCCTAAGTCTATCCATGGGAATACGGGAATATGGATGATAGTAGACAGGTTCAGTAAACAAGCTCATTTTATACCTGTCAAAAAGACTATCAAAGCCCATCAAATGGCAACTCTCTTCATTTCACAAATTTTCAAATACCATGGCTTGCCAATGTCCATAGTGTCGGATAGAGATCCTAGAATGACCAGTAATTTCTGGAAGGGTCTCTTTGAGAATTTAGGAACAAGGCTAAACTTCTCTTCGGCCTATCATCCACAAACTGATGGCCAAAGTGAAATAGCTAACCTAACAATTCTCGATCTACTAAAAGCCTATGTAACGGAAGTAGATCAAAGATCCCAATGGGAGAAGTACTTACCCTTAGTGGAGTATGCTTACAATAACACTGTACATACTTCCACAGGAAAAGCACATTTCGAGGTAATTGAGGGAAGATCAAAAAGTCCCTTGCTACTTAAAGTACATGGGAAGATCTTCACTGCAGATGAGTATAGCCGAGACCTACAAGAATCTTTCCAAAAGATTAAGGATGCTATCTCTATCTCACAGCAAAGGCAAAAGGCTGCTGCTGACAAGCACAGAAGAGCCCAAGCCTTTAAAGAAAATGATTGGGTCTTGTTAAAGTTTCCCAAGGCTCGATTAAGGCACACGACGGGCAAGAATCCTACGGGCCACCAAAAGTACTATGCTAAACTAGCAAAAAGGTACTATGGTCCCTTCCAGATTCTTAGGCCAATCAATGAGATGGCCTATCAACTTATGTTGCCCAATCATTGGCTCATACACAATGATTTTCATGTGAGCCTATTAAAGCCTTTCAAAGGAGAGCCACCTCAAGAACCAACTATTGAAGACCCACCGGAGATCGAGGACCAAGAAGAGGTGCTGCAGCCCGAGTCCATTCTCCGACATGAAGACAAGGTACTAAGAGGCGGTAAGACTATCCGGCGATATCTTATTAAGTTTAAGAATTATCCTTTTGAAGATGCTAGATGGATGCAAGGCATACAATTAAAGGATAACCTAAGCCTTGTCAATGCTTACAATTCTTCCCAAGAGTAAGGAAATGTACAAAATGTTAAAAATGAACAAAATTTTTGTCTTATAAGACTCTCTTTTTCTTTATTTGTGCACAAAAATAAAGTAGTATGCATGCTTAGAAAAGTTGGAGGCCGGCTTCACACCCTGACTATTGGCCTCTATCTCTCTTCCCTGCCTTATTACTGGCTCATAGGTAGCTCTGTACACCATGACCTAGACCCCTTGGAGGCGATTGCATTTGTAACCTTGATGAGAATGGAACCCTGCCAAATCGGGCATAGCATGATGGGAGTTACTGCTCACAATACATCGTGATCGTTCAAGCTCAAGATTCTTCTATTTAAACAGGTGAGGGTGCTTTTTTCCTCTCACTTAGCCTTGAATGTGTATGATAAGAGAGGGTTGTGTGCATTGCTGCTTGCTATGGTGATATGGAGCTCACAGTGCAACCCACGTAGGTTTGTACCTGTCTTAAATTCATTCTTGTATTGTAATACATTAATCTCTCTATGGTCCTCTATCAAAAGTGTTGTTCTGTGGTGATGTAAGCACCTTTGATTTTTTTGAACTTTGATAAGACACACAGAAGGATGATTTGTGATAACTGACCGGCAGTTTGGTAAAGTGGGCTTGATAAGGCCCATATATTAGTTACATTAGCCAGAGAATGTTTATAACTTCACCTTAATAAGGCTGCTGATATTATTTTTGGACAGTGTTAATGATGGTATAAAGGTAAATAGCACCATCTTTTGATGGATTTCTTTGGCTCTATGTATGTATGATTACACTTGGAGGGATTGATTGTTAGGAAATAATGGCGGATACAACACCACAAGGGGTAGTTCCTTGCCAAGAAAGGCACTGGGTTTGATGACAAACTGAGTGTAGGGTTGTTCTGTTCCTACCTTTCTTTTTGACAGTACTGCGCACTATGGTATTTGATTTTGTGGTCGATTGGGCTTTGCACTTAGTGTATGTTCTCACATCACTTGCATAAATTTTCTAGAAAACTAAACGAGTTGATACAGGAAACGCATGGTGTCCCCATTTTGTGCATCCCAGGGTGTTTTAGGTCTGGTTTTTTTGGTCGAGCGAACCATGAACTTAATATGTACATCTTACCAAAGATATATGGCATCTATACAAATAGTGGTTTTTAGGTTGCTAAGGTTGATATTTTTTCAGGTTTTTTTTAAGAAAAAGGGTTTTTTTTGAAACCTTGTCCTCTAATCAACGATATTAAATCGTTTGATTTGATTTTCATGTTTGTGATCGATACGTATGCCTTTCTTGGGCAAAATTTCAAATGGATGGAAGGTTTTTTTTTTTTGTAATAACCACATGCACCTGGTCTTAATACAAAATTCTCTTACTTTGGCTACTACATCAGAAGATTTTACACAGATATAAAGGATTGTTGGAAAGTTACAAAAAGGCTTAAACTTGGTTTTTTTTTTCAAAAAAAGGGGGGATAGATAAAAACCATAATTATAAATACTTTTATAAATCTTTGAAAAAATAAACCTTTTTTTATAAAAAATCCCAAAGAGCTGGATTACAGGAACACTATGGACAAGGGTTTTTTAAAAGTGAAAAAAGTTGTAAGTTGGAAATGGATAACAATTGATATAGTCCATTGACACATGTAAAACACATCCAAGGCTAACGTATTTGTTGTCTTGTTTGGATGGACGCAGGTGAGGACTCCATCCTTTCGTGGAATTTTTTTGGCTTAAAGCAAATGTCTATCCATGATTACACTTGCTCCTACTACTTGGGAAGTACTTCTATTATCATTTTATACTAGAATGAGGATTCATTCTCATAAGCCATGTACAAAGATAATTCTAAGCCTAAGTTGTTTTTGTACTAATCATTGCCTTTTCTATAGCCAGCTGTCTTTTGAATGTTAAAGCTCAATTATGTCTTATTATTTAAGTAAAAATAACTACACACACAAAAAAATAAATAAAAATACAATAGTAATCAATAGAGTGAAAAGTGAATTGCTGCAAGGTATTGCATCTGCAGAAGAGTATCGTGGATAGCGGTCAACAGCAAGGAGATTGTGGATGTGTGTATGTGACAAGGCACCTGCTACCAAAATAGCAAAGCCTACACCTAGGCTATGGCCGATGAGTAAATCGGGATGGAACCGTAGTACTTGATCACTTGTAGTGTAAAATCTAATGCTTCGGAGAAGTAACCGAGTGTGGGGTTCAAAGACCAAAACACTATGAAGGTAGAGAACTGTTGGGGGGGTTGTCGCATAGCTCAATCCATGGACATAATGTCAAACCAATGGATCGATAACCCAGCTAGTGCATGAAGGCATGGAATCACTAGAAATGCAAGAAGAGGATCCTAATCAAGAGAGTTAAGAAGAAGAGAAAGCTATGGAGAAGGCTAATCACTCAATGCCTACTCTCTAATCTTCTTTAATCTCAACAATCAAGAGGACAATGGATGCACACTCTCATAAATCACACACACACATCAATCAAAAGCTCAATGAGCTCACAAATAATGTAAAAGTGAAGATAAATGAGAGAGGGAAACACTAATTAAAGACTAATCAATGCTTAACTACACACCATAAACACAATTGACAAAGAGAAAGAAGAACAAGAGCACTTAGCTTTCCATTGCATGCCATAGAAAGTAGGTGAGCACAAGAGGAAGATCCAACTCCAAACATCTTCACCTCTATCTTCTCTACAAGATTTCCATGAAAGATTAACTCACCTGAGGATCCCTAAAAAAACTTTCACTTTTATACCTATGGCATAAAAAATCTATCCGGCCACCCACGAGAGGCATAGAATTGTGTGCATCTCTATAGCTCCTAGGCATCATGGTAACATCAAATGTACAAGCTGGAACTCATGTAGAGCCCGTAAATATGTCAAAAGTACATATACAAAATGATGTGTCTGTCAAAAAATGAAGCAACGTATGCTAATACATCATAAGAATATGCTAAAAATAGCATAGCTGAAGGTCATATGCTACTTTGTGTTTGCGCTGCCAAACAAGAATCAAAATCCAACCCTTTCTAGAGAAGCTTATTTGCATAGAGATAAGCAAGGCTATTGGCTATAGGTGCATTTTGTGTGTCTCAAAAGGTGTAGAAGGCAAGGACAATCCCAACATGTGGGAACTGCTCCTTAGAAGGCCGACCAACGGGAATAGCTACATTGGCACTAATTACAACAGTTACTGTAGTAACTTTGTAAGCCTATAAATAGGAGCTGCCACACTATATCCGGGCCTTTTTGGACTTTTGGCTTACGGGCTCTTTCTTCTAGATTTTTAGCTTCATAAGCTTTTGGCTTTCAATTCTATAATCACTTACTCCTTTAATCAATCCTCAGACTTTATCTGAGCTTAAGCCTGTTGTACACTGTACTGATTATCTTTGTACTACTGATTTGAATCTATAATACCATTCCCAGTCTTCCAATTTGTGTCTTCCATTTTAGTACATTATTCCAGTTCAGTTCTCTGTTTTAGTCCAGTACTTAATTTCAGTCCTCACTAACTGAACTGCCTAGATAATCAGTAGCTATGAACTCTAACACTAGAATAGCTGTCTGAAGAGACCGGCTCCCATTCTATTTTGGCAATCAAGGTGGCTAGAGCAGATTGCTCTTAGACCATCGAGCTTTGTCTTCCAGCTAGAATTCCTAGCTACAAACATGCCATCCAGAGTCAGTCGTGGTTGAAAATTGTCAACCCGGTTTTGCCCTGATTCCACACGAGTCGACCCTATTCGAGAAGTGTCAGCAAGAGAGCATACTGAGACGGACCCCAAGAGTGAGACTCAGGCTCAAGAGGAGCAGAGTAATGGTGAAGAGGCCAGAGACTCTCAACATTCCAGTCACTCAAGAAGGAGGAGGGCTGATCATGAGGAACACAAAACCAAGACTCCAGGTTCTACGCTGAAGAGGCCAGAGACTCTCAACATTCCATTCAATCAAGGAGGAGGAGGGCTGAGCATGAGGAACACAAAACCAGGACTCAAGGTTCTACGTCCACACACAAGACAGCTGAGGCCAAGGGTAGCGAAGGTAGTCATCATAGTACAAGCAAAAAGGCCAAGGTAGAGACTGAGATTGAAACTGAAAAGGAAGGTCACTGGTATGCCAACACTGATCATTACAGGAAACCATCTAGACGTAGTCAGTCTACCAAGACCAGAGGAACTAGAGATGATACAGACATGCATGATTACACTGCTTCCTTAAAAATCTCTTTTTCAGTTTTCAAAGGTGGGAAAAAAGATGATCTTAATGTCCATGTTCAAGCCTTTGAGAAATATGCTGAATTAAAGATTGATGAAGATGACTGGGGAGAGTATTTTCCTCAAACACTGAAGGATGCAGCAAGAAAATGGTATTAACATTATCTAGCTTGCTAGCTTAGGTCTTACAGTAAACCGTTCAATGCTTTCAGTCTTGAGTACTCAGACACAGAGGTGATGAAGACATTCTCTATGAGCTGGACAAGATCAGGCAAGGAAAATTGTCTGTAAGAAGCTATGTGGAAACGATCAAAGAGTTGACCAGGCATATGCAAGAGCTACCCTCAAAAAACAGAGTGCGTGCATGGTTTCTAAATGGATTTTGCAGCAAGAAGCAGAGAGAGAAAGAGGTACTTGCACCCGCAAAGAAGTTTAATGACTTGGTACAGAGAGCTCTAAAGCTTGAGCAACAAGCTAAGAAGGAGCGAAGCCATAAGAAGCCGAGGTCTAGCAGTAACAACTCTTCTATAGAGAATTCCAACTTAAGTGAGACTTCCAGCAGTTTTGATAGTAGTTCAGACGAAAAGAGCAAGGACAAGGCTAAGAAAGGGTCTTGGTCCTGGAAAATCGACAAAATGGTCAGGCAGATTGCTCAAATCAGCCAGACCAAACCACCAGTCAGGAAGATGGAAACCTGGTGCTCCAAATGCAAATCCATAGATCATGTTTCCAACGAATACCCATAGTGCACGTACTGCAAAGCGTATGGCCATCTGTGGAATAATTGTGGCATTCGAATCCATCATTTCAAGAAAGGTAAGGACCTCTCTCTAACTCCATTTACAAATGATGAATCGGCTAAGGTAGAGACGACGAGTGGACCTAAAGAGGAAAATTCAGGTACCAATGGGACTGGTATGAGCACGGCATATACCAAGGGGGTACTGGCCAAGGCAAAGGTCGTGGCAATTTCTAGAAACAAAGTCTTAACTGCTATAGTTGTGGGAAATATGGGCACTTTGTAGTTCAGTGTACAGATGCACCCAATACTGAGGCAAAAGTGTTGAAATGAGTTCCAATACGTGCAGTCACTTGTAGTAAAGGGGTGATTATTGAAATTTTCCAGACGATCCTGTGAAACTAGTCATTCCTGAAACTAGTAAATGGACTCAGCAGAGAGCAGTTTGGAAGGCTAAGGGCGAGGAGAAGGTAGTTGATGAATGACAAGAGCAGCGATAACTGGCAGCTAAGGTCACAGAGGACCTAGCTAAGAAGCTACCAGAACAACCAGAGAGTTTTGATGCTCATGTTATTCAGAAGATACCAGCCCTGTCTTCTCACAAAAGGCAGCAAGATCAATCAGGATCTTGAATCTCTAAGACCATGGTAGGTGCAGTGCAAGGATTGGTGGATGATCTAGGGTAGATCAAATCAAATTTGACTACAATAGAAAACATTGAACTGTGGAAAGCACAATGTCTTTCTCAGTGTCAGTCAAGGCTCAATACAGACACCAGAACACAGGATTGGCAATGTGAAGATAGTCCTAATTCCTTGAGTTCTGATAATAATTCTGACCAGGAGAGAGAAGAGATCTATGTCAAAATCTGTGAACGAATTCAGACATTGACGATCGAATTAGATGATATCAGGAAGACTTTGCATGAAGCAGCAAAGTTTATCAGACATCGGAGAAAAGATGAAGTTGATGCCAGAGCAGTTGATTTGTCGGCTATCAAAGATGATGAGGTGCCAGTAATCCAGGTGGATTACAAGGTTAGGAAACAATGGGACCCACTATCCGATGCTATATTGGAGGGAGAGGCATGTGTGAATATTCTGGGGGCACATCCTCAGCAAAGGCTTCGTATCACTTATTTAAAACCAGCACCCTTTAAGGTTAGAATGATTGATCATACAATTGTTCAGGCAACTGGTATGATCGAGAATATTCAGATCAGGGTGGGTAAAGAGAAATTCAAAACCAGCTTTCTGGTACTGGATGTCCAAGGAGCATATGGTATGCTACTGGGAAAACCATGGCTTCAAACGATGCAGGCTGCTCATGATATTGAGAATCAGATCATAACCATTCAGGGAACTAGTGGGAAAATCCAGCTCCAGACAAATAACACCAAAAGCGAGAAGAAAACACTTTGACCTGAGGAACTTTGCCAAAATTATGGGGTTTTGAAGATTGAACGAATGCTTGCAGCCATGAACATTTTTTCGTTAGCTAAAATAATTCTAGAGACCAGGTTAGTTGACTGGTAGGCCAAAGGAACCATCTGACTCCAAAGAGGGATGTTCAGATTCCATTACACTAGGGCACACTGAAGAGGTCATTGGAGTTCAGAATGAGAATCCATAACTAAGAGATCCGTTCACAGATTATGCTGTGGAGTCACTGGCCAAAAGGAAGGGAGGTGGCCCAAATTGGTTGCTCCTAGACGATCAAGAGATTGAAGAATGGAATTTGGATTCTAAAGAAAGTCCTCGATTAATTAAAGTGAATAAGCATGAGAACCCAAAAATGAAGGAAAACGCCAGACTTATATTCCAAAAATAAAAAGATATATTTACACGGGTTTATACTGATTTGAAAGGTGTAGATCCAAAGGTTTGCCAGCACAGAATACCTTTCAAGCCAGATGCCAGACCAGTACATCTGTAGAGGTGAAAAACGAATCCAAACTATGCTAAGAAGGTCAAAGAGGAAATTGACAAACTTCTGAAAGCCAGATTCATCATTTTATTAGTGCTCTCTGCTTGACCATCGCACCTGGGACAATACGGAGTTGATTTCTTGTGCTTAACTGAGAGCATCTCCATCAAAATTTCCATTATGTCATTAATGAAATGTGTGCCTTGATCATACACAATATCAATGGGGCATCAATAGAGGCAAAAAATATTTTCAAACAGAAAAACAGTAGTGGACTTGGCAGTATTATCTAGAAGATCCTTGGCCTCTACCCATTTAGTGACATAATAGGTAGCCATCAAGATGTACCGGTTCTTCCTTGGAGTGACCTTCTTGAATGGTCCCATGAAGTCCAGACCCCATTTCATGAATACTCCCAGTGGCTTTACTGGAGTGAGTGGAGTCATATTAGATGCTGTTGTTCTGCCCATTCTTTGACATATATCCCAAGTCTTGCAGAAACTTTGGACATCCGCTATAAGGGTTTGCCACCATAATCCGGCTTGCAGAATCTTCTTATAAGTGATATAAGTGGAGAAGTGTCCTCCAAAATTCCCGTCGTGTGCTTCAGAGATGACTTTCATCCTCCCTTCCATTGGCACACACCTTCGAAGAACACCGTCTATGCCCAATATATAGAGCAATTTCAAACTCTTAATAATTAGAGGTTTCTTCCGATTCTGAGTCCAATTGTCTGGGAATCCTCCTCTTGAAAGGAACTGATATACATCATACCGTTCAGGGTTCTCAGCTGTCACACCTGAAACAACTCTACATCTACTGGCTCATCCCTCAAATATATTTCAGAGTAGCCTTCAGTACTTCTGGTGAGAAATTCAACACCACAATGAGATTTATCAGGCTTGTGGAATATGCGAAACTTGAACTCCATCAGGAACATCATTCATATGATTAATTTTCCTTGGAAAATAAATTTGTTGATAAAAATTAGTAGTGCCTGATGATCCAAATAGAAATGAAATAATTTTCCCAGTAAGTAATGCGAAACTTGGTGGCGTAGTCCTTCTCTCTCTCTGTGGTAGTATATCCCTGTTTAGCTAGATTGAATCTTCTATGGGCAAAATAAATTGGATAATCCGTCCTTCCATCTGGTTGAGCCAGTATTGCCCCCATTGCCAACCTCAAAGCATCGACATGCACATGGAATATAACATTCTAGTCTGGTTGACGGAGTACCGGCTTATTGATAATGACATTTTTAAGACATTGAAAGCTTTCTTCACAGATGAACTTACTAGTTTTCTTTGTAAGCTCATATAGAGGTAATGCCTTTGTAGAAAACATGTGAACAAATCTTCTGCAAAAAATTATATACCCCAAGAATGAACTCAATTGAGACGCTCTGCGGGGTGCCGTGGCCTGCTGGACACATTGGACTTCATCATCGGCCATCTCTATGCAATTTTTGGACACTATATGCCCTATTAATTGTCCCTTCCAGACCAGAAAGATAGACTTGAATGGATTCAAGCAGATCCTCTTCTCCTTACATCACTGAAAAACCATTTCCAAAAATAGTAGACGCTTCTCCTTGGTTGAGAATGCAGTGAAGTCATCCATAAATATAGCTAGAAATCTGTGCAAGAATTCACTGAATATCTTCATCATGCAACACTGGAATGTTACTGGAGCATTGCAGAGACCAAATGGCATGACTTAATACATGTATGCACCCCATTCAATAATAAAAGTGTTTTTTCTCCTATCTTCAAGTGCAATTTTTAACTGGTTGTAACCATTGTAGCCATCCATAAAACTATACATATCATGGCGTGCAATCTCATCAAGAAGCATATCAGTGAAGGGTAATGGTAAGTGATCTTTGATAGTTTGAGCATTCAATTTCCGGTAGTCCACACAGACTCTGATTTTCCCATTCTTATTCGATACGAACACTATAGGGAATAGCCAATCACTGATGCTGGTGACTTCTGTGATATATCTGGCTTTCAGAAGTTTGTCAACTTCCTCTTTGACCTTCTTAGCATAGTTTGGATTCATTCTTTGCCTTCTTAGCATAGTTCAGATTCATTCTTTACCTCTACAAGCGTACTGGTCTGGCATCTGGCTTCAGAGTTATTTTGTGCTGCAATCCTCTGAATCTACACCATTCAAATCAATATGTTCCCATGCAAATATATCTTTGTATTTCTAGAACATAAGTCTGGCTTTTTCCTTCATTTTTGGGTTTAGATGCTTATTCACCTTGATTAATCGAGGACTTTCTTCAGAACCCAAATTCCATTCTTCAATCTCTTGATCATCTGGGAGCAGCCAATTCGGGCCACCTCCCTTCCTTTTGGCCAGTGACTCTGCAGCATAATCCCTGAACGGATTTGTTAGTTCTGGATTCTCATTTGAACTCTAGTGACCTCTTCAGTGTGCACTGGTGTACTGGAATCTGAATATCCCTCTTTGGAGTGAGATGGCTCCTTTGACCGACGAGTCAACTGAAGTGGTCTCTCTCTAGGATTCAATTCAGTGAACTAATATGGAAATTGCTTTCTCTATTTCTCAGCTTAATCCTTATTGAATAACACTGCATTCAAGTCGATTTTAGCTAATGAAAAAATGTTCATTGCTGCAAGCATCTGTTCAATCTTCTTAACCCCATATTTTTGGAAAAATTCCTCAAGTCGAAGTGCTTTCTTCCATCTTCTGGTGTTATTTGTTTGGAGCTAGATTCCCCTACTGGTTCCCTGAATGGTGATGGTCTGATTCGCATAATCATGAATAGCCTGCACCATCCGAAGCCATGGTCGTCCCAGTAGCATACCATATGCTCCTTAGACATCCAGTACCAGAAAGATGGTTTTGAATTTCTCTTTGCCCACCCTAATCTTCACATTCTTGATCATACCAGCTACTTGAACAACTCTATGATCATCCATTCTAACCTTAAAGGGTGCTGGTTTAAATCGGTGATACCAAGCCTTTGCTGAAGATGTGCCCCCAAAATATTCACACCTGCCCCTCCATCTAGTATAACACCAGATAGCGGCTCCCATTGTTTCTTGACCTTGTAATCCACCTGGATTACTGGTACCTCATCATCTCTGACTGCTAAAAAATCAATTGCTTTGGCATCAGCTTCACCTTTTCTTTGCTGTTTGATAAACTTTGCTGGTTCAAGCAAAGTCTTCCCGATATTATCTAATTTGAATGTCAATGTATGAGTTCGTTCACAAATTTTGACATAGATCTCTTCTCTCTCCTGGTCAAATTTATTATCAAAACTCAAGGAATCAAGACTATCTTCACATTGCCAATCCTCTCTTCTGGTCTCTGTACTGAGCCTTGACTGACACTGAGAAAGACACTATGCTTTCCACAGTTCAGTGTTTTCTATTGCAGTCAAATCTCATTTCACCTACCCTAGATCATCCACCATTCCCTTCACACTATAGCTAGCATGGTCTCAAAGATTCTAGATCTTGATTGATGTGGATGCCTTTTCTGAGAAGACGAGGTTGGTATCTTCTGAACAACACGCGCATCAAAACTCTCTGGCTATTCTGGTAGCTTCTTAGCTAGG
Organism: Adiantum capillus-veneris; assembly: GCF_014529385.1. Lineage (NCBI taxonomy): Eukaryota > Viridiplantae > Streptophyta > Polypodiopsida > Polypodiales > Pteridaceae > Adiantum > Adiantum capillus-veneris. The sequence continues at coordinate 59,031,998 of NC_140944.1, read as the reverse complement.
TCCTCTGTGATCTTAACTGCCAGTTCTTGTTGCTCTGGTCATTCATCGACTACCTTGTCCTTGCCCTTAGCCTTCCAGACTGCTCTCTGTTAAGTTCATTTACTAGTCTGAGGAATGACTGGTTTCACAGGCTCATCTGGAAGTTCTTCAATAATCACCCCTTTACTGTGAGTGTCTGCCCGCACTGGAACTGGTTTCGGTGCTTTTGCCTCAGTAGCCTCAGTACTGTGTGCATCTGGACATTGAGCTGCAAAGTGCCCATTTTTCCCACAACTATAGCAGTTAAGGTTTTAATTCTGGAAATTTCCACAACCTCGGTCTTGGCTAGTACCCCCTTGGTATCTACCGTGCCTAGTACCAGTCCCGTTGGTACCTGAATTTTCCTATGTAGGTCCACTGGCCGTCTCTACTTTAGCTGATTGGGCATTTGTAAATGCAATTAGAGATAGATCCTTACCTTTCTTGAAATGATGGATTCAAATGCCACAATTATTCCATAGATGGCTATACGCTTTGCAATACATGCACGACATTCGTTGGAAACATGATCTCTGGATTTGCATTTGGAGCACCAGGTTTTCATCTTCCTGACTAATGGTGTGGTCTGACTAATTTCAACAATCTGCCTAGCCATTTTGTCGATTTTTTGGGACCAAGACCCTTTCTTAGCCTTGTCCTTGCTCTTTTCTTATGAACTACTATCAGACCTGTTGGAAGTTTCACTGGAGTTGGAATTCTCCGTAGAAGAGATGCTACTGCTAGACCTCCGCTTCTTATGGCTTCGCTCCTTCTTGGTTTGCTGTTCGAGCTTTAGAGCTCTCTGTACCAAGTCATTAAACTTCTTTGTGGGTGCAGGTACCTCTTGCTCTCTCAGCTTCTTGCTGCAAAATCCATTCAAAAACCATGCATGGAGTCTTTTTCTGAAGGTGGTTCCTGCAGCTGCCTGGTCAACTCTTTGATCTTTTCCACATAGCTTCTTACATACAATTTTCCTTGCCTGATCTTGTCCAGCTCACAGAGAATGTCTTCATCGCCTCTGTTGTTTGAGTACTCAAGCCTGAAAGCCTTGATTAGTTTATTGTAAGACCTGATCTGGCAAGCTGGATAGTGGTAATACCATTTTCTTGCCGCATCCTTTAGTGTTTGAGGAAAATACTCTCCCCAGTCATCTTCATCAATATGCTTTAATTCAGCATATTGCTCAAAGGCTTGAATGTGGACATCATGATCGTCTTTTTTCCTGCCTTTGAAACCTGGAAAAGAGATTTTTAAGGAAGCAGTGTAATCATGCCTGTCTGTATCATCTCTAGTTCCTCTGGTCTTGGTAGCTTGACTGCATATGGATTACTTTCTGTAATGATCAGTGTCGGCATCCCAGTGACCTTCCTTTTAAATTTCAGTCTCAGTCTCTACCTTGGCCTTCCTGCTTGTACTATGATGACTGCCTTTGCTACCCTTGGCCTCAGTTTGTCATGTGTGTGGACCTAGAACCTTGAGTCCTGGTTTTGCGTTTCTCACGCTCAACCCTCATCCTCCTTGAGTGACTGGAATGCTGAGAGTCTTTGGCCTCTTCAACATTACTTTGCTCCTCTTGAGCCTCAATCTCACTCTCGGGGTCCCTCTGAGTATTAGACTCTCTTGCTGACACTTTTGGAATAGGGTGGACTCATGTGGAATCAGTGCAAAACCGGGTTGACGATTTTTGACCACGACTGACTTTGGGCGACATGTTTATAGCTAGGAATTCTAGCTGGGAGACAGAGCTCACTGGTCTAAGAGCAATCAGCTCTAGCCACCGTGATCGCCAAAATGGGATGGGAGCTGGTCTCTTCAGACAGCTATTCCAGAGTTCAGAGCTACTGATTATCTAGGCGGTTCAGTTAGTGAGGACTAGAATTAAGGACTGGACTGAAACAGAGAACTCAAATGGAATAATGTACTGAAATAGAAGACACAAACTGGAAGACTGGGAATGGTATTATAGATTGAGATCAATAGCACAAAGATAATCAGTACAGTGTTCAACTGGCTTAAGCTCAGATGAAGTCCGAGGATTGATTATAGGAGTAAGTGATTATAGAGTTGAAAGCCAAAAGATTATGAAGCTAAAAGTCTAGAAGCAAGAGCCTGTAAGCGAAAAGTAAAAAAAGCCTCGGATACAGTGTAGCGACTCCTATTTATAGGCTTACAAAGTTACTATAGTAACTGCTGTAATTAATGCCAGTGTAGTTGTTCCCGCTGGTCGACCTTCTAAGGAGCAGTTCTCGCCTGCTGGGACCGTCCTCACCTTCTACAAAAGGCCACAATGACTCTATGAACACAATTGACGCACTTATCTTCATGCAAATCAACATAGGCATCTAAGACAAGGCAAAGCCATTTGACATCACTTGTGATGAGAGTGCGGCAGATAAAAGCAGTGGTCATTTCCGAGCACATAATAAATTTTCTCTTCTTTATTTAAAAAAATTAAGAGGTGATTCACGTGATCTCCTTTATAAAGCTCATCTAATGATGGTTGAGCACATGAAATGTGTGGCAAGTGGCATGCAACCAACGAGCCCTCCAAATATCTTGGTATATTTTCAATGGCACTCCAATCAACAAGACTTTTTTTAAAAAAGTGTGATGGGATTAGACACTACCCCAAAAAGTGATGTGGCTAGTGGTAAGACCTTCCCTTTGAGAAGCCCCACCTTTTGTGTCGCACTCTCGTGAGGCTAACGGGTAACCTAAACCCAACGTTTGGGAGTAAGCTAAAAAACCCGCATGGTGATAGCTCGGTAGTAGCACAAGGTTGTAAGAACACTTAAAACTAATGATTGGCAAGTATACCAAGAACTTATGGTGTCATGAGAGTAGAATTTAGTTCAAGGGGGCATACGATGACGATGATGCCAAGTATGGATGAAGGGGATGGTTGTTGGGGTTTAGGCTAATTTGGGCGGTGGACTGTATGTGTGAAAGCTTTGTATAAGCCAATATAAGGCCCTAAAAATCTAATAATATCTCTCTTTTTGATTTTGCTGTCCTCGGGTACTTCTTCTCTCATCTCTCTCTTCTCTACTCACTCTCCATAGCCATGTCTATACGTGAAGCTCGCAAAGATACTCAAAGGAGCACTACTGGATATGTCGTCACAGTTGGAGGCACAGTAGTAAGCTGGGATTCAAAGCTGCAACTTTTTTTTCCCTTCGCCGGAATATTCCTTTTCGTCGGAATATTATGGCGGCCGGAAAGTGGTCGGAAAATGACCGATCGGTTGGCCGGTAGTCAATGGACGGTGGCCGAATTCAAAAGCGGATTTGTCTCCACAAGGGCGGCCACACATGGGCAGATTGGAGGGTCCAATTTGGACTTGTTCACACAAGGGCGGCTACACATGGCTGCCTCTCATGAGAGAGGGCAGCCCTTTTGGCCTATAAAAGGAGGCCATTTCTACACACATTTTATAGTGTGAAGTTGATGCAACAAGGTGGGTGTGAGGTGGTGAGAGTGAAGCAAGGCGGGAGCTCTATTAAGGGTATAATCCCTTTGTAAACTACTTCTTGTTTTAAAGTGCTAAAGCCATTGAGTGGATGCTTTCCCGTGGATGTAGCCCACATTGGGTGAACCACGTATATTTGTGTGTACTCTCTCTCTCTCTCTCTCTACTCTATAATCTCGTGTATGTAAATCTGTCTCTCTCCATTAAGTAGTCTACTCAATTATCTATTTAGCTACGTCTTATTTCCTAACAACTGGTATCAGAGCAAGGTTTGCTCGTAGCTAAATTATCTCAAGGAAAGGATTCCTTGAATTAAGCGGGAGTTATGGCGGAGGAAGGGAAGCTCAATATTGAGAAGTTCAACGGCAAAAACTACCAACATTGGAAGATGCAGATTGAAGACTATCTCTACCAGAAGGACCTCTATTTGCCACTAGGTGGTCTTGCAAAGAAGCCCGCAACGATGGCAGATGAAGCATGGATTTTCCTTGATCAAAAGGCACTGGGAACAATCCGTTAAGCTTGGCGTCAACGGTGGCCTTCAATGTTTCATAGATGAAGACCACGGAGGACTTGATGAAGTCACTTGACGACTTCTATGAGAAACCATCGGCATCCAATAAGGTATTCCTTATGAAGCGCTTATTCAATCTAAAGATGGTAGAGAATGGTTCAGTTGCAGAGCACCTAAATGAATTTAACACAAACATAAATCAACTTCAATCGGTGAAAATCAATTTCGATGATGATGAAGTGCGAGCTCTCCTTATACTATCATCTCTACTGGATAGTTGAGACAACCTTGTGATGGCTGTAAGTAATTCTATTTCTAGCACAAATACTCTTAAGTTTGATGATGTTGTGGGTGTTCTCCTAAGCAAGGAAATACGAAGGAGAAGCACAGGAGAATCATCAAGTGCTGCACTGTTAGTGGAAACAAGAGGAAGGCCTAAGGAGAGGTTCACAAACCAAAAGGGTTGATCGCTCAAGGCGGAGCAAGTCACGCACAAAGTCAGTTCTTGAATGTTGGAACTGCGGCAAGAAGGGCCACGTCAAGAAGGATTGCTGGTCCAAGAAGAAGAAGGAGACAGAGTCTCAAGACAACAAGCCAACATTGGAGGCCAATGTGGCAGGTAAAGTAGAGCAAGATGATCTAATTCTCTCATTAGATAATGTGTCTAATTCCTGGATATTAGATTCCGGGGCTTCATTCCATGCGACACCACACAAGCAACATTTCCAAGACTACACCAAAGGTAATTTTGGGTATGTATACTTGGGAGATGATGAAGCTTGTGAGATTGTCGGCAAAGGTACAGTTTCTGTCAAAACTGCTAGCGAAAATGAATGGAAGCTTAAAGATGTTAGGCATGTTCCTTCTCTTCACAAAAAATTGATCTCTACAGGACGATTGGACGATGAAGGTCACAACATTGCATTTGGAAACAAACGGTGGAAGATCTCAAAGGGATCTTTGGTGGTTGCCAAGGGAGAAAAGGTCAGTACACTTTACTTGTGTATTGTTAGCATGCAACCTTCAACTTGTGCAGCAACTATAGAAGTTGACAGTGTGGTGTGGCACTACCGGCTTGGGCATATGAGTGCCAAAGGAATGCAAATTCTTCAAACAAAGAAGCTTCTACCAGGTTTGAAAGAAGTGGACTTAGAGTTCTGTGAAGATTGTGTTTATGGTAAACAAAAGAGGGTAAAATTTCAAAAATCAAGAAATGAAAGAAAAAATAAAAAACTTGAGTTGGTTCATTTTGATGTTTGGGGTCCTGCAAGTACACCATCACTTGGTGGCTCATTGTATTATGTAACATTCATAGACGATGCGGCTAGAAAAACATGGGTTTCTGTCATGAAGAATAAATCCGATGTATTTTCCATATTTCAAAGGTGGAAAGCCTTTGTGGAGAATGAAATAGGTACCAAGGTTAAATGCCTCATATTCGACAATGGAGGCGAATATTGCAGCCAAGCTTTTGAAAGCTTTTGTGCTAGCAATGGCATTCGGAGACAAAGGACAACCCCAAGGACACCTCAACAAAATGGGATTTTAGAAAGGATGAACAGGACAATCATGGAGCGAGCACGAAACATGCGGCTACATGCAGGTCTACCACTTGAGCTTTGGGCGGGAGCTGTAAGTACGTCTGTGTACTTAATCAACCGTTCACCCTCAATGGCATTGGATGGGGGAGTTCCAGAAGAGGCATGGACAGGTAAATCGGTGAATTATGCATTTCTCAAAGCGTTTGGGCGTGAGGCTTTCATGCACATAGATAGAAGCCTAAGATCAAAGCTAGATGCAAAATCCAAAAAGTGTTTCTTCATTGGCTATGGAGAAGGTGACTTTGGGTATCGCCTATGGAATCCTGAAGATGGTAAAATCTTAAGGAGTAGGGATGTAATTTTTAACAAGCAAAATATGTACAAAGATTACTTGGAAATAAAACAAACAAAAGAAGCACGTGATGAGTACATGGAGCTTGAGGACGGTGAAGAATCAAGGACTACAAATGGTGACAATGTGCAACAACGTCAACCAAATGAGGAGCCTCAACCTATTCCCTGAAGATCTACAAGAGCAAGTAGACCTCCAGAAAGGTTTGTTCCTTCCTTCAACCATCTCTTGATCTCAGATTCTGGAGAGCCGGAATCATACAAAGAAGCTATGCAACATGAATCCAAAGAAGAATGGACGAAGAGCATGCAAGTGGAGATGGACTCACTACATCGCAACCAAACATGGGAGTTGGTTGAGTTTCCTAAAGGTAAGCGGGCACTTCAAAACAAATGGGTGTACAAGCTGAAGGAAGAAGAAGGTGGGAAGAAAAGGTACAAGTCTAGGCTTGTGGTAACAGGGTTTTCTCAAAAGAAAGGTATTGACTTCAATGAAATATTTTCTCCTGTTGTAAAAATGAACTCAATTAAGCTTGTCTTAAGCCTTGTGGCCGCTCATGATTTAAATCTCAAGCAAATGGATGTAAATACGGCATTCCCTCACGGTGACTTAGAGGAGGAAATCTACATGCTTCAACCAAAGGGGTATGAAGTAAAAGGTAAGGAGAAATGGTTTGCAGATTAAAGAAGAGCTTGTATGGTTTAAAGCAAGCATCAAGACAATGGTACTTGAAGTTTGATTGATGGATGTTGGATCATGGATTCACAAGATGCAACTCAGATCACTGTGTCTACAAGAAGAATTTGGGAGATGGGAAATTCATCATCCTAATGTTGTATGTTGATGACACGTTGAATGCAAGTGCTAACATGCAGGACATCAAAGACCTAAAAGAGGAGCTGTCTAAATCTTTTCCAATGAAAGATTTAGGTGCTGCAAAGAGGATACTTGGTATGAAAATATCAAGGGACAGGACGAAGAAGACTATAAAGCTATCTCAAGAGGATTACACCAAGAAGGTAATAGAAAGGTTTGCAATGCAAAATGCAAAAGCAGTTTCTACACCTTTGGTTGGTCACTTTAAACTAACGAAGTATATGTGTCCAAAGACACAGGAGGAGATAGCCTATATGTCTAAAGTTCCATATGCTGCGGCGGTAGGTTCTCTAATATATGCTATGGTCTGGACAAGGCCAGACATTGCACATGCAGTGGGAGTTGTGGGTAGGTTCATGGACAACCCAGGTAAAGAGCATTGGCAAGCTGTGAAGTGGATACTTAGGTATCTAAAAGGGACAACAACAAATGCTTTGTATTTTGGAGGAACTGATATTTTTCTAGAAGGGTATGCTGATGTAGATATGGCAGGTGACAAAGATACTCGAAGGAGCACTACTGGCTATGTCTTCACAGTTGGAGGCATAGCAGTAAGCTGGGCTTCAAAGCTGTAACTTTTTTTCCCTTCGCCGGAATATTCTTTTTTGCCGCAATATTATGGCTGGACGACAGTCGGAAAGTGGTCGGAAAATGACCGATCGGTTGGCCGGTAGTCAATGGCCGGTGGCCAAATTCAAAAGCGGATTTGTCTACACAAGGCCGGATTGGAGGGTCCGATTTGGACTTATTCACACAAGGGCGGCTACACATGGCTGCCTCTCATAAGAGAGGGCAACCCTTTTGGCCTATAAAAGGAGGCCATTTCTAGACACATTTTCTAGTGTGAAGTTGATGCAACAAGGTGGGTGTGAGGTGATGAGAGTGAAGCAAGGCGGGAGCTCTATTAAGGGTATAATCCCTTTGTAAACTACTTCTTGTTCTGAAGTGCTAAAGCCATTGAGTGGCTGCTTTCCCGTGGATGTAGCCCACATTGGGTGAACCACGTATACTGTGTGTACTCTCTCTCTCTCTCTCTCTACTCTATAATCTCGTGTATGTAAATCTGTCTCTCTCCATTAAGTAGTCTACTCAATTATCTATTTAGCTATGCCTTATTTCCTAACAAGAGCAACCTATCAACCCCGGAGCTAATCGAAAGGATACCCTCTATTCAACCATGAATCCATTGGCAGGAGGAATGTAATCATAAATGTACAAAAACCTTTAACTCCTCACGCTTCATCAACTATGGGAAGCATACGCCTCATCATACAGGTAGGTGCATTGGCACCTACTCAGTATATATTGGGAAATGTAGTTTTTGTTGTTTGTTTAAAATACATTATGACAATTCTGGCTGCAATAGATTTTAAACTAATGTTTTATTATGATATTAAGAAATTGAAATACAATTCTTGTGGATTTGAACCCTCTTGTGAACATGATTCTATGGCTTACATCTCTTGGGAGGAGCTCTAGAAAGTTGGCATACCTTGGAATACAATACTATTGTTATATAATTCTCAAAAATTAATGTTAAATTTTTGCAATAATAGGAATATCTTCGCCTACTGATATATTTAGACTGATATAATTAACGCAAACTCATGCTGGTATTTGTGGCATATTGGTTCTGATGAAATGTTTGCAGGGGGTGTCTTGTGAATTGGGATGATTGGGGTTTGGAATATTGAGCCTCACTGAACAACTTGAAAAACATATCGACTTGTTGCACTTGCTATGCATAATTGTTAACTGTTGCAATTTGAATTGAAGTTTAGCTTGATGATTTTTGACTTGAAAATAGCACATTTACATTTTTATACTTTTGAATATTTTAGCTTTTGATTGGTTGCTAGAAGCCTTAAACATGATGTGACGGTCTTAGCAGAGATAGCATGGATTGGATATTTGAGAATTTGTCCATCTTATAAAGGAAATGCTGCCCAAATTTCTACTTTTTAGATCGGTAAATGTCGGTAAGTTCTTGACGTTTGACTGGTGTGGGTATCTTTGCTTATAAGGACATGTCATAACATAGAAGTAAGAAGAGTTTTGTTGATTTTAAATAGAAATTGATAAACATACACAATCTTGAAAAAACATCCAAACTGTGGTTCCCTTTTTCTTATCATTAATCTAATTTCTATTGGGCTGTTAGTTTCTTTGTAATTTTGGACACGGATAACAAGGGGAAGGGGTCACTGACACCTGTTTTCCGAAGTAATGCTAGTACTGACGTGCTTGTGTGCTTGGATGGTGGCAGGTAACAGGTCCTTTCCTTGGAATTACAAACATAACTCCAACTACAGTAGTGGCTCTACATACTGGACTAGTTCTACACACAAATACGTTTTCTAATCTTGTAACGTATTGTACATAGAAAAATTGATGTGGTTGATCAACTAATGTCAATACAGAGATTCAAATGTTGTATTTCTTGCCCATAGGTAATGTAACTTTAACTTTATTGATGATATATTATTATTCATCTATAAAGTCTAGTTCGATATGTAATCATACAATAAAATGTCTGAAAGAGTATTTCTGGTATGTAATCATAAAATAAAATGTCTGAAAGCCCCACCATAGATGCCCTAATAGCAGTGACAGAGGGGTACTAATTAGTAAGAGCTAACCAATTCTTTGCAACGTTTATCACAATAACAACTAGCACTTATCAGAAGTCTCTAGCATATAATGAAAAAGTACTACTGTCAAACATTTGTAACATAACCTTATCGTTTTTCTATGATGAATGACTATTGCACCTGAGTAGCTATGACAAATGTCTACGTTGATTTTTAGGATGAGTACATGTGAAGATCGAACTACAGCTCAGATTGGATAATAATACAATGTTTTTCTAATATATGTTCTTTTTTTACATTTGCATGACAAATATGTTCTTGGAAATGATTGAGTTTTCCTCACTTAGGAAAAGTGCCTTATTTCTGGTAGGTTCTTGACATGAATTTTTGCTTTATAAAGCCTTAAGGGTTTCATAAGAAATAGCACTGGTTTTTCCTAGCAAAGTTTATTCTTGTACAGGTAGAAACCTATCTGATTTTAATATCATACATGATCCTCAACATCAATCAGAATATGGATAGTGCTGTTTAAGAATATTTGATATAAAATAGAATAAGGGTTTCTTCTAATCTAAAGTGAAACTGGTTGCCACATAGAGCAACAATAAGCTTGATATTGAGACACACTAAATGAGAAAACTAATCTAAATGGATAACTTGAAAATGTTATTGAATTCATGAGAATGTACCAATAATGGCCTGCATTTTTTGACACACAGCTAATTCTCATAGGCGAGATACTATTTGTTTATGGTACTAAAGCCTTAAAATCTCCCGTGGAGGGTCTCATCAAGAGATGGCATTTACTGGATTTTTCTGAAAAATGGTCCCAATTAAAAACAATACTCTGCCCCATTTTTGGCAGATTGCTTACACTGGTCTTTTAAACCTTGCTTTCATTAGAACATATGAATACACCTCTCTCACCGAAAAAAGTCACAAACCATTTTTATTGTACAAGAGATCTACATAATTACTGTCCATTTTTTGCAAAAAAAGACTATGTCTTAACTTTGATGATACACTTGAAGTATATTGACTTTGATACATAGTTGAAAACATATAATAGTCTATAGGGTAGGCTGTAAGCTAATTCTTCAGGTGTGACATGGATAACAACTGGACCAACGTTGACACCTGTAATATGCACAAGCATAGCCAGTTCTAACTGAATGCTTTTGTATGGATGCAGGTAACAACTGGATCCTTGGAGGCTTTTCCCAAGGAGTGGATGCATACAAATACAACAACAAGATGCCAATTTGTTACGATCAAAGATCATATTATTGAGTATTAGATGTAGAGTGTTGTATTTGACAAAGAAAGGACATTCTATACACGAAATGTATACTCACTTTTATGACGTCTTGTTTTAATGTATTATTTAATGCAATTGTTTAAGTATGGTTCAATTATGAGGGGATTTTCATACATAAACACACACACCCTCTCTCCCTACTAGTCTTTGGTCGGATTAGTACCATACTTAGCATATGTATTTAAATAATACATTAAATAATAATAAAATTACTCCAATGTATCTTGACTTCAATCAAATGATTTCTATCAGGAGATGGGTATTCATACCATAAGAATTGGAGTACGTACTTACTTACTTTATGCTAAACTTATTTCGAAGTTGCTACTTTGATTTATTCGAACTTTAATCAAAAGATTTCTTTCAAAAACTCTAATAATGGGAGTGCAATTAGGGTTACCTATATTTGAACTAATAAAAACACGTAAATATTTTGGTACTTTCAAATGTACAAGCTAGATGAAGTTGGTAGGGTAATGTACATGGGACATTCTATCCCTATGAAAAGATGTGTGGTTGCAATTTTTCTTGTCTTATAGGATGGAAGTATATTACAGTGGCCAACATGATAAAAACCGACTTGATATATCAACCTGATGCATGAGAATCCAGGTACGTCTTTCATATTACCATAATCTCCTCCTATGAGGACCCCTTTATCGAGCAATTCACATATCAAACCCCTTTCAACACATCATACGTTAGATAATTGAATCTCTTTTCATTACAAAACATGATCCTTTTTTGGCAGGATAGTACAACTTTATGACTTTTAACCATAGTTTCTGATCGGTGGGTGATAGGTCCACTCGGTGGGGTATCCTCCACCAAGTGGATCTCTCCTTTGGGATGGGGGAGGGCCACACACACACACACACACACACACACACACACACACACACACACACACACACACACACACACACACACACACACACACACACACACACACACACACACACACACACACACACACACACACACACACACACACACACACATTGTACATCTGCCTTGTGAGAAGCGAATCTTCTTGGTAGCCCCCTCATGATGCGTTACTGCTTGCCTAGGTGATACATCTCAACACACACACACAAATTATGATGTCAATAGGAGGTTTTGATTTACAATATAGATATGGTGCCTATCATGGGCTCAATACTAAGGTACTGCCTTGCTGGCAACCTATTTACATCAACAACACACACATGATTCATGGTGTAGTGACAACACACCCCCTTCAAGCAAGGAATTGTGAGGAAGCAGTTTCTCAGTTTGCATTGGTTGGTTCATGCAGCCTACACACACCCTCTTTCATATATACACCTTCGGATGGCGGGATGTTGGCCTGAGCTATATGATGAAAAGATGTGCGATGGAAGCCATCATCAACGTCGGCTATGGACATTTTAAGATTACCCACAGGTAGGTGCCCGTGCACCTACTTAGAATCTGGCCATTTTTGGTTTTGCAAGATATTTAAAGATTTTTTGAAGTACAATGAATCTTTGCAATAGGTGATCTATGGTTATTAAATCTTCCTGTAGAGGGTTCTTCATGAGATAGCATATAATTTTTTGAAAACTTGCAATTGCAATATGAGGACTTGGCATGTGCTGTTATGGTATATAGGAGCCATAAAGGGTCTCATGAGGTTGTACCATACTTGTCTGATACAACTGCCAAGCAACTTTTGTTGGGTTTTCCAAACCCATGGGTATTATCCCTTTAAAGCATGCAGTTAAAGTCCAGTTTGCATGTGTGGGTTTGCATGGCTACAACTATATGTAAGGCTCTTTTTGAATCAAAATACAACGTGTGCTTTTTGTTGGCTATTGTGTTGATCTCTCTCTCTCTCTCTCTCTCTCTCTCTCTCTCTCTCTCTCTCTCTCTCTCTCTCTCTCTCTCTCTCTCTCTCTCTCTCTCTCGCCCTCGTTCAATTTTCTGTTGCACCTGCACCACGCAATGGTAGTTCCTCGCCTTCACCCCCCATAGCCCCCTCGATTTCCAACACTTGGTATCAGAGCTCCCAGGCGAGTGGGCATCTCTCAAGACGCTGAGGGCTGCCAAGGGAAGCTGCAGGTAATTTTGCAGCTGAGCATATCAACACGAGGCCAAGTCCTTCTGTAGTGAGGAGGGAAACTAGCATCACATTGGACGAAGGCAAGGAAGTACAGCAAGCCGGGACAGGAGGGATGGCGTTTTGATAGGCAACAGTGGCAAGGCAAGGTGTTTTGAGACGCTGCAGCAGATGCAAAATCAGGAGAGGCTGCTTCGCGCTATGTACAAAGGTTGAGGGCAACATCTCAAAATGTGTTGCAGCGGTGGTTGAAGGCGCAGGTCACGAAGTTGGCATCTGCAAAGCCTAAGGCATTTTAGAGGCAATCTCATAGAAAGGCTATGATTAAGTGCTGCTAGCTGTGAATAAGCTAACTAATTTAAGCAAGAGCCCATTCACGCTCGGCCTCATCCATGTGTAGCATGCCAAAATCTGCGGGTGATTTTATAAATGAATTGCCTTGCAATGCAATCATGCCAACAAAATCCAAGCAAAGAGAGAAAATCTTCCCTACTTTCGGTTTGTGTGACTCACGTGTATCGGACATTTGGGTATTGGGATCTCTCGAAGAGTATGAAGAAAATGTTTTGAAAGAATACATTGATACATTTTTTGATGGTCGAGGCTATGGTGGAGCACTATTTTGATATTTGCTGGTGGCTGGCCAGTACAATCAAGTTGTGGCTGGAAGCTGTCTAAAAATAGATGTCAATTTTTGCTTGAATTTGCTGAATCCATATCCAAAAATGATGTTCTCTAGTATCAGTTTGTCTTTATGTTGTCACGGATTTGTCATATTTTGTCTGTTGTCAGTCATGCCATGTCAAAAGTTGCATGGGTTATAGACACTGCCACACAGATAAGTGGTAAGACCTCCCAATTTTTTGTCAGTTCTCAGCCTATTTTTTTACCGCTTCTCGTGAGGTTACTGGGTACACCTTAAACCCAAGGTTTGGCAGTGAACCAAAAACTCCAATTGTGGTAGCTAAATATTTTGGCCTACACCCTATCTGTTCAAGGGGGGGTTACTCACCAAGCACCAGGTTATGGATACACCAAAATCCTTGGTTGTGAGAGAACCTAAAACTCACGGTTGCCGAGTATACCAAAAACTCAAGGTATCATGCGAGGGTCTGTCTAGTTCGGGCTTGAGGGGGGGATTGTTGGGTTTTCCAAACCCGTGGATATTATCCCTTTAAAGCATGCAATTAATGTCCAATTTGCATATGTGGGTTTGCATGGCTACAACTATATGTAAGGCTCTTTTTGAATCAAAATACAACGTGTGCTTTTTCTTGGCTATTGTGTTGATCTCTCTCTCTCTCTCTCTCTCTCTCTCTCTCTCTCTCTCTCTCTCTCTCTCTCTCTCCCTCGTTCAATTTTCTGTTGCACCTGCACCACGCAATGGTAGTTCCTCGCCTTCACCCCCCATAGCCCCCTTGGTTTCCAACAACTTTTTCTGTGGCTAGCTGTGGTACACTTACTGGGAAATTGGGTTTTGGTCACATTTGCTACCAAAAGCAGGTAGGTGCTCATGCACCTACTTAGAAATTGATTATGACATGATTTTTTAATGCTAATGCATGGTAACTTGGTAAAATTGGACTGCTTTGCATAAGTAAAGAACACTTAATTATAGATATGGCACGCTATTTTGATAAAGCTGTTTGACATAACATGATGAATAAGACTGAGATTTTTGGGGTGAATAATCTGCAGTGTTACTTTCTTGTCTTGGTTATAATAAATGGTACTCGAAATGGTTCATCTTGACATATAACAAACGATTGATACATGGAATACCTACTATTTGTGTTGTCGAAGCCTCAAAACTCATGTGGAGGGTCTCTTTGTGAGATGGCATATACTGGTTACCCGGTATACGATTGAGACTCTGTCCAAATTTGATTGGATTACCCTATTAGCCTTGCTTTCATTGGATTGTGCGGCTAATGGTTCTATTATTCATTAATTATTAGCATAACAAATATAATAGTCTGCTAAAATTGGCTGAACACAAACATTTGGATCTCATTGAATATGCATTCTCTAAAGAGGATTTTTGGTATGTAATCATACAATAAAATTTTGAAAACCCCAGCATAGATGACCTAACAGTGACACAAAGGGGAGGGCTACTAATTAGTAAGAGCTAACCGATTCTTTGCAATTTTTATCACACTAACAACTAGCTCTTATCAGAAGTCTCTAGCATATAATGAAAAAGTACTATTGTCGAACATTTGTAACATAAACTTATAGTTTTGCTATGATGAATGACTATTGCACCTGAGTAGCTATGACAAATGTCTAAGTTGATTTTTTAGGATGAGTACATGTGAAGATCGAACTACAGCTCAGATTGGATAATAGTCCCATAATAGTACAATGTTTTTCTAATAGATGTTCCTTTTTTACATTTGCATGACAAATATGTTCTTGGAAATGATTGGGTTTTCCTCATTTAGGAAAGGTGCCTTATTTATGGTAGGTCCTTGACATGAATTGTTGCTTTATAAAGCCTTAAGGGTTTCATAAGAAATAGCATTGGTTTTTCCTAGCAAAGTTTATTCTTGTAGAGGTAGAAACCTATCTGATTTGAATACCATACATGATCCTCAACATCAATCATATGATGGATAGTGTTGTTTAAGCATATTTGATATAAAATAGAATAAGGGTTTCTTCCAATCTAAAGTTAAACTAGTTGCCACACAGAGCAACGATAAACTTGATGTTGAGACGCACTAAATGAGAAAAATAATCTAAATGGATAACTTGAAAATGTTATCAAATTCATGAGAATGTACCAGTAGTGGCCTGCATTTTTTGAGACAGCTAATTCTCATAGGCAAGATACCGTTTGTTTATGGTACTAAAGCCGTAAAACCTCCCGTGGCGGGTCTCATCAAGAGATGGCATTTATTGGATTTTTTTTTAAAAAAATGGTCCCAATTACAAACAATACTCTGCTCAATTTTTGGCAGATTACTTACATTGGTCTTTTAAACCTTGCTTTCATTAGAACACATAAATACACCTCTCTCACCGAAAAAAGTCGCAAACCATTTTTATTGTACAAGAGATCTACCTAATTACTGTCCATTTTTTGCAAAAAAAAGACTATGTATCAACGTTGATGATACACTTGAAGAATATTGACTTTGATACATAGTTGAAAATAAATAATAGTCCGTAGGGTAGGCTGTAAGCTAATTCTGCAGGTGTGACATGGATAACAACTGGACCAGCATTGACATACGCACAAGCATAGCCAGTTCTAACTGAATGCTTTTGTATGGATGCAGGTAACAACTGGATCCTTCTCCTTTTAGGTTTAGTGGAGGCTTATCCCAAGCAGTGGACGCATACATATACAACAACAAGATGCCAATTTGTTATAATCAAAGATCGTATTGATTACTAGATGTAGAGTGTTGTATTTGACAAAGAAAGGACATTCTATACACGAAATGTATACTCATTTTTATGATGTCTTGTTTTAATGTATTGTTTTTTAATGTATTATTTAATGTAATTGTTTAAGTATGGTTCAATAATGAGGGGGTTTTAATACACACACACACACACACACACACACACACACACACACACACACACACACACACACACACACACACACACACACACACACACACACACACACACACACACACACACACACACACATTGTTCATTGACAAAATATTAACTCCCATTGCCATACATTGTTATGGACTTTGAGTCGAGGAGTTAAATAACAAGAACTTATGTGCTTTTTCACAATTAAAACCCCTCATTACCTACATTTCTTGGAACGATAATCTAGCCAGGTTCAAGTATAGTAAAAAGTTCACAGCAGCAGTCACTCTTTTCCAGGCTCAAAATTGCAAGTTGACTAAACTGTTGGCAGCTTTGCCACGAGCAGATGCTAGCATAACGAGAACTAAACCAACATACCAAAATGATGGCCAAGGACGTAGTTCGACCCGCAAGCATGTGGAAGCAAGCAGATGGTTGTTTTGACCTTCTAATGACAATCACTACTCAAGGAAATCAAATCTAGATATCCTATGTGCTTGTGACTGAGAGGTCACTACCCTATGGACTCTGATCCTATATCCCACCTATAACCACTTGGTGCAACAAACACGTATGAAGACAAGTAGTCTATTATAGGTCACCAATTCTCAACATGCATGATCCTAATGTGTAGCTCTTCTCATCACAAACCTACCAATATGAAGAAATATCAAAACAGACACACAATTTTCAAGATAACTCTCTCAGGAGCTCTGAACCAAAAACTCATAAACTTGGCATTGGTGTGTAGCCCTTATCGTTGCTAACTCACTGGTGGTGTCACCTTCACAATGGATGCTCTATAGTGTGTGCAACAAAGAGATAAGACCTCTCTCTCTCTCTCTCTCTCTCTCTCTCTCTCTCTCTCTCTCTCACCGTTCAAAGTAGATGCACAAGATTGATTAATTAAAAGTGTTTTTCTAGGGTTACAAAACTTTGTCTTTTATACCTCAATCTTGAGAGGTACATTCTCATCAAAAATAATTTCTCATCTAATACAAAAGGTTCTATTTGTTCATTAAAATTTATTATTACAAAAATGAGTGTTTCTCCAGTCAACACTCCCCCCCTCCAAGTTCATGTCGTCCCTGACATGATTGGTCCATGTGTTCTTCTGGTCTTTTGTTTGATCCTTTGCTTCCACTTGTTGGGTGGGCTTAATAGAATCACGATGGCTTGATCATCTTTAAGTAAGATTTATATTTGACATTGCCAATGATCACAGTGGGTCCAAAGATCTTGCTATCATATGTGAAAAAACCTACGTAGAATGCCTCTTCAAAGGCTTGCATGAGCAAGTTGGGTAAAAACATTAGCCGTTGGTAGAATGTAATATTTGTGGCAAGGGTTGAGTTGAGAGGTCATATGATAACTTGAGGAGGGTGTTGCTCATTGATAGTAGACTTGAGTCTATAGCTTTTTGCAGTGCAAACACCTCGATGTAGGCTAACAATGTCTTACATATTTTGTTGAGCGTCACGCATGTCAAATCAGGAGAGCCAATGAAGAGCTTAATGGAATGCGTTAGGGTTTTCACCATGTAAGTCCCACTTATTCTCTCTCCTTGTTTGGGTGGTGGGTGCTTAGGATACTTCAGCCAGGTTGGGTGCCTCTGCAAAAGCCTTGCGTGGTCTTTCCATGTTTGCATCCTTGGTACTGAGCAAACGGAGACATCATCTCTTACATGCTTTGGTGCATCAACCATGCATACTAGGTATGTTGGGTACTTTATAAGCCATCCTTTTCTCTATTTTGGCTGTGAGTCCACTATTTCCTTTGGTAAGTGCTTGATATTTGATATTACCTTCAAAGAGCGGCGTCGTCTCTTTGACTTGAATTTTCTTCTTTGTGGTGAGCACTTCATACTAGAGCAGTGGGTATGGAGGGATGACTGCATCCACTCTTCTCTAATTACATTTGTATCTAATCTTAGCACACATGCAGTGTGCAACACCCTTTGCTCCCAGTTTATGGATTCTTTGACACCCTCTTCAGTTGCCTGTTCAATTCAACTTTGGTGATGAGCCTCCTCCTCTGCCATCAGCTCTTGCTCTTCTTCTCGAATCTGTGGACGTATCTCCACCAATATGGGCTCTTCAGAGGTGTCTGAAATCTCCATCAACTCCTGTTGGGAATTGACTCCTAATTCACTTGGACCCAGATGGGTGGCTTGACCCCTTGCTCTCTCCACCTCTTGTCTCATTTCTGCCAGTTTGCTGCTGTACCAGGTCCTCTCTTTTGGTGGCTTCTTTTGCATGATTGACTAAGAGCTCTTGCACTGTTTCCAATTGGCGCTTCAACTGGTTGTTCTCTTCTTGGAGCTCTCACTTCTCTTCTTTGAGCCTCTCTTTAGTTGCCAAGGATCCATTTGCAATGTGGATTCTATCCCTTTGTTCTAACTTCAATTGTTTTTGAAGTGCTGTGATCTGAGCTTCCAAGGCATGTATATCATGGCTATCCACTCTCACACTCACTCTTGCAGCCCTTGTGGTTGCTCTTAGCCTTTCTATTGTCAATTTTTGGAGCTCTAATTTGTCTCTAAGTTAAATTAGCTTGTCACAAGTTGCCTCCAATTCGTCTTCCATTTTCTCTTTGTCATCTTGCAGATTGGCAATTTCTTTGGATACCTGAGCCAATTGGAGATGAGTGTATCTCTTTTTGCTTCTCAACTTCCCTCAGAGTTTTTCTTTGGGATTCATGCTCCCTTTTTGGACTCTTTGCTCTTTAAATAGATTTTTGCAGTTCTTTGGTGAGGTTGTCATGCTCTCTGATTAAATTTTCTTCTCTTGTTTTGAGCATGCTATTTTCCTCAACCACAGAGAGAGACCTTGTCCTGATTCTATCTAAGATTTGGTGAGGTGCCCTCACATCTTCTTCATTCTTAGCTATCACACTTTTTGCAGCTAACCTGGGTAGTGGCCTAGCCAAGGGGATTTGATGGCCCATTCTTAGTAGAACTCCCACTGGAGGAGGATGCCATGGATTCTCCAAAGGCCTCCATCTTGGCACTGGCGAAATTGGCACTAATGCTAGCACTCCAGGCCGTGATAAGTGCATCTCCAATTCCCTTCTTTGAGTGTCTTGGCCTTGTGGTTGTCTGTCTGTTGGTAGCTCAACAGTGACCTTGTCTTCTTCTTGTGCTTCCCTAACTTGTTCTTGTGGTTTCTCCTCCATCTTTTCTTCCTTCTTTTTGGCCCATGGCAGAGTTGAGGTGCCATACATAGCCTTGAAAGCATCTTTAGATGTATATTCAACATTAGTGAGATATAAATGCTCTTTTATTTTCCTTATCTTCTGGTGTTGGCTCATACACTGATGCCCTCTTTGATGAATCTTTTTGTTGAGATGTTGAGGGTTTTGGGCTTGGAGGTTGTTGGGTGGATCTTGGGGGAGATGGTGGTGGTGTTTTGATACCTCCTTCCCCTTTGGACTCTCTTTCCTGCTCACCCTATTCCTCAGGCTTCTCTTGAAACTTCCTCTTGATATCTTGAACCTCTTCAAGTGTGAAGGGCTCCAAATTTTTCTACTCTAACACCCTCTCTAACTCTTCATAGGCTCGGATGTAACAATCAAACTGGTCTTCTAAGGGTTGTGAGGAGCTGCCACCCATTTATTTTGGATCTGGCACCCAATACCCTTCAAAGTCACCCTTGAGTGCTCTCTCAGTCTTGAATTTCTTGATTAACCTTTTGATGCGAGTTGCCTTTTGACTTGTTGTCTCTTTCAATTTCTCTTCCTTGGTCATCACAATCTTTCCTTTCTTTTTTGGTAGCTCTTCCGTCTTTTCTTCTTGAACTTTCTCCAATTTTCTTTGGAGCCTTGTTAACCTGGGTAGTGGCACTGGTGGTTCATCTTTTGCATCCTCTTTAAACCTTAGCCAATCATTCTGAGCTGGTGGGTCTCGCCACTGTCCCTTTGCTCCAATTGCTTCATAAGCTATTTTTGGTAATATTTTAGCTCCTCCAATATACTTGGGTTTATCAATTCCCAAACCCACTACCTGTTCATGTAAATATTTAGCATAACTCACTTCCTTTGGTACACTGCTTCTCAGTGCCCAAGTGAAGGTGATGGCAATTGCATGAGGTGGTGTAGTGTACTTTTCTGGCCTTTTGTTGCAAACATGGAAGAATTGGTTGTACAATTTACAAATCCTGATGGTTCTTGGGTCCACCATGTCTTCAAAGATGGGTGTTGTTTTTATTTTGAGAATATACTTCCACGTGTCTCTTCTTTTCTTGATTGAGCTTCCATCATTATGTAACCCCAAGGCATTTGCTATGAGCTGAGGTGTAATTGTCACTTCTTTACTTCCCCCCTCAAGTGTACTGAGGACTATCTTGCCATCTTTCTTTGTAGTAGCCAGCTCATAGACTCTTTGCACAGATGTAAAAAATCCATATAGATCCACCCTTTCCAAATGATACTTTCTTTGTTTGCATATTCAATGAGTTCCCGTGGGATCATTGGTACATCCACTATATTGTCTTGTGGATCTCGAAAGGTCCCTTGGTACAATTTATGCCCTCCGCTTCTAGAGGTGCTTGATCCATCCATGCTTTTGTTGGCTTCAATGTTTCATTGGGAATTGTGAAGGGCTCAACCACTTCAATCATGTCTTTCAAGGTGAGTCTCTTCTTCTTTACTAGTGATTTACCAACTTCCATTGATCCTGCACGAACTCCAACTCCAAAAGTTAGTGTCTTTTACTAAATCTGGCAATTGATCATCTTCTAGCTATCCAATGAATTCAAAAATGAATCACAAGCTAATTAGGGCCTAAAGATACTATGTAAGCTAACAAAAGTGCATTTAGATGTTGAAATTATGATGTGGGACATCATACACGTATGATGTCTTTGTGCTCATAATAAGGTGAGATTTGACACGTGCATAGCTCATAGCATGTATATCACACACATATGCCTGGAATTGAATTTGAAGATGTATTGAGAAAGATATGGCCTTATAAGCTCTTTTTGGACTTTGAAATGGCAGAATGGCTATATTTTGGGTATATGAGGTTCAAATGACTTGAAGCTTGATGTATCGACTCATGAGGATAGGATATGCTAAAATCACTTTAGACTGCAAATTTGTCACCTTAAAATATCATACGTGTATGATGTCTACTGTCTACTTGATACTCATATGGTAGAATGTCCATAGCATGTATATGGCGCCTATATCATCAGAATTGAATTTGAGCTTGGAAATGGATTTGTAAGCTTAGATTTTTTCCATATGGGTAAAAATAGGTCAAATGATATCCAAATATAATGAAAATTTCCTGGCAAGCTAATGAAAACATGATAAAAGTGCTGGAGGTGTCAAAAATATTACAATATGTCAAAATAAGGGGTCTAGACATCATACACGTATGACGTCTAGATTGGATTTTTTGGCTCAGACTTTGATGCATAGTTTGCTTATGATGTGTACATCACTATGATGTGTTCAGAATTGAAATTGGATAAGTACTTAAGTGTCCAAGGCCATAAAAGGTGTTTTTGGCACTTGAATTCGTGAAATGAGATGTATAATGACCAAAAAATGCCCATTCATGTGCCCAAACTTTGTGTAGAGGCTATACATGATATGATATGATATGATAGTTGGATAGGCAAAATGCTAACAAAACCTCTATTTTATAGGTTTAAACATGCGTATGATGTCTATTATTGGAAAACTAATATGTGAGCATTGGGGTATGATGTTTATGCCATGTACATGCCTTGTGTAAAGTTTCCATGGGTTTCGAGCACTTCTATAAATAAGACCATATTTTTCTTGAGGACTCCAACTTAGCAATCTTTGACCAAATTGTGCCTCCATGTGGTTCAATTTGCGTGAAATTTGATATGTGAGGAACAGGACCAATCGCCAAGAGACCGAGAGTTGAACCAAACAGACGTGTCAGATCGGCTAATTTTCAGAAATGGGTCAAAAAATACAGTGGATCTAGGGATCCATATGACCACTTAGCAAGCTTTAAGCAAGTGCTAAGAGTAAAACTCATATTTGATTTCCATACTCAATTCGAGGGGTTTGGAATGACATTAGAAGGAAAAACACTGACATGGTTCCAAAACATTCCACCAAGGTCAGTCATGGACTTAAATACATTAGCTCAAGGATTCATAGCTGCTTGTTCCAAAATGGGGATCAAACACAATACGGTAGCTCAAATCTATAGCTTCAAACAAAAACAAAGTGAGGCTGTTAGGGATTGTGCAACTAGAATGAAACGTTACATTGCAAGATGCCCAGAGCTAGAGATACTGATGGGGGCGTTTCACAAGCCAAGCTCCCATACCCCTCTTCTCTCGTCCCCACCCCATGAAAACCCCCTCTTAGGGAGGGAGTGATAAAAGGCATTGGAAAAAGTAAGAAAAAAATAAAGTATGATTGTGTAAATATATGAGAAAGGTAAACTAGGCCACCTCATGCCTGCGGGGCAGCCCATCCCCACCTTGCCTCCTTTTTCTTCACTGTTGCCCCGCCGTGTGTCCCTTTTCCTCTCCTCCACTCAAAAGGTCAACCCCCTCTCTCTTTCCCTTGTCCTTTCTCCTTTCTCTCTCCCCTGAAGCTACCCCACCCCCTGTCCTTACCAATAATGCACCCTAACTCACATGCCACCTCTCCTATCTTCCAAAACAGTATACCCCACCCCCCTTTTCTCTCTCCTACACTCTCCCATGATCCAAATACCCCCCTCTCTCTCTAAAATTCAAAATCTCTCTTGTCTTGTAGCCAGATGGCCTCCCCCACACTCACACACACTCAGTTTCACTGAAAAAAGGTGCCCACAGACCCATCCCCACCTAGTGGTTACCTAATTTTTCTTGTGTTCACACACATCTGCACACAGATTCACCTCTGAACACACTCCCCTCTCTCCATGTCACCTCTCACTTTTTTTTCATCAACCGATCTCTCTCTCTTAGTCTCTCTCATGAGACTGTTGTTCTGGCACATATACACACAGCCAGACAAGTGGGGCCCACAGTCACATGGCCTATATAGATAATGATTTATTCATTTCTAAATTCTAGAATTTCTCCCCCCTCCTCCCCTATATAAAGAGGGGTCACCATCACACTAAGACACACACACAACATCACCAAAGAACACACTATGCACTGTGTGTGCCTAGTGCACACACACACACCCACACCATCACCATCACCGCAATCACCATGCTTGTCTTGAGCATGACCTCTACACCCTTGGCTATGGAAGATGAAGGGCAACTAAATGAAGGATGATGGCCATAATCCTCGTGCGAGTCCTCGCCATCAACTCCCACCTATCCGCCATGTGCTCTACCACTCTCTCCCTTCTCATTCCCCTACCCTATGCTCCCCATTTCATCGCCTAATTCTCTAAATCAAGCTTGAGGTTTTGTGAGTATGTTTTCTTGCAACGTTTTGCCCATGTGAGGTGTGCGGAATCGCCACCTAGTCTTGTGTTTTGGAGTGAGCTTGTGTATGTGTGAAGAGGTGTGCGGATTTGCCATCCTTTTGTGGTGCCTAAGTACTAAGCCGCTATACCCCCTCCCTCACTCTCTCTCTCTCTCTCTCTCTCTCACACACACACACACACACACACACACACACACTTGATCTCATTCCCTTTCCTCTTCATCATTACTCCCAAGCATCCATCTCTCTTGGATGAAAACTTTGTTATGGTGGTGTGTTGTTTGCGTCCTAGCCGCTGAAGCTAGGTGGTGCCCCCTGTTTGCTTTACCATGACAGGCTCGAGGCGCGCCATTCGGTCCCCGGTGTTTTAGAGGCCGTCGGGGTTCGGGGTTCGCTTTGCTCCCATCATTTGGTGCCCCCACTGAGGATCTTTTCATGAAACCCTTCAGTTTACAAGACTGAAACCGCTAAAATATTGTGAATGGATGAATGGCTAGCAGGATTTGCTAATTGGACGACAGAAGAAGAAGTGCTCCAAGCACAACTAGACGAACTCTGCATCTCCATTGAAGCTCGAGTGCCAGGCGTAACGGTAATCGATTTGTAGTGGGAGAGTCAACCAACACGCCAAACCCAGTGGATATACATAGGCCAAGTGCCAAGAAGAAGAAGGAGAAGGTCGAAACCATGTCCGCAACCTACAACCAACCCACAACAACAAAATGGAAGGAGCTCTACACAATAGAGAATCAACACTATTCTACTTTGAGAATCGGGTAACTCAAGTCACCGAGGTAATTATCACAGTCAGTTTTCAAGTCGCACCTGATGCTGCAACAGAGATAACGGAATCATTGGCTCACACTCTCACTAGAGAAACTAGGGATCTACTGAGTTTGTTTCAGGAAAGAACACCACCCTCTCCCACAAGCTTGGACAGTGACTAAGCACCTCTAAGCTTCACATGAATCAATACAACCTACCTCAAGACAGATCACACATACAACCACGTGTATGCTCAATCAAGGTAATACTGGATTTGAAGGCTCACTACCAGCACGTCATTGACACCATGCTGGGTGGGGAGCGATTTTTTGAGGTTCTGGCATCAGATCAACCATTTGTCTTACCTTTGGTACAAGGCAATGTACCGTTTGAAGTTTTAATCTATGTCCTAGTATAAGAGGGTATACACGCCTCCTTGTAAAGAAGAAAAAAACTTTTGCAAGTTAAGCAGTGTGTCTTTCTAGCTCTCTCTCAGTAATCATGGCAAGTGTAGAATCTCCAACATTTAAAGGAAAGAAGGGGGAGGATTTGGTAACAGACTTCCTAGATGACTTTGAAGTAGCATGTGTAGTGAGCAACAAAGATACGGATGAATCCCGGGTTAGAATCTTTAAGCATCTCATGAAGCTAGAAGCTAGATCATGGTACAATGCACTTCCACAAGCAACCAAGGATGAATGGGAACCCTTAAAAACCGCTTTTAAGAGGCGCTTTGGGGGAGGTACCACTTCAGAAAAGTTGTGGGACAAGTTGAGAGACTTGAAGCAGGAGGGTCTTTTAGAATATGCCACCTATGAGTCCAAATTTGTGGATTTGTGGGAACGGTGGGTGGAGTCACTGGCAAGGGGGGAAGCTGCACCCGATTTCCTAAAAAAAGATCGGTTCACGCATGGCTTATGGCCGCTTCTCAAGGAGAAGGTGAAAGGTAGATTCCTGGCTACGTACGAGTTAGCCGTTGAGATTGCTCGCCTTAAGGACAAGAAGCTGCGAATGAAAGCCAAAGAAACCGATTCAATAGAAGTAGGAACATCGCGTCGACCAGCAACTATGACAACCACCATTCCACCACCACCACCGGCTCTTGGGGTAAGAGGTGACCAACAAGATATGTTGGCCCATATTACTGACCAACTGCAGAGTTTGTCTGTCCACTTAATACAGCAAGGGAGGAGTCAAGAAAGAGATCAAGACCCTAAAAGAGCACGACGACAAAACAGGGAGTATCACTGCTACAACTACGGAGAAGATGGTCACGGTATGTACTACTGTCCCAAACCACAAAAAAACTATAATAGAGAAGGTAGGAGGAACCAATTGTCACCCCCTAGAGAAAGAACACCCCCACCCCGAGCACCAGCCCCACCAACACAAATTCTACGTCCGCCACAATCACCACTTACAATCATCCTAGGCCCACCACCAATTGGTACCCGCACACCAAGTATCATTGGTCTTGCAGAAGAGGTCAAGATGAGTGCAACAGAAGAAGGATCAAGTAAGAAGACTACTCAAAGAACTGAAGCAGTGGAACAAGAGGTTAAAGAATCAAAAGATGCTACCCAGGTGGGGGAGGTAAGCCAAGAAAATTGTGTTACAAATGTAAGTACATCTTTAACCTTGGATGAAATAGGCACCAAAGCAATCAGTCGACAACATTGGGCAGTAAGGGTAAGAAGGTGTAAAGTGTTGATTAGGCCTCGTCAGAGTAAGAGGAATGCAAAGGTCATGAAAGATAAAAGAGAAGAGGAAAACCAGCCTGTTAGCAAGGCTTTGCAGAAGGTGGACAACATATCAATCAAAGGGGAGGGCTTTGAAAACGGAAGCCTGTGCACCAGCATGGACCCAGGACAGTGTGGCAAGCTAAAGGAATCTTGCATCAAGGCAGTTTCACTAGAGGACCATAACAAAGAGGTAAGTATGACTGAAGGTTTGGAGTTGGATATTGCTCCAGAGGCTTGGCAGCCGAGCAAGACTTTATTGTGTAGTGTTATAGACTTGGAGATGGGTAATGACTCTAGTCTACTGAAAGATGTTATAAACTTGGAGATGGGTAATGCCTCCAGTATATGTGAGGATGTTCAGAGTAAGTGTGATGATCAATATGTTGCCAACCTTTTAAGGATGTTCCAAACTCCTCCACAACACAGCATTGTGTTTGCATGGGATACATCAGGCCTATGGCTATGGCTAGCCGCTATAACATATAGAGAGAAGATCAGCATGGAGATAAGAGCAAAGGAGCCATGGATAGACAAAAGCCTGATAGAATGCAAGAATGAAGACCTCATTCGCAATTTGGTACAATTTTTTACAAATAGTGCATCCTCTCTTTGGAGAAAGGTAAGTGGATTACGCTTGTATTTAAGCCGCAAGGTAGGTGGCTTGCTATTAGCATCAGTAAAGGAAGCTGACATGTTTGAGCACACCCAAAAGAAGCATGATATGCTTGCAATTTTTTCTAATGGCAGTAAGCAGGACTCTGAAGACAACTTGAGCTCACCACACCAACAAGGAGGCCATATATGGTGGATTCTTGGTACACTCTTGGGAATCATAATTTTCAGTTCTGTCTTTGCAGGAGCCAAGATGCTCATTTCCCCTCTCGCTACTGGTGGTTACAAATTTGGTCCAATTTGGCATGCAAATTTTATTGTTCAGACACTGCAGACAATGATCCTATTTTTCACTTGGGATCCAGGAGGACACTGGCACAAAGTTCTGGAAGCCATGGGCTTCCCCTTTAATCAACCGACACTATTCCAAGGAACAAGCTATCACCCGGACCTGTTACAGATTCATGAATATCCCAGAAATCTCACCAATGGCCAAATGGAATGGCTGATTCAGAAGGCAACTCGATATCGGATCCTATAGCTAAGCGGAAGAAGAAACAGATGAATGAATGCCTCTAGCCAAAAGGGGAGGGCTAATGATGGGGGCTTTTCACAAGCCAAAAGGGGAGGGCTAATGATGGGGGCTTTTCACAAGCCAAGCTCCCATACCCCTCTTCTCTCGTCCCCACCCCATGAAAACTCCGTCTTAGGGAGGGAGTGATAAAAGGCATTGGAAAAAGTAAGAAAAAAATAAAGTATGATTATGTAAATATATGAGAAAGGTAAAATAGGCCACCTCATGCCTGCGGGGCAGCCCATCCCCACCTTGCCTCCTTTTTCTTCACTGTTGCCCCACCGTGTGTCCCTTTTCCTCTCCTCCACTCAAAAGGTCAACCCCCTCTCTCTTTCCCTTGTCCTTTCTCCTTTCTCTCTCCCCTGAAGCTACCCCACCCCCTGTCCTTACCAATAATGCACCCTAACTCACATGCCACCTCTCCTATCTTCCAAAACAGTATACCCCACCCCCCTTTTCTCTCTCCTACACTCTCCCATGATCCAAATACCCCCCTCTCTCTCTAAAATTCAAAATCTCTCTTGTCTTGTAGCCAGATGGCCTCCCCCACACTCACACACACTCAGTTTCACTGGAAAAAGGTGCCCACAGACCCATCCCCACCCAGTGGTTACCTAATTTTTCTTGTGTTCACACACATCTACACACAGATTCACCTCTGAACACACTCCCCTCTCTCCATGTCACCTCTCACTTTTTTTTCATCAACCCATCTCTCTCTCTTAGTCTCTCTCATGAGACTGTTGTTCTGGCACATATACACACAGCCAGACAAGTGGGGCCCACAGTCACATGGCCTATGTAGATAATGATTTCTTCATTTCTAAATTCTAGAATTTCTCCCCCCTCCTCCACTATATAAAGAGGGGTCACCATCACACTAAGACACACACACAACATCACCAAAGAACACACTATGCACTGTGTGTGCCTAGTGCACACACACACACCCACACCATCACCATCACCGCAATCACCATGCTTGTCTTGAGCATGACCTCTACACCCTTGGCTATGGAAGATGAAGGGCAACTAAATGAAGGATGATGGCCATAATCCTCGTGCGAGTCTTCGCCATCAACTCCCACCTATCCGCCATGTGCTCTACCACTCTCTCCCTTCTCATTCCCCTACCCTATGCTCCCCATTTCATCGCCTAATTCTCTAAATAAAGCTTGAGGGTTTGTGAGTATGTTTTCTTGCAACGTTTTGCCCATGTGAGGTGTGCGGAATCGCCACCTAGTCTTGTGTTTTGGAGTGAGCTTGTGTATGTGTGAAGAGGTGTGCGGATTCGCCATCCTTTTGTGGTGCCTAAGTACTAAGCCGCTATACTCCCTCCCTCACTTTCTCTCTCTCTCTCTCTCTCTCTCTCTCTCACCTGATCTTATTCCCTTTCCTCTTCATCATTACTCCCAAGCATCCATCTCTCTTGGATGAAAACTTTGTTATGGTGGTGTGTTGTTTGCGTCCTAGCCGCTGAAGCTAGGTGGTGCCCCCTGTTTGCTTTACCATGACAGGCTCGAGGCGCGCCATTCGATCCCCGGTGTTTTAGAGGCCGTCAGGGTTCGGGGTTCGCTTTGCTCCCGTCAATACCTGTAGAAGAAAGACTAGTATCTTTGTTTCTATAGGGACTGCGAAACAAAGAACTCCATGCTATATTGTATAGCAAGAAGCATCTGACCCTAGAAGAGTGTGTGTCAGATGCTATTGACTTAGAAGACAATTGTGATATTTTCAATGAAGAAGACGTCCCTAAGGATAACCAAAGCGAGAAAACAACATCCACCAAACCAGCACAAGTAGGAACACCTGTTGCTGCAGCAGCACTTTCAGCCATAGAAGACATGCTCAAAAGGATGAATGACATGATGAATAACATGCAAAAAGCACCTATGAGGGGACCAGGGCAAGGGATTCCTCAACAGGGACAACCAATTAGGCTGCAAAAATGGTGTGCAATCGAGGATAAATGGACCAACCATGAGACCAATGAGTGCTATTACCGACCAAACTATGATGGGAATGTTCAATACGCACCTATTAGATAACAGGGACAACCATGTATAGATATCAGCCTAATATGGCCCCAGCTCAAAGACCACCGATGGGTATGGAAAGAACTCAACGCGTGTTGGGTCAACAGTTTCCATACCCTGGCCATAATGCAGTGCCTGTAAAGTACATGCATCTAGAGGGAGTCATAGATGAACAAGCACTTGTGCCTGTTACACCCTATGCTGAGCCTAGTTCATCTACAATAATGGTAGAAGGAGATTGGTATAATTCACATCCACCACCAATGGGAGAACCTATGACTTTTACCACATTAGAGCTTGCACCATTGTATTATATAGCTAATCAACGTGTTAGATCTCCTATGGTAAGTGTTAGGTAAAGGCGGTGTGCCTCACCGTGGTTTGCCCGTGTCCGCCGGCTAGTGTCCGCCCGGCTGCCCACATTAAGAATAAGGAGCTCTCACTCACATTCTCACATGGTACTCATAGAGTGAGATTTGGGAGCTCCACCCACATCCTGTATCCTGCTCTCTGTCTCCCTCTCTCTCCTTCTGACTCTCCGCACACGCACCGCATCCGCGCACTCACATCTAGTATCAGAGCTCGTTTCATTCCCGAAATCGCTTCCGTGCGCGCGCGCACTTTCAAGAGTGCAAACAGGGTTTCGAATTCGGCATCGGCAAATTCATCTTTTTGAGAGCGTTTCTAGGAGATGTCCTGGATTTTTACCCCCCTTTTGAAGCCATTCAAACCATCAAAAACTTCATTCGAGCTACAGTTGAGGAGCTGCATTTTTCAGCCCTCTTTTGGCAGTTTATGCTACGTTTTTGGGTCGAAACGGAGTTTTTTGTCATAGCTTTCACACTCGGACTCAGAGTCTACTTGGGGTTTTGACACGCTCCGAACGCGCTCGTCATATCAGAATTTTAAAATTCTGAACGCTGAATTTTCTGCAGTAGCAGTTTTTTATCGTGTGTCGAGGATTCCACACATGGTTTGCTCTCAAATGTGAGAGTGATATTTGCTGCAAGTTTCCTCATAGGTGGGAGGATAGGATGTATGCCTTATGTGGTTTGATGCTCAGGGAGACTAATGTGATTGCATTTTGAGCTCGACAATGTATGCCTCAAGCATGTTTTTTGGCAGTCACAGGTAGAGCAGATATTTGTGTACTAGATTTGCAGGTGTTTGCAATGATGTATGCAAAGTGTGGAGATTGGTGCATGCATTTGGATTGCGGTTTGATGCGCTTTGGTTGCTCATGGTTTTGAGTGTGCAGTCAGTTTGGTTATTGGTTTTGTGGCCGTTTTACTGACAAAACTTTGGCGAAATTTTTCGAGGAGTTTTATGCGCATTGTTGGTGCGATCGAGATTGCGATTGCTTATAGCACTTAGGATTTGTGTGCAATGTTTTTCCTTTTGGCTGGTGCATTGCGAGCATGTTTTGCTCTGCTTTTCTGGTCTTGAGCTGTGTGTGCTCGGTCATTTGAAGCTTCCAGTTTTGACTCCCGGCTACAGGTTGAGTCTAGTACTCCCACATGTGTTGCCATTTGCAGTTGAGAACATCTTCTGCAGTGTTTTGGCTTGCATACCAGTTTCGACACAGCAGGTGTCTTGAGCTTTTGCTTTGTGTATGCTTTTGTGGGATAGTGGTTGGAGATTACTCGCCATAGTTTGTGATCGAGCTTGGCTCTCACATTGACAGGTTTTGTTAGTTTGGACACAGTTTGGTGTTCTTGTACCCACTCTCGTAGGAGTGAGGATTTGTGTATGCTATGGTTATCTGGCACATTGGTCATTCATTGACACATTTTGGCAGCAGTTTTTCACTCACATATGTATGTCATTTGTAGCGCCGTTGAGTGATACTCTGGCTAAAGCGGTTTGGCTCTGTGTATGACTTTGTGAGGTGATTCCGGACGAGTACATTCCCGGATTGGCCATTTGGGCATTTGTTGTTGTCTCCATTGCGATTCACTGTTGAGTTTTTGCTCCAGTTACAGAGGAGACTCTACCAAAATTTTGCCACATATGTATGCCTATTATAGAGGCTAGTGCGCTTGACCTCTTGGTCACCTTCCTTGCTTGAGACAGTGGTTTGCTCTTGGGTGGGAGAGTCTTGTGATCTCGAGCATTGTATTGCCATGCTTTTGGCATGGAGACACTTCAGGTTAGAGGCGTATTAGGCATCGTTGCTTCAGGCGTATGAGGCAATGGAAGAGGCAAATGCATGGTGCTACTATGAGGACAGATGCTAGAGAGTATGCATGTGACGGGCATGTCACTTTTGAGTCTAGCTTGCCTTCAGACCACTTTGTGTCTTGGGATAGCACATTGTCTACGCGTTTTCTACTAGACGAGCATGCAGTTTTTCACATGACGCCACGTCGTGATTTGTTTTTCTCTTTCTCTAGTGGGAGACTTGGTTGTGTGCAATTTGCTGATGGTTCAACATATGACATAGAGGGTGCTGGAGATGTATGTATGTCCTTGCCTAGCGGTGCATTGCTTACGCTACGAAATCTACGTTATGTACCGGGACTCAGTCAGAGTTTCATTTCAGTGCATCAGTTGTTGCAGAGTAGTGGACATCGTGTACTGCTTGGAGAGCAGTCATTTCAGATGCATAGGGGATCACTGGTGATAGCCAGAGGTGGTAGGAGTGGTCTGGTATACCCTTTGCATATTTCTGACACACGAGGCGGTGTAGTCTCTGTGTATTTGTAGCCATGTTTGGAGCGAGAGACGAGACGTGTCTCTTTTGCACATGTGCTGCATGGAGAGCAGGTTGTGCATCTGTCTTGTGGTGACATCCATGCAGACAGTGGTATCTTTGGGGATGCACACCTTGGTCAGTCATCCGTTGAGATGACATCGGTTGAGCCAGAGACCGATGCATTGTTCTATGATGCATCTGATATGTTTGAGAGCGACAGTGTCTCTCAGACAGCTGTGTGTGATTGCAGTGGTGCTGATTTTTTGGTTTTGCAGTCATTCTCAGCAGATATGCCTTTGCCAGAGGATGCTGACATGGTGATGCATAGTCAGGTGGTTCTTGATGAGGATGCATATGGCACTGAGGTTGCTGATAGGGATAGGTTGGCACACATAGTGCATGTTTCGTCGGCTTTCGGGTCTCTCATGTCTGACCTTTTGGTCTCAAGACCTGATCTTGCTTATGCGGTTGGTGCATTTGCAATGGGAGTTGTCAGTCGTGCGATGACTGACATTGTCATTATGCATTGTGGAGCCATGCATGTCATCACTCGATACCTGCATCAGGAGTGTCATTGTAGATCTAGCCGTAGTGGTATGCATGTTGCATCTACACTAGAGCGGTTACAGAGTGAGCCAGTGGGGCATAGGTTGAGAGCCGTCTTCTCTCACCTCTTGTATATTCTAGTTGTAGGCTAGTCTTCTCGCCACTTATCGGCACACAGCCTTTAGTGGGAGAATGTTAGGTAAAGGCGGTGTGCCTCACCAAGCTTTGCCCGTGTCCGCCGGCTAGTGTCCAGCTGTCCACATTTATCTCCTTATTCTTTATACATACAAAGAATAGGGAGCTCTCACTCACATTCTCACATGGTGCTCACACAGTGAGATTTGGGAGCTCCACCCCACGTCCTGTGTCGTTCTCTCTCTCTCCTTTTCACTCTCTGCACACGCACCACATCCGCGCACTCATAGTAAGACCCATGATTAAGCCAAGAACTTGAAACTGTCATAACTGTGGTGCAAATGATCATTGGAAAAATGAATGCCCAGAGCCTGACAAGAACCTTAAGATAGTTGAAGCTTATTGCACACAATGTTGCAAAAAGGGAGGACACTTCTCTAAAGATTGTCCAAAAAATCCTTTAAACAAGGGTAAAACAGTCGTGAACATAGTCCAAGTGATACCTAGTAGCTCGTTTGAGTGAACTGATTGTTCCAATCAAGGTAATCACTAGAGCCCACGATAAGAAAAGAAACATAACTCCTGTGATAATTCAAAGAATACAAAAATTTACTCTCAAAATACCAAGAGAAGTAAAAGCAAAAGGTATGAGATGAGAAAACAAAAACAAAGGGCTGAAATCAAAGAGAAAGCAAAGAAACTATTCCAAAAACATGAAAGAAACTCGAAGTGACATCAAGAAAACCATTGTGAAATCTGGAGGATCAATTTTGGTAGAGAAAAATTTTGAGCCAATGAATGCA
The DNA here is from genome assembly GCF_014529385.1 of Adiantum capillus-veneris. NCBI lineage: Eukaryota > Viridiplantae > Streptophyta > Polypodiopsida > Polypodiales > Pteridaceae > Adiantum > Adiantum capillus-veneris. The sequence continues at coordinate 58,998,346 of NC_140944.1, read as the reverse complement.
GCCTTGGAAGCTTACCAAGCGGGACTTAAAGCAAGCCAAAACATGGAAAACAAATGAAAAAACTATCCTTCTCTAGACAAGGAAGCAGCTAAACTTGAAGCTTATCAAAATTTGGTAAGAATTACTCAAGATATGCTGGAAAAACAGAAACCCAAGTTCGAAAGTATGGAAAAACCTGAGGAGCTTGCGGTAGAACCCTGTAATGTCATTGGCCTATTTAACTTGAGAGTACCAAAAATTAATGAGAGTACTTTTGAGAAATGACTTTGTGAGCATAGCGGGTGAACATAATTGAAGATAGCAACATAATCATAGCAATTAGTTAACTTGACATGAACAATACTTTTGCAAGAGAGAGAATTTAGAGAACATGACAACAGTTGAGGACCGAATTTATGTGGAGCCAGTCCCCCCTCCAATAGGAATTTGTATTATGATTTCTCCCATTAAGAGAGACTTGTTACAATACAATCTTTGTGTTCCTTGTAACCTAGGTGATGCAATGAAGAGGGAAAGCTTCATGCATCACAAACATAACATAAACTTGAAGAAAGCTTTAACTATCCCAAGCCTAAGTCCCAAGACCTCAAACACCTTCGAAGGTGGAGAGCTAGCAGGGAATGAGGGTAGGGAAGAGGAAGAAGAAACTTTTCATAGGAGAAAGAATTAGTTCCTCACTTATCATAACTCTTCTTGATAGAATACAATAGCATAGTAATGAAGAATAAGGAGAGGGAAATCTTAAGCATTGAAGTATGGCTCTTGGTTGGATTTGCACTCCATAGCCAAGAGTGTTGGTGTAAGCTCTCAACCTCTACTTGCTTGGAGACGGAGAGGGAGCTCTTGCACTTTGCATAGCACACAATGAGAGTGTTTGTGAGTGTGTGTGTGGGTGAGTATACCTTTTAAGCAACCCCCTAGCTTTCTTGGGTCGACCCCCCCTTGTAGCTCATGCTTGAAGCTCATTGGACCCCTCCAGGCCTAGCCAATCACAAGCAAGAGGCATTACAAGCAGCAAGGGTAGCCTTGAGAGAAGTGTCCCCGTTTAACCTTTGAGAGAGAGGAAATGAAAAATGCAAAATCAATTAATTAAATATCCTAAATTATCATTGGACCCCTTGGGTGGCAAACCAATAGGCTTCAGGCACACCATGAGGGCAACATGAGGAGGAACTTGACAATTGTCCCTTCTCGTTTCTTTGTACCATGCATGCCTTGTGTGAGTGTGTGGGTGTTCTCTCTCATCCCCCCTCATGTAGGGCTCGCCCCCTCCTTGTAGGGATTGAATATTTGACTTTTTGACACCTCAAGCCCCTCATGCATAGGCCCAGTTCCCACCACAAGCTTGGCCCTTAAGCACTTTAAGCTTGGGCTGGGTTCTCACCTCAAGTGCAACCCTAGCATCTCAAGCATGTCAAACACCTCAAGCATCTCAATCATCAAGCACCTCAAGCACCTCAATCATCAAGAACCTCAAGCACCTCAGTCAATCAAGCATGACAAGCAGGACTAGCACCTCAAGCTGGGTCGGGTTTTCGCCTCAAGCTCAGCCCTAGCTTACCTAAGGTCAAAGGACTTTTACACAGATTATTGGAGGTCTTCAATGAAGCTAACCCTAAGGTATTATGCTCCATTGGTTAGACTTGTGATAGTCCATCTCTTATTGGGGCCCCTTTACCATTGACCCAGTGTTGAGATAGATCTATAAGCACATGTGTATATCTTAACACTTGTTTCCATTTATTCTCCCACATTAAGTGATCAATTTAATATGAGAAAATAATTTGAGTTGGTTAGATATTAGATATTAGAATTTATGATAGAACCATTAAAGAAAAATCCAAAGTGGTGGTAGAACCCCACCTTGAAACAAAAGATCTAGAACTTATAGTGCCGGACAACGAAGATGCCGTAGACCGAATTCCATTCATAGAAGAAAACTGACCAGGACACTTATGGGAAAAATTTAGAGAGATTAACAATGGGAGTCTAGCTTTGAAGTCAACTCCTATAGAGGAAGTTTGGTTAGACAACCTACCTCCTGATATGGACATGGATGTACAATCCTTGTATGGAGATTGCGACTCTGAAGCTTCAGGAATGTCTAAACCATTGACTTTGGAAACATTACCCTCTTAATTTGAAGATAACTAAGATGAATCCATAGTGTATAAAACCACTCAAATAAAGAGAGCGGAACAGACCCTAGAAGTAGACAACATCCATTCAATCATGTCTACACCCATTTAATGCACTCTTACTTTGGAAGATTTGTTAAAAATCAGACCATATTTATGGAATGATCTACAGAACTCTCTAGAGAAGGTGGGGATAACAGGGCTAGTCGCAAAGAATTTGGGAAAATTGAAACACGAATTGGATAACAACGATATTAGATCCATTTCAATGAACAAAGTTGGAGAATACTACAAAGGGGAAGAAGGAAACACAATCCTTCCAGCTTCCATCTTGGTTGAACAAAGACACACCTATTTGGATGTACGGAGCCTCAAAAAACGGGAGCTTAAAAAGAGAAGAATGTATCTTAGAAAGGGATTGCATAGATGAAGCCTATGTACTTGAACCCTTTCCAGAGCATTGTGTTTGAGCCATTTGAGTGGATTCAAATTTTAGCAAAAATAGATGTATGTGTAAATACGTGTATGCCTATTCAATTTTGCAATGAGGACGGTTATGACATAGTTCCCATACAAATTGTTTCAACCCTTCACATTGAAGATGAAATTTAGGAATCCAAGGAATTGATGAGAGCTCAACAAGTCTTTTCATACCTTTACTATGATGCAACCGATGAGTTAGAAGAACATTCAGCTACCTCAGATGATTCGGGGTCAAAAAAGAACATGTGAGAGCTAAACTACTCACTAAAGGAGGGGAGGAAAAGTTTTTTGACTTTCCAAACCAGAAAGCAGGAAGACAAAAATAGTATAGAAGAAAAAGAGACACGAGAAACTTGAAAGCTAGACCTATGCCATTAGTCTCCAATAGAACACAGTTTTTAATGCAGATAGATGCACATGATTGTGTTAAGGACAAAATCATTGGTAGATATCCTTTAAATGAAAAACAGGGAATGTCAAAAACTTTGAGAAAAATGAGAAAGGAAACTCAAGTAAAACCTAAATACCAGGACAAGGATTCAACCATGACACGAGTTGATCGAAGAAAGAAATATCAAGAGTTGAAAAAATCTCCAAAGGAGATATATACAACTGAAATGGAAACCACTGAGGAGGATGGTAAAGATGTAATTAGTGTTCCATCCCATTACAAGAAGTATACTCTCTAAGACCTAAAAATCATAGTCAAACAACCTATCAGGGAACTACAAAAACAGGGCGATTCCTACGAAGGACCTGAAAACGCAAAAAAGATAGATGTGGCCAAACCAGGAGAAGAGCCTAGACCTGCATACATTGCAAATGACCCGATGGAAGAAGAAGAAGAGCTTTTGTTAAGCTTACTAAAATAATACCGAGATATCTTTGCTTGGTCTTATAAGGATCTCAAGGGTGTTCATCCAGAAATCTGTCAACATACCATACCTATGAGAGATGATGCAAAACCAAGTAGACAAAGGCCATACACATAAAATGAGACATTTGCAAGGAAGATCAAGGAAGAGACTGAAAAGCTAAAGGAAGTTGAATTGATTTATGAAATTGAACACACAGATTGGGTGTCTCCAATTGTGGTAGTACCAAAAAAAAAAGGAAAATTACGAGTGTGCGTCAATCTCAAGAAAGTGAATGCAGCTACCATTAGAGACAACTTTCCTCTTCCAATCACTGAGCATGTTTTAGAACGATTTGCAGGAAAAGAAGCTTACAACTTTTTAGATGGCTTTTTGGGATACAATCAACTTTTGGTTGACCCCAAAGATTAGCGTAAAACTGCCTTTGCAACTGAATGGGGTATTCAATCCGGGTTGATCATTTTGAACACCTCAAAAAGGAATTAAAAAAATGTAGACTTAATAGGATTTACTTAAATCCTGAAAAGTGCACATTCATGGGTAGACAAGAAAAAAGTCTTGGACATATAGTGTCTAAGAATGGCATAGCTATTGATATGGATAAAATTTATGTTATTGCTAGTTTACCTAGACTGACAACAGTCAAAGGGGTTCAAGCATTCATGGGACATTGTGGATATTACAGACGGTTCATTTACATGTACGCTATAATTGCAAAACCCATGTATAGTTTGATTACACACTTTGAATGGATTGATGAGTGCAAAGAATCCTTCATAAAGCTTAAGCAAGATCTCACCTCAGCTCCAATATTGAAAGCACCAGACTGGAATAAGATATTCCACATACATGTAGATGCTTCCAATTTTGCCATCGGGTGTATACTAGCTCAACCAGGAGACGGAAAAATTGATTTTCCTATTTCTTATGCTAGCCAACAGTTGAATATGACAGAGAAAAACTACACCACCACCAAAAGGGAAGGACTAGGAATGAACTATAAAAGTATAGATATTACCTATTAGCTAACAAATTTGTATTCTTTGTGGACCACCAAGCCTTATTATACTTGGTCAACAAGCCATGCAACGAATCTTGAGACTTGGAGTATTTTGGCCAACTACGAGGAGGAATGTTCACTCGTTTGTAAAACAATGTCCTCAATGTAAAAAACAAGCACCCATACCTCATGTAACATTGTTTCGAATATCACCTGTTCCTAAGTGGAATAACTATCTAGTTACTTACTTATCAAGCCGAACATTTCCTGAGGATATGAGTAAACGCACTCAAAGAGAAATTGAAATTGAAGCAAGAGACTATGCTCTTATTGGAAATCAATTGTATCGGAGAGGTAATGATCAACACTTGCATCTTTGTGCAAATGAAGACGAATATATTCCCATTATAGAACAAGCACATGCTGGACTAGTTGGAGGTCACTTCTCTAGTGAGACAATTGCAAGAGCAATCTTAATGGCAGGCATATGGTGTCCAACACTTTTCACAGATGCCAAGGAATATGTTCGAAGGTGTGATGTATGTCAACGAGTAAAAATGCCAACCCGTGTAGATAACATGCCTCTAAGACCAATGATGGGGGCTAGAGCTTTTGCAAAATGGGGTACAGATTTTGTTGGGCCAATACAGCCACCTACTTATAGAACCCACGCTCAATATATCATTGTCATAAAATCTAATATCTAATATCTAACCAACCCAAATGATTTTCTCATCTTAAATTGATCACTTAATGTGGGAGAAAAAATGGGAACAAGTGTTAAGATATAGACATGTGCTTATAGATCTGTCTCAACACGGGGCCAATGGTAAAGGGTCCCAAATGAGAGATGGTTTATCAAAGAGAAAGGCTAACAAATGGAGCATAAGACCTTAGGGTTATCTTCATTGAAGACCTCTAATAATGTGTGTAAAAGTCCTTTGAACTCAGGTAAGCTAGGACTGACCTTGAGGCGCGGGAACCCGACCCAGCTCGAGGTGCTTGTCCTGCTTGTCATGCTTGATGACGAAGGTGCTTCAGGTGCTTGAGATTATTGAGGTGCTTAATGATTGAGATGCTTGAGGTGCTTGACATGCTTGAGATGCTAGGGTTGCACTTGAGGTGAGAACCCAGCCCAAGCTTAAAGTGCTTAAGAGCCAAGCTTGTGGTGGGAACTGGGCCTATGCATGAGGGGCTTGAGGTGTCAAAAAGTCAAATATTCAATCCCTACAAGGAGGGGGCAAGCCCTACATGAGGGGGGATGAGAGAGAACACCCACACACTCACACAAGGCATGCATGGTACAAAGAAAGCAAAAGGACACTTGTCAAGTTCCTCCTCATGTTGCCCTCATGGTGTGCCTGAAGCCTATTGGTTGGCCACCCAAGGGGTTCAATAATAATTTAGGAGATTTAATTAATTGATTTAGAATTTATCTAGTCCTCTCTCTCAAAGGGGAAAGGGGGACACTTGTCTCAAGGCTACCCTTGCTGCTTGTAATGCCTCTTGCTTATGATTGGCTAGGCCTGGAGGGGTCCAATGAGCTTCAAGCATGAGCTACAAGGAGGGGTTGACCCAAGCAAGCTAGGGGGTTGCTTAGGGGGTATAATCACCCACACACACTCAAAAAAACTCTCATTGTATGCTATGCAAAGTGCAAGAGCTCCATCTCCTTCTCCAAGCAAGTAGAGGTTGATAGCCTACACCAACACTCTTGGATATGGAGTGCAAATCCAACCAAGAGCCATGCTTCAATGCTTAAGCTTTCGATCTCCTTCTTATTCATTAATATGCTATTATGTATGCTAGCAACAAGACTTATGATAAGTGAGGAACTAATTCTTTCTCCTACGAAATGTTTCTTCTTCCTCTTCCCTACCCTCATTCCCTGCCACCTCTCTCCACCTTGGAAGGTGTTTGAGGTCTTGGGACTTAGGCTTGGAATAGTTAAAGCTTTCTTCAAGTTTATGTTCTGCTTGTGATGCATGAAGTTTTCCATCTTCATTGCATCACCTAGGTTACAAGGAACACAAAGATTGTATTGTAACAAGTCTCTCTTAATGGAAGAAATCATAATACAAATGCCTATTGGAGGGGGGACCGGCTCCACATAAATCCGGTCCTCAAATGTTGTCATGTTCTCTAAATTCTCTCTCTTGCAAAAGTATTGTTCATGCCAAGTGAACTAATTGCTATGATTATGTTGCTATCTTCAATTATGTTCACCCGGTATGCTCACAAAGCATTTCTCAAAAGTACTCTCATTAATTTCAGCTACTCTCAAATTAAATAGGCCAATTCCATTACATTGGTATCAGAGCATTTGGTTTCTCTTTTATTGCTTAAGAAGAGAGGTCCTTAAGTAGCCTATAAATGGTTGATTTTGTTAATTATATTAGGGTAAGTGGAATTGGGATCTATTATCGGTTTTGTTGAGCCCACTATGTGGGGGATGGTGCACACCTCGGGAGCTTTGGACTTAATAATGGAGTCTTTTTAGACTTGCCTATGGCTTTACCATTATTGAGCCATAAGAAGTCCAAAAGGAGCTAGCCCTTGACAACTCTGCTATGTTTGACCTACTCCTCTACTCTCTATAATTAACCACTTCGAGCCGTGGGTGTAGATACTTAAGAGCCAATTTTCAAAGGCTAAGAGGAGTGGCAACTAAGGTTTTGAATTGCCAAAGCATACACTAAGTACATACATAAATTTTGTTAACATGGCTGACAATAATCAAGAGAGTAGAATGAACATTGATAGATTTGATTTTTCACATGAAGGTGCTAATGATGATGCTCCCATGTTTGTGAATTATCTCGTCACTAGCTTGCAGCAAGCTATGGGAAACCCTGCTTTGCAAGCCAAAGTTACTCAACAACTTCGTGGTTATGGAATTTTCCTTCCTCTCCAAGAGGAGAGAGAGATTAGGAGGCCTCTTGAAGAGACCCCCAAAAGAAGACTCTCTCCCATTTGAGAGGAGGAATCCAAAGAGAAAGAAAGCAATGATAGTTTAAGTTCCTCTGAAGATGTGGCTCCACGAAGAGGACGGTCTAGACGATCGCCCACTCCTCCCAAGAGGAAAAGATCAACACATAGTCCTCTCCTCATCACTTTGAAAGGCAAGAGAGGAAACAAAGAAAGAAAAGGGCTAGGAAGAGGTCACCCTCTTCTCCTTCTTCTTCGCCTTCCTCCTCTTTCGACGAAAGTTATGGCTATTCTCCTAGAGAATACAAGAGGGAAGGACATTGCAAATCATTTCCTGTATGGCGAAGGTCACAAAAGCTAAAGAAGTTCAAGGAGGGAGGAAAGAGTATATCTTTTCTCACCTATGATGGCACCTTTGGTGCTACCAACAAAGTGTTGGCCTTCATCCAGCAATTTGAAGCGGCCTTTGGAGACGAGGGCTTCACAGATTCCTCCAAGCTACGCCATGTAACTATGCACTTCCAAAAATTAGCTCGTCAGTGGTGGCTAGCCTTCGTGGCAATGGTGAAGCCCCAAAGACATGGAAGACTCTACGAGTTTCCATCATGAAGCAATTCCTTGCAAGAGTGCGAAAGACAAAGTGCTTACTGAATGGCACAGCTTGAAGCTTCTCTCTCATGAGTCTATCCACAAGTACGTAGACAAGTTTTGGGATTTACATCTCAAGGCTACTATCTTTCAAAAGATAGACTTTGCTGAGCAAAGGCAACAATTTTGTGCGGGATTACCTGAAGAGATGGCCGAATACATCAACTCTCAATGGCCTGGTACTATTAGCAAAGTAATCCATCACACCATGGTTGCTTCACGCATCAATTTACATCAAGGGGCTAGACATAATGTCAAGTCCATGGAAAAAAAAGATAAAAATGATGCAAAGGGGAAAACCAATGTTCAAAATACTTCCCAAGTCACTTCCAACAACAACAACAATCGGTCCAAGGAGAAGGGAGTTTACAAAGGTAAAAACAAACTCTCTCCTGAAGAGCTTGAAGCTTTTCGCAAGGACCATAAGTGTTTCAAGTGTGGGGAGCAAGGACATGGCTATCGTTCTTGCCCCAAGAAGAATACTCGCAATGAGACTCCTAGGGATTCCACCATCGAAGCTCCAAAAGAGGATGCTCATTGAAAAGGATCATCACTTTCCTATGCTTGGGGAAAGGTAAGAGAGCATGATGCCTTCATCTTGTTTGACCCTGGCTCTACTCTGAACTTCATATCAATGGAGTTGGCCACCAAGTTGGGCATTCAAGCTTTTGAGATGGGAGATATGGTAATGGGGCTGACGCAACTTTCAAGGGACAACAAGCCTCTGTTACTCCCTTGATTTGGAAGTTGAGGCTTCATGTCCAAAGCTATGTCGACAAAGAAGACTTCATCTCTCCTCTCCAGCATGAGGATGCTATCCTAGGGGCACCATGGTTTGATCGCATGGCTGCCAACATGAAGTTCCCTAAAAGGAGAATCTACTTTACCTACAGGGGAAAGAACATGTATATAGATGCTAGTGAGCGTGGTCACACTATTACACTTGTAAATCCTCTTGCTTTTGATAAGTCAATGAAGAGCTCAGTTTCTGCGTACATGATTTTTGTCAAAGAGTCTCTAAAAGATACTAATGTTTCATCAAATGTAAATGGTAGGAATCAAGAAGAGTTAGACTTGTCTAATTTTCTAAAAGGATTCCAAGATGTGTTCATTGATGATATCCCTATGGACTTACCTCCAACATGAGGGGATGATGACCATCGCATTGAGCTCCTTCCATGAAGCTCACCGCCTAACAAACCTCCTTATTGAGTCTCACAAGCTCAACAAGAGGATATCATGAGGCAAGTATAGGAATTGGTAGACAAAGGGATGGTGATGCCTAGTTCCTCTCCCTTTTGTTCTCCAGTACTTTTAGTGCAAAAGAGAGATGGTACATATCGTATGTGTGTGGAATATCGAGCACTAAACCATATCACTATCAAAAATAGATTTCCCGTACCTCGGGTAGAAGATCTGTTTGATAAGCTACAAGGCTCTACCTACTTCAGTAGGATTGACCTTAAGAGTGGCTATCATCAAATAAGGATAGTGGATGAAGATATCTTAAAGACCGCGTTTCGCACAACGTTTGGTCTTTATGAATATTTAGTCATGCCTTTTGGCTTGCCAATGCACCAGCTACGTTCAATTATCTGATGAAGAAAATTTTTAGACCATACCGCAAATTCACTGGAGTGTTCTTTGATGATATCATCATCTACTCCAAGTCTTTGGAGGAACATAAGCAACATCTCCAAGTGATTTTTCAAGCATTGAGGTAAAACAAGCTTTTTCTCAACCAAAAGAAAAGCGAATTCTTCCTTCAAGAGATTCAATACTTAGGTCATATTATCTCTCACGATGGTATCCATATGGATCCATCAAAGTTAGAGGTAATAAAATCATGGACTAACCCAAGAAATCTACATGAGCTAAGAAGCTTTATTGGTATGTGCGCATACTATAGACGCTTCATAGCAAAATTCTCTCAAGTAGCAGGACCACTACACGACTTAACTAAGAAGAGTGTTAAGTATGTATGGACTGCTAGGGAGAAAAATGCTTTTGATAAGCTCAAAGATAAGCTTACTTCCCAACCAGTTCTCATGCTTCCGGATCTCTCAAAGCCATTTGAGGTCCAATGTGATGCTTGTGGTGATTGCCTTGGAGCAGTTTTGCTTCAAGAAGGGCATGCCATAGTATATGAGAGCCAAAGGCTCAATACTGATGAACGAGTCTTGGGCATTTATGAGAAAGAGATTTTAGTTGTTCTACATGCCCTAGACACATGGAAGCACTACCTATTGGGGACTCCATTTATCCTACGAACCGACCACCAAAGTCTCAAGTATTTCATGACGCAAACCAAGCTTTCCGACAAACAAATGAGGTGGGAAAATTTTCTTTCGCAATTTAATTTCCATATTGCTCACATAGCTGGTAAGCACAATCAAGTGGCCGATGCACTTTTACGACGACCAAAAGTTAATGCGGTGTCTATAGCTACTCACAATGATCTATCCTCTATGATAGATGAGTATGCTACTGACCCTGACTTTAGAGACATAATGTCAGTCCTGCTTTGGGGAAGAAAGAGGAACCATTCACCTTTCAAGATTGTTAGCGGGTACGCCGCGACGGGACGATGGAGCACAACGAGAACATAGACCAACAAACTGTCAATCCGAGGACGTAGCTGACCCGACTAGGGCATGGAGGCAATCTCTGGGTTTTCAACTCTGAGCTAGACACGAACAACACTCTACATTCACTAATCCTACCACAACACTACCATAAAGCAAAGAAACAGACAACTTATCCTACGAAACACTACAAGCTCAAAATAGTCTCAAATCATATCAGAATGACTCGAAATCGGAGGGTAAGACTCACAAGGACATATCCTACGTGGTCAAACACCTAAACCCTAAAAACCATAACTGTAAGACCTCTAATCGCTGTCGCGATAGACTAAAAATAGCAATTTCCAAAGTGTCCGAAACTGATCTACAAAGACATCAACACGAAGAGCTTCTCGTTCCGATTCTAACGACTACTCGATCATTCAGAACGGATGTCATTTGAGGTACTTACGACCAAATATAGCTCGTAGAAGGCAAGCTCGCGATGTGGTCCTCGGCTTGCATTGCTTGCGTCGACGCGGAGAGCTCCTCGATGCTAACACGCTCCTACTCTCATATCTGCAATGTGATTAGTGTGTGCGACGGTGTGTGTGCGTGAAGCTCACTACTGTGTGCTGTAGAACCCACGACTGTATATTTATTGAGATAACGTAATGTGTTTTTTACAAAGCCTTAGGTTTCAGCTTATATACAAAGCCTTCAAACCTAATGTCCGGCCAAATGACCTGAATTGTCTCTAGGCTTCTATAGAGCTTAATTACAAGAAACTGAGTTGGCTTTACTCATTATACAAGCATCTGTGGCCAAAATCCAAGTGCCGATTTAAAATATGAGATTCCCGTAAACATTACAAAAGTGGCCGTAATGGCTCAAAATAATAATAACGGGATATTCGATGACGTCCATGAACTCGTATCTTCATGTTGCAGCATCCATCTTCATCTTCATTACTTATCACCATCTTCATGTGAAATCTTTATAGAATCTTTGTGGAATCTTTGTGGAAACGTTGTTGAAAGGGCATCCTTTCAACACTCTCCCCCTCCGAATTCTTGTCGTCCTCGACAAGACCCTATGCCTTTGTTGGCCTTGACGAGTTCTTGATGCCTTGGTGTTGGTTGAAGTTGTTGTGGCAGCCTCTTCTGTAGTTGGTTGCTTTGTGTGATGTTAAAGCTGCCTTGAAGTTGTACCTGTAGTGAATCTGAATCCTGGAACTCTCCCCCTCCGATTGGTTGTAGTATCTTGAATTGCATGAGGTTGTATCGACTTGTTGGTGCAGCAGGTCGTTGTCATTGTAGCTCGAGTTTGCTTTTCCTGTGGTTGTTATCTGGAAGTCGTACCTGTAAGTTGACTTGAAGCTTTGTCAAGCTGTTTTTTGGCCTCTCCCTTTTGACTTGTCAATAGATTTGCAATTAGTAGTGTGGGGATATCGTGGTTCTTCTTGTTTTAGTTGTTATAAAAAAAAAAAGAGTAAAAGTAAAATGTAGCGTATATACAAAATGAAGGTCTTAGATACCTGGATAAGACTAAAGGGAAAAACCCAGTGGGAAAAAATGTCTTTAGTCATAATTAAATGTGAGGCTATATGTACTTAGGTCTGATGTTATAGAGTTATGCTGAGTTAAAGTACATATGGCCATATGGCTACTAGTATGGACTTGATATACATGGATAAGTGTTAGTAGCTTGAAGTCAGAGTCATTGTTGTTGAGAAAAGGCTTATAAAACCTGTTTTCGCTTGGTCATCGTCATTTGTTTGTGTAAGTGCATGGGTGGAATAAAAAAGAGTGCCTAATGCATATGTCCAATGATGGGACATCTATATGCTTGCACAGAGTTATGCATGTTAAATAAGATGCGGTGTGAGAGAAGAGTATTGATGGGTTCTTCATGGAGTTAGTGTAGCAAGAAAAACATATAGCATGAGTGCTTCAAAAGCTTTCACTACTCACAAGAAGGGTTTTTTCTGTCGAGGTTTCTCCACTCTTCCTCACTGTTTCAAGTGCATGAGTGTTTTTGTTTTGACTACTCCACCTTCTCTACCTTATATATTATATGGACTTTGACTCTTATGCTCACCTCTTCCAGCCTGAGCAACATGACTTTATGTATGCTCAACTCTCCAGCTTGAGCTTATACCTATTAGCTAGACTCATAGACCACATAAAAATATTAACTTGAAGCTTGGGTCTGACACTTCGCTCATTTAGTGGCTTAGCTGCCCGACTCTAGACTCTTATGCCATGTAAGTTTAATGGCGACTTAAACTTACTTGATCGCGGCCTGAAATCCAATTCCATATGCTTTTGATGTTTAGGCCTTTCTCGTTAGTTTCTGTTTGAGATGCCATGTTGTCCAATACATTGGCATATATCTGCTCTTCATTCCTTGGTAGCAAATGGTGGTCGCTTGATGAGACAGGTATTGATGTTGAAGCAATGGTTGATGAAGTCTTCTTCTTCCAGATAGTGTTCTTCAAAACTGTGACCTCCGCATTTACCGTTGCTTTCTTTTTGTTGTTAAGAGGCTGTAAAGGAGTTGTGTATCTTTCTTGTTGTTGAGCCTCAATCGCGGATTTTGGAACCCACATTGTTCTTGGGCCTTTGCCACTTGCCTTGTTTCTTCCTTGACTTGATGGTACCTTGTCTTTAATTTCCAAATATGGCTGTTACTTTTGTAAAAGCCTTGCTCTTGTAGTAATTGACGAGGGATCCATCGATAGGTTGTAGTACGCTTGGGTGTAGCGGGTGGCTGCTCTTGATTTCTTGATGTTTCTTGCTTTTCCTGGGTGATTCCTTGATAAGCTACTACCGTAGGTAACCAGATTTGAAAGTTACCCTCATAGAATCCTTGTGCTTCAAGTAACTCGACTGGAATGAATCTTTGGACTTGCTTGGAGGTGATCTTCACTTGACTTTGTTGGGTAGTCTGGTAGAATTCTGATTTCATTACCCAGACTTGTCCTATGGTTTGTCCAATGAAAGACCTTCTCTTTTGCTTTTTGTACATATCCTTTCTCTTGGTTGAGTTTTGTGATTGACGTTGACGGCTTTGTTGATTCCTGACTGAGTGGTTGTCATGGGATGGATATCGCTAGGCTATCATCTTGGGCTTGTTGACCCAAACATCTGAATTTCCTTTCTTGTAGCCTTGTGCAATAATTGACGCGCTTGATGTGATCCATCCTGCTACCTTTGCTTGTTGAGGTTGTTCCTGTGATTGTATCCAAATTGGATCATTAACTTTAATATGTGCCTTGGATACTAGCACTTGGTTGACCTATTTTGACTTCCTTTGGAGACTTTCGGGTGATGGAAACTTTGGTTGATAGACTTTTTGCTTGGGTTTCCATTGTTTTGTTGATGATTTGGCTTTTGATGTAGAGGCTTTGTCTTGCACTTGCATTGGCTGGGCTAGAGACTGTGGGCTTATTTTAGCTTTGCCTTTTTCAATAGCCAAGAATCTTTGAACTATTGTAGGCTTGACCTCTGTTGCCACTTGATAGCTTGTCGTGATGACCATTGTTGAAGATTCAGGCTCGTTTTCAAAGACTTGTGCCCATGGCTTGGACAAAATCAAGTGTGTTCCCATTTGTCGAGAATCTACCACCAAGAATTTTTCTTTGACATTCTGTGAGTGTAGTTGGAGAGTAGCTTTTGCAATCCCCACACTTATAACATCCACTTCAGGTGAGAGATTTACCTTTATCTGAATATCATAAAGCTTTGGCTTACCTAGAAGTAACCACATGCCATATGGAATGACATTAGTCATGGAATTTGTATCAATTTCTGCCATAAAATTCATCTTGACTCCGTCTTGTGCACTTAGCAAAAAGTTGATCTTCTTTGGTACTAGATTGCCTGTGTTCTCTTGAGTGACTTGAGCAATCTTTGGCCTGGACTCCTTGTCGTCTTCTTCTTCATTTTTTACACTTCTGATTTCATCTGTGTGTTCTAGCTCCTGCTTGACCACCATTTCCTCTGATATGTCTTTTGGAGAGACAAGATCAGCATTTGGTTCCTGTAGAGTCATAGGCTCTTCTTCCTCGATTTTAGCTGTTGAAATGTCACCAATAGTGTCTGAACTTCCTGTCACTTGCTGCACCTCTTCTTTGATTGATTCCAAGTCTTCATATTGCACATTTGTAGGCGCTGGACCTGAAGCATCTTCTTTGGATCTTAGCCCTTCTTCCTGCAACTTTGCTTCATTGACTTGCGGCTCCTCCTTTGTACTATGCATTCGAGTTGGACAGTTTGTAATCAAGTGTGTTATCGCACAATGATCGCAAAGAGCACCTATTTCTATATGACTAGTATTTGGGCTAGGTATTTGGTTTTGTGTTATCCCCATAGCTGATAACCCTGTTTCGAACTCATACTCAAATTCGACATCTCTCTCACCCATAACCCTTAGCATGTAGTAGGGGACTATGTCATACCCATTCTCATCGCAAAATTTTGTTGGTGTGGTCTCATTAACACAGACATCCAAAGTAGCCAATATCTGAGTCCACTCTAGCGGTTCTAACGCCTCTTCCGGAAAAGGTTCTCTTATGTAAGCATCATCTTCTACGATCCTCTCTAAGGAATTCTCATTTCTCCCAAAGTCACTACACTCCGATGCTCCGCACATCCAGATTTCTTTCTTTTTGCCCATCCACGGATGGTTTGTTGATCCACTTTGTGTTGCAGAATCAAAATCTTCCACGGGCGTTCTAGTTACATCTTGGTAACTATGATTTCTCATATTTACACGTGTTGTGGTTTAAGCATGTCTCAAGTATAGATAATCATAACCCCAATCTTGTACCATCTTGAGTTGCCTCATGAATGGTCTTCCAAGGATGATTTCATAGTTATTTTTCTTGCCAAAGTCAACTATGGAAAAAGTATGCGCATACTCTATACCACAAGAAGACACTACTATCACTTCTAGCAATCCCATGGGTCTTTCCACATGCCCATCCGCTAACTTTAATTTTATTGTGGTTATTCTAAAGGCAGGCCTACCCCATTTCTCCCATATTTGTTTTGTTGCTATGGCAATTCCTGCTCCGCTGTCAAGTATAGCTTTTGTTTCAATCCCATTGTACTCGACAGGCAAAGTGGCATTACCATCTTCTCCTTCACAGTACTCTCCTACTTTGTTCAGAGGTACCGGTCTTACATTTGATCTAGGATTCTCGATCTCATCTAGCGCTTTTTCCACGAACCTTAACGGGCTTTTGATCCCAATTTTTTCCAAGCATTTTCCTATATCCGTCCACATACTTGGCCTAATTTTCAAAAGTTCTGCCAATGTAATTGTGCACTTCAATGGCGTGGATAGCAAGTCAGTCAAAATTTTTGTGTCCAATTCTTTTGTCCCCCCTAGCCTCTGTGATGGAACTCTCACAATCTCAGACTTTGCCTCAAAATCTCCCATGTACTGTGGCAAAGTTCTTAACGATGCAGGTCTATTGTCTTCGGAGGCTATCGATCCTACGTCACCATGATATGACCTCACATCAACACTCATTTGTGGTCTATCTAATGTGATTTCAGGAAATGGTGCTGGTCTAGCATCCTCTTCTCTTTTTTGGGCATCTCGGACAGCCTTCCATAACTCCTCTGGCCACTGCTCCTCAACTATAGGAACATAGGGTGGGAAATCCCTCATTGATTCATCTATTGTATTTTGGACTACCCTCGAGTCTTGCGACCTTGGCAGTGGTTCTTCCCTATGATCCACCTCTTGTCTAGGCAATTCGTCTACTTTAATGCTCTCATCTTTGTGCACTGGGGTGACTATCCTATCCTTCAATTCTGGTGGAGGTGGTTCTAGCAATGCTTGAGCAGTTTCAATGAGCTGCTTACACATTTCTAGCCTCTGCTTCTCTAGTTCAGGATAAGGATAAGTCATCCATCTTTGTTCTAAGGTCTGTCTATTTGCCAATCTAGCCTCATAAGCCTGTAAAATCGCGTCTAAAGGCTCATTCACTTTGTCCACTAGGACAGATCCTCCTGAACTAGCACTCTTCGGTGCTTCAGCTGGTTTAAGGGTTTCAACTTCCCTTTGCTGTGTCTGCTGCTCTTGAGTTGTTTCGAACTCAGCTGTAACAAAATTTTCTTCTCCTTTATCCCTTTCTAGTCTCTCTTTCATTCTAGTCCTTCTTGCTCGTCTAGAGTTTCTACGGCTTTTGGAACTCTTACTATTCTCTCCATTTGTAGGCTTCTGCTCTTGCACTTTTGCTTGTGCTCTTGTGACAATGTTTACTGGAGAAACTTGCTTACTTTCATCTTCTTGTTGTTTAAGCACCTGTTCTTTTGCAATGGTTTCTTGCTTTGTTGTTGTTGTCGTCTCTCCTTTTGTTGCGGCTCGTTCTTTCTCTGATTTGCTGGTAGAAGGAAAGGTAACATGTGGTTGCATTTTACCTTTCTTTCTTGGATGCTTAGGACAATCCAAAATCATATGTGTGATTGCACACTCATTACAATATACATTTATCATGATATTATGGTGTGGACAATCCTTAATCAAGTGATCACTACTACCACATCTGTCACATGGACGTATTGGTTGCTGTGGAAATACTTGATATTGACCTTGAAGTGGCCTCTGATCTACCACATTTCTTTCTATTTGAAGCTCATGACTCACATTTGCATTTCTAGCAGCTATGGGTCTTTCACTTAAGAACACTTGTTCCGCTACAGGATGATATCTAGGCGGTTGAGACATAACATGCTCAAGCCCTGGTGGAGTCTTAGGTCTATAGTCAGGACAATTTTGCGTCGGATGGTCCCCTTCACATGTCATGCACCTGCTCGTTGAGGAACTCTATAGGCTGGTACTCTGTTAGAGTGGTTGATGCGTTGCATCACATTCTCTATGATTTGCTCCTCAACATTTACTTGGTTTTGTCCTAGATTCCCTCTTTGACCCTCAAGATCAGCGGTTTTCTTTTTCTCACTCGCATCATTCATCTTCTTCTGACCATCGTCATAGAATTTGCAATTGTCAACTAGGTCAACTGCTGCTTTGGTCACCTCTTCCAAGGTTTGGTATCTTTTCATGTATAGGTCCTTTTGAAGATTCTCATTCCTAATCCCTCTGATGAAGCATAGGATCTGACGTTCTGGCGTGGGTAACTCTTGGGTAGGACATCTAGCAACATATTGCTTGAAACGCAGTATTGCATGTCGCAATGTTTTTGTTTCGCCTTGTTTAAATTCCTGAATCTTAGGAAGGGTGTTATGTTTTATGCCCCTCTTGGTGAATTCTTGAACAAATTCATCCAACATTTTCTCAATGGTTGTGAACTCTCTTCGGTTCAATAGTTCAAACCATGCTTCTGCATTGTCCTCCAATGTAAGTCCAAAACCCTCATACTGCGTGTGGAAGTCCTCTACTTGTTCTGCTCGTAGGACTTGCTTGAAAGCCGAGACATGGGTGTATGGGTCTCCTATGCCATTGTACTTTCTTTTTACCCATTTTCTTAGCTGAGATGGTCTTATACTTTGGGGTGCAAAGTATGGAACCATACTCCTCTCTGGTATCGTTTCATCTCTCGTTATCGCTCTAGGAGGAAATCCAGGTGGTGGTCCCGTCTTTGGAATTCTCTTAGAAGTTCGTGTGTTTTGTGGATGTATCTAAGGTCCTTCATTGACCAAATATCCACTCATCTCTAATTTGGTTCGCGGATTTGTGCTTTCTACAGCTCTATATTCTCGTCCATACTTGTCAACAAATAAAGATGTCCATTGTCGGTCGACCTCGTATGTATAGACATATAAGAGCTTGTACTCTGTCAGTTCATCTGGGTAGGGCTCTAAGCAACTGTAAAGGTTGAATTGATTTCCATTAATATACCTATATAGTCCTTCACTTTCATGGTTATATGTCCAAACTCTCTCCACAAAATTGGTCTTTATGTACTGTAGGTTTGGAAGATCTATTCTGGGTGGGTACTCATCTATCCAAGTGTGTTCAAGTGTTTTGGTCAGGGAAAATCCAAAACTATGTCCAAAACCGTGAGCGTTTTCTCACAATTCTCTCAAATTGTCGGTTTTAGACACCCCTGACTTCCGGATGCATTTTGAGGCTTTAAACAACGTTTTTTTGAAAACTGACCAAAATGCATGCCGTTGGCAACCATGTTGGTCAATTTACTCTAAGATCTGTAGTGCTGCTCTCAAGCTACGTTTTGATAAAAAAACTTTTGGAATCGGAGTCCGTATGTGAAAGTTATGACCAAAATAGTGAGATGTAATTTGGAAAGTTGCTCTATTTGATGTTTTTGCAAGTGGTCAGTTTGAGCCCAAAATTGGTGTGTGCACTCCTTAGGCAATGATAAACCCATTGGTATACTTGGTTTCAAAAATTTTCTCAATTTTTTTTCCTCTGTTGTCTATCGCGATAGACTCACCAAATACCCCTTGCAGATGGCCAAATGCACTCAAACTTTGTGTACAGGGTATAATGGGCCTTCTGAACCCAAATATGAAGTCAGATTTGAATTTTGATTTTTCTACAGTGAATTTCTGAGTCTATCGCGATAGACTCACCAGAGTGTTACTGGGATACAATTGTTCAACTGTTTTTATAGATTTGAGTTCCCCCTTCTCTTGAGATACTACTCACCAAGTTTCAACCAATTTGGAATAGTTTTCCTTTGTAACTTGCATCAAACAACAGTTTCCTTTTTGATCTTATGAAGTAATCCTCTTAGATGCACTTACAATACTCCAAATTTACTCAAAATTTAACCATAGGCTCACAACAACATGTAGAACAAGGCTCTAAGGTCAGTTTTCAAAATTTTCAATTTTTGTGAAAAAACCCTAGTCTATCGCGATAGACTAAGCAGATTATTCAGTTTTGAAAATTTTCCAGATTTCTCTTCACCACTGTGTTCCCTATGCTCTGTACACCTTGCTCACCAATTTTCACATGTTTTGGACTTTTTCTTAGGTCTCTAACTCCAACTCTAGAATTCTGAGTCTATCTGATCACTAGAAAATAGACTTAGGATGACTTCCCAATTGTCCAAAATCCACCAAATTTTGTGTGTAACCTCCTGAGAGGCTAAACAAGCTATGCTCCAGAGGGTTTTGAAAATTTCAATTTCTTTGGCCCTGCTTTGAGTCTATCGCGATAGACTCAGCAAGTACCCCTTTTATAGGTCAAACTTGAACTTTGACTATACCATTGTGTTCCAACACCTCTACTTAGTCCTCCTACCAATTTTCAAGTGGTTTGGACTTTTACTTTGTCAGTTAGACCAGATATGGTGTCTTCTACAAGCTGAATCCTCTCAAATGGTCTTACACCCACTTTCTGATGTCCAAATGACTTCAAAATTTTTATGTGTCCTTG
The DNA here is from genome assembly GCF_014529385.1 of Adiantum capillus-veneris. Taxonomy (NCBI): domain Eukaryota; kingdom Viridiplantae; phylum Streptophyta; class Polypodiopsida; order Polypodiales; family Pteridaceae; genus Adiantum; species Adiantum capillus-veneris. Next base: position 58,978,329 of record NC_140944.1, on the reverse strand, counting down.
ATAGCACCTTTCCAAGCTATGCCACAGAGGTTTTTAAAAAATTCAGTTTCTATCACTGGGTTTTTAGTCTATCGCAATAGACTCACCAAGTATGCTAAAATGACACTTTTTTCAAATTTTCTCTTCACAGATGTGTTCCCTACCCTCTGTAGATCATGTATACCAAGTTTCATAAGGTTTGGAAATTTGGTCAAGTCCCTTTACCCAATTTGTCTCTGAAGTCTGACTCAAAACACCAGACTTAAGGTTTCGTGGTCAAGCAGGTGTCTAAGTACACTCAATTTTTGGGAGTAGCCTTGTATTGATGTGTTTTACCTATGGTATGAGGGGTTTTGCCTGTTTGTGAGTCTATCTCCAATTCATCAGTCTATCGCGATAGACTAGGCAGAGAGCCACTGGAAAGTATTTTTTTCTCTATTTTTGGACAGTTTGGTCCCAAATACTCCTTACACTCAGAAAAAGCAAATTCCCACTTAGATGCACAAGCACTGATGCAAATGCTTTGAAATTTCACATACAAGCTCTAGAGCATATGCCAAACGTTTTTGAAAATTGTAGCTTTGGTTTCAGATTTTTGTTTTTTTTTTGGGTTTTTTTTTTGTTTTGGATTGGACCAAATCTGTGTTTTGCCCCTAAGGTCTCCAATGCAAAAACAAGCACTCAAATCGGCTTTCAAACCATAATTAGCACTTTTACCATAATCAACACAATTCCGCCTTTTGTGTTTTCAAGCACATTTTCATGTCAAAATTGCTCTAGATCAACATCACATGTCCTACACTACCTAAAGTCCTACTTTGGATGGTTGAATGGTTGTTTTTGCTTTCTGGCAAGCAAACAACCTCCTACTTACCTTTTGCGTTTTTCTTTGCGTTTTTTTTTTCAAGTTCTTTACAACCATAAGTCACAACCAAACACACAAACCATAAAACCTAATCTAAACACACAACAAAATAATATAACCATACCTTAACCTCATGGTGGACCACCTTGGCGAGACGCAGGCTCCCTAGCTATCCCTTAGTCAAGAGATCCGCTCTCTGACTTCCCACTAAGAAGGCAAATGGTGACAACACTCTAGAAAACTCTAGAGAAATGCTATACTATCAAACACGAGTGATGCGGTCTACGCTAGTTTAGGTGCTTCGTCCCCGGCAGCGGCACCAATGTTAGCGGGTACGCCGCGACGGACGATGGAGCACATCGAGAACACATACCAACAAACTGTCAATCCGAGGACGTAGCTGACCTGACCAGGGCATAGAGGCAATCTCTGGGTTGTCAACCCTGAGCTAGACACGAACAACACTCTACAATCACTAATCCTACCACAACACTACCATAAAGCAAAGAAACAGACAACGCATCCTACGAAACACTACAAGCTCGAAACAGTCTCAAATCATATCAGAATGACTCGAAATCGGAGGGTAAGACTCACAAGGACATATCCTATGTGGCCAAACACCTAAACCCTGAAAACCATAACTGTAAGACCTCTAATCGCTGTCGCGATAGACTAAAAATAGCAATTTCCAAAGTGTCTGAAACTGATCTACAAAGACATCAACACGAAGAGCTTCTCGCCCTAATTCTAACGACTACTCGATCATTCAGAACGGATGTCATTTGAGGTACTTACGACCAAATATAGCTCGTAGCAGGCAAGCTCGCGATGTGGTCCTCGGCTTGCATTGCTTGCGTCGACGCGGAGAGCTCCTCGATGCTAACACGCTCCTACTCTCATATCTGCAATGTGATTAGTGTGCGCGACGGTGTGTGTGCGTGAAGCTCACTACTGTGTGCTGCACAACCCACGACTGTATATTTATTGAGATAACGTAATGTGTTTTTTACAAAGCCTTAGGTTTCAGCTTATATACAAAGCCTTCAAACCTAATGTCCGGCCAAATGACCTGAATTGTCTCTAGGCTTCTACAGAGCTTAATTACAAGAAACCGAGTTGGCTTTACTCATTATACAAGCATCTGTGGCCAAAATACAAGTGCTGATTTAAAATACGAGATTCCCGTAAACATTACAAAAGTGGCCGTAATGGCTCAAAATAATAATAACGGGATATTCGATGACGTCCATGAACTCGTATCTTCATGCTGCAGCATCCATCTTCATCTTCATTACTTCATCACCATCTTCATGTGGAATCTTTATAGAATCTTTGAGGAATCTTTGTCGAAACGTTGTTGAAAGGGCGTCCTTTCAACAAAGATGGTTATCTTCTCCATGGCAATAGGCTACGTGTTACCCATTCCCTTTGTGAGAAAGTTATGTGTGAATCCCATTCTCCTCCATATGCGGGGCATAGAGGTATTCAACCTACTCTCCGAGGAGTAGAGACATACTTCTATTGGCCTACCATGAAAGTGGACATACAAGAGTATGTTTCAAAATGTGTAGTATGCCAAAAGACCAAGTATGATAGAGGGAAGAAACCTGGATTACTCCAGCCATTGCCTATCCCAAATTCGCCATGGGAGAGTATATCCATGGATTTCATCTTTGGATTACCCTAGTCTATCCATGGGAATACAGGAATATGGACAATAGTCGACAGGTTTAGCAAGCAAGAACATTTTATTCCTATCAAAAAGACTATTAAGGCATATCAAACGGCAACTCTCTTCATATCTCAGATTTTCAAGCACCATGGATTACCCACATCCATCGTGTCACATAGAGATCCTAGAACGACCAGTAATTTTTGGAAAGGTCTCTTAAAAAATCTAGGAACAAGATTGAATTTCTCTTCGGCCTATCACCCACAAACGGATGGCCAAAGTGAGATAGCCAATCTTACGATACTCGATCGGGACTCGATCTACTCAAGACTTATGTTACCGAAGTAGATCAACGCTCACAATGGAAAAAGTACTTACCTCTTGTAGAGTATGCCTACAATAATACTGTACATACTTCTATGGGAAAAACGCCTTTTGAGATCATTGAGGGAAGACCTAAAAGTCCCTTGCTACTCAAAGTACATGGGAAGATCTTCGCCGTCGATGAGTATAGCCGTGACCCACAAGAAACTTTTCAAAAGATGAAGGAGGCTATATCCATCTCTCAACAAAGGCAAAAAGCTACCGCTGATAAGCACAGAAAAGCCTTAATGTTCAAAGAAAATGATTAAGTCTTACTCAAGTTTCCTAAGGCTTGATTAAGGCAAACGACGGGAAAAAATCCTACGCTATCAAAAGTATTATGCTAAACTAACAAAAAGATACTATGGTCCCTTCCAAATCTTGAAGCCCATCAATGAGATGGCTTATCAACTCAAGTTGCCCAACCATTGGCTCATGCACAATGCCTTTCATGTAAGCCTACTTAAGCCCTACAAAGGAGAGCCACCAACTGAACTAATTATTGAAGACCCTCCCGAAGTTGAAGACCAAGAAGAGGTGCTACAACCCGAAGCTATCCTTCGGCATGAAGACAAGTTACTACGACATGGTAAGAGTATCTGACGGTATCTTATTAAGTTAAAAAATTATCCTTTTGAAGATGCTAGATGGATGCAAGGAATACAGCTTAAGGATAGTATGAACCTTGTCAATGCTTACAATGCTACATTAGAGTAAGCAAATGTACAAATTGTTTTAAATGACTCATGTTTTTGTCTCATAAGACTAGTCCTTTTTTTTAATTGTGCACAAATTTAACTAGTATGCATGCTTAGAATCATGTTTGTGATGACGACGTCTCTCAAACACCAAGTAGAATTTGTCACTCTACTTTGGGAGAATGAAATGGACTAAAGAGCAGACATGCTTGCTGCAGCTATGTCTCCCAAGCACCAAATGGATTAGTCATCCATCTTGGAAAGATGTCGTAGGGTAAAAAGGGATCCTCTACCCGCTAAGTAAAATTGACTAATGACTAAGGTTTTATCTCTTCTACCTCATAGTCGAGGACGACTATGATTTCAAGAGAGAGGTAATGTCATAAAATCTAATATCTAATATCTAACTAACCCAAATTATTTTCTCATATTAAATTGATCACTTAATGTGAGAGAATAAACGGGAACAAGTGTTAAGATATAGACATGTGCTTATAGATCTGTCTCAACACGGGGCCAATGGTAAAGAGGCCCAAATGAGATATGGTCTATCAAAGAGCAAGGCTAAAAAATGGAGCATAAGACCTTAGGGTTAGCTTCATTGAAGACCTCCAATAATGTGTGTAAAAGTCCTTTGACCTTAGGTAAGCTAGAGCTGAGCTTGAGGTGAGGGAACCCAACCCAACTCGAGGTGCTTGTCCTGCTTGTCATGCTTGATGACTAAGGTGCTTGAGATTCTTGAGGTGCTTAATGATTGAGATGCTTGAGGTGCTTGACATGCTTGAGATGCTAGGGTTGCACTTGAGGTTAGAACCCAGCCCAAGCTTAAAGTGCTTAAGAGCCAAGCTTGTGGTGGGAACTGGGCCTATGCATGAGGGGCTTGAGGTGTCAAAAAGTCAAATATTCAATCCCTACAAGGAGGGGGCGAGTCCTACATGAGGGGGGATGAGAGAGAACACCCAAAAACTCACACAAGGCATGCATGGTACAAAGAAAGCAAAAGGGACACTTGTCAAGTTCCTCCTCATGTTGCCCTCATGGTGTGCCTGAAGCCTATTGGTTGGCACCCAAGGGGTCCAATAATAATTAAGGAGATTTAATTAATTGATTTAGCATTTATCTAGTCCTCTCTCTCAAAGGGGAAAGGGGGACACTTGTCTCAAGGATACCCTTGCTGCTTGTAATGCCTCCTGCTTATGATTGGCTAGGCCTGGAGGGGTCCAATGAGCTTCAAGCATGAGCTACAAGGGGGGGTCAACCCAAGCAAGCTAGGGGGTTGCTTAGGGGGTATACTCACCCACACACACTCACAAACACTCTCATTGTGTGCTATGCAAAGTGCAAGAGCTCCCTCTCCTTCTCCAAGCAAGTAGAGGTTGAGAGCCTACACCAACACTCTTGGATATGGAGTGAAAATCCAACCAAGAGCCATGCTTCAATGCTTAAGCTTTCCATCTCCTTCTTCTTCATTACTATGCTATTATGCATGCTAGCAACAAGAGTTATGATAAGTGAGGAACTAATTCTTTCTCCTACAAAATGTTTCTTCTTCCTCTTCCCTACCCTCATTCCCAACTAGCTCTCTCCATCTTCGAAGGTGTTTGAGGTCTTGGGACTGAGGCTTGGGATAGTTAAAGATTTCTTCAAGTTTATGTTATGCTTGTGATGCATGAAGTTTTCCATGTTCATTGCATCACGTAGGTTACAAGGAACACAAAGATTGTATTGTAACAAGTCTCTCTTAATGTGAGAAATCATAATACAAATGCCTATTGGAGGGAGGACCGGCTCCACATAAATCCGATCCTCAACTGTTGTCATGTTCTCTAAATTCTCTCTCTTGTAAAAGTATTGTTCATGCCAAGTTAACTAATTGCTATGATTATGTTGCTATCTTCAATTATGTTCACCTGGTATGCTCACAAAGTCATTTTTCAAAAGTACTCTCATTAATTTCCGCTACTCTCAAATTAAATAGGCCAATTCCATTACAATCATTGTAGCTACGGACTATTTGACCAAGTGGGCTGAGGCTAAAGAAACTCAAAAGAATGATGCCAGAACCATCACCACATTCTTTGTGTTCACAAGATATGGACTACCAATAGAAATTGTTAGTGATAGGGGAACTCATTTCCTCAATGAGGTAATTGAGTATTTGCTTAATAAATTTATGGTCATCCATAACAAATCGGCTCCCTATCACCCACAAGCAAATAGACAAGTTGAGCATACGTATAAAATTCTTATCTCAGTATTGACTAAAGTGGTTAGTTCAAGAAGGACATATTGGGAAATGAATCTCCATGCTGCTCTATGGGCTTATCGAGTTTCATTAAAAACAGCTTTAAATGCTACACCCTTTAACCTTGTTTATTATCTTGATGCCATACTGCCAGTAGAATTTCTATTGCCCACACTAAGGGTAGCTAAGGATCTTGAGTGGACTGGACATGAATTGTCAGAGAGACTTGAAGATTTAGAAAATCTTGGTGAGCAAAGGCTAACTACTATAGTTCACATCTATGCCCAAAAGCGGAAACAAAAACAGTTTTTTGATTCCCATCTAATTACAAAAATCTTCAAGAAAGGGGACTTAGTTTTAGTCTATTCCCTTAAGCAACACATTCCCAACTTTAGGAAAAAGGAAAACGGATCGTTTATCATTGAAGATGTATCTCCAAGTGGAGCACTTAAGTTGTCCACCCTAGATGGTGAACTAATGGCTAATTGGATTAGTGGATGTTTTTTAAAGAAGTACAATTTTCCACTAACCAATAAATTGCTAGAAAGAATACATGCAGCAAAGCAATGAAAGATAAAACGACAGCAGGTTATTGATGAAGTCCAAGAAGAAGCTCCGCTTTGAGTACTCAAAAGGAAAACTCCTCTCAAGCATCAACAAATACCTATTCCTTTCAACACTCTAGAACTAGATGATTGACAATGGGAATTACAGAAAGATGAAGTGTCAACAAATGATGAATGGTTAGATGGAATAGACGTTTGTATCAAAGTACAATTGAACAATCATATCACAAATGCATTGGTTGATACATGAGCTCGAGTAAATGCAGTCAGTTATTCCACGTACAAGAAAGCAACAAGTCAATCTTTGACAACAGGAATAACAACTATTACAGGATGCAACAAAGACCCAACACCGACAATGGGAATAGTCATTTTAAATGTGATAGTACATGGATGTTCATGTCCTCATAAATTTGTATGCTTACCATATGAACACATGAATGAAACAATGATTCTTGGAATCTCATGGATGCGGACGTACAAGACAGTACCAGATTGGGATACCAAGCAGCTCAAGCTATATCCTAAAGGCGGACAACTCATTGTTCCAATTGCACCAAGCAAAAAGGAATGGAAAGGAGGTTACCAACAGAGCAAACCACAATGCAATCAATCTTCTCCATCCTATAGACAAGAAAATTCTATAAGTAGCATGCAAGAAGTCATGAAAATTTGGGTACCAAAAGCACAACTTAAGGACAAGCCGATTTAAATCTGGGTGCCCAAAACATCATCTACTGTACCAAAGACGGTTCCAAGGTTCAAAACGCAAAAAGGAGCATCTTCGAGCAGGAAACCTAAGGCAAAATGGATTTGGAAGCAAAAGGAGCACTTATCTTCTCCGCAAACTGTAAAACCAATCAAGCAATGGAGAGTAAAGACTCAAAAGACTCAACCACAACATTCTGACCAAAGCAGACCAAGATACCAATGGCAGGTGAAAGCTCAACAACAATCACTATTGATACTGACAGCTCAGGAAATCAGCGTGCCAAAGCATCCGGATGGTACAATCAAGAAAAAAACACACAAGCTACAAGATTTTCCTTTTAGAAGAAAACAAAAGAAAACCTCGACATCAGAAACCCTTGAGTTAATTACTCAAGACCCAACTCTTGCACAACATAATGGTTTGAATTGCATTGATCTTCAAAGCATGGTAGAAGCTAATCAAGGCTATGCAGGGACACGATTGTTCAACCTATGCACACAGTCGTCCCGGAGTACGCCATCTAGGAGGGGTGGAAGGGAACTAAGTTATTAAGGGCAATGTATGAAGAGGGAGGAAAAAGCTTGATGTTAATGTGTGAATTTTTGCAAAATTACCTAATAATGTACTTACAAATCATCAACAAGGGAAATTTAACTGATAACATCTCCCTGATGAGTGTAAATAGTGTATGAGAAAATCATAAAAAAATAGTCTTTTTTGGTCAGTTTTTCATCATTTCTCTTGATATTGGGACTTAAAAATGGAGAAATCCAACAAAAAATAATAAAGATCTATTTTTCAATGGATTTTCTTAATTATTGGATTTTCACTTTGCTCTTATAACACATTTTGTTATTTTCTTTGATTTTTTCAAAAAACAGGTCAAAAATTAATAATAAATGGCAAATGAGCTCCGATCGAAAAACTGAAGATATGTTGATGATCAAAAGGACAAGGCGGACATACACAAAAAATTTCAATCAAATCGGCAGATGGAAGCGGGAAGCCTAAATTAGATGGCCTAGGCTTACTTTTGCAGAATTCTTGCAAAATGAGCTACAGGAATTCGATTGAGAAAATTTTTGAGTCTAACATGGATTTCATGGCCTAGTAGGACTAACAAGGGAATTTGGGGAAAAATGGTTCGGGAAGCCCGAGTATAGATATCCAAGGTAGTCTAAAATCACCTCATTTCCACTTGTCGCCCTTGGAGAGAGAGCTTTCAACCTTCTTCGAGCGCGATTTCCAGAGTCCAGAGTCGTCCGTTTACAGCGCCGTCTCACACGATACATAAGGGGTAAGTTCTATACTTATCAATGATCCATTCTGTGTGGCCGGTAGCTAGTCTAAACCTAAGGAAAAAACCCTAGAATTCGAGCAGTGCACAAAGTCCTACGACCAAAAATTGACCATAGCGGCCTGTCAGCTCAACCATATCGGATGAGACTTGAACTGTAGCATTCCCCTATATAGTAGAACACTTCTATATAAACGGTTGACCATTCGGCAGGGGTCGAGGGGGGTCCCAAGTAGAAAAGCTAGGTTTTTGCCAGATGCCAGAACTGGATTTTGACTCCACAGACAGCTTATAGATTGGGTCTATACACAATGTATATGGTTCGTTTCATAAAAACAATAAAGGCAAGCTCTCAAAAAGAAAAAACAGCTCGAAGACTACAAAGCGTCTAATTTGACATACGCAATCAAACTGGCTCTAAAAGGGCCAAATTTGAATGGCTACATAGCTTCAGGACTATGTAGCGGACAAGTTCATAACTTCAAAAGTGACTAACCAACTCCACACGCCATGTAATCACAAAAATCTATGATTTCAGAGTCGACAAAGCAAGAAGTGATGCCAACACGACAAAACTTTACCAAATTCAATTTAGGACTTGTTTTAGGTGTATTGAATATGTTTAGGTCAAAATTTGTCAAGTTTAGCAAAAAAAGTTGACTGCTGTAAATAATCATGATTATTTTCTTTTGTAAATTTTTGGCTTGAAAATGGTACAATCACTTCACCTATCATTGTACACACCTATTACGCGCCACATTTCAAGTTTGAGCCAAAATGATCAATCATAACTTGGAAAATTGTCAAAAAACACAAAGAAGTCCTTCAATGCAAATTTTGAGTTATCTGCCACATTTTTTGATCCAAATCACACCATATCTCATACACATGGTCTACATCATGCCTAGAACCAAGTTTCAGCAAAAAATGTCCATTTTGATGAAAAAGTTGATAATCGCGATTATTTACTTTCTTGCCAAAATGGAAAAAAATTGCAACTTTGACCTTATGGGACCAAAGCACATGATGTCCCAAGGCCACTAACCAAATTTGAGCTAATTTGGATCTCAAAATCTCAAAATCCCTTTATATCTACTGTTTCAGAGAGACCGAAAGCTGGAATCTGGCACTATTTCCACCCTGTGCACTCAAACGAGCCCACAATTCACTCAGAGTATCTAATTGCTATATATTTCAAGCCTATCATGCCAAAAATGCAAAAAGCTGGAAAAATTCCTCAGCTATAAATAATCGCGATTATTTACTTTTGTTGCAAATTTTTGCTTGGACTTTATGAATTTGACCTTTACATGTTTTTATGCATCTATGCATGTCCCAAAATTGATTTGAAGCAAATTGGACTCAATTTGTCAGCAATTCAAACTGAAGAGCATTTCAAAGCATAACTTTCTGAATTTTCTAACTTTGGCACTCACTTTCCCTGACAGGAGTAATGGAGACTATGAAGAAGGCCAAGAAGAGGGTCTCCCAAAAAGAGAAGGTGCAAGAGCTGCCACCCTACCAACTGGACCCAAGTTTAGTAAAGACGGCCAAGGCAACATATCTGTCTAGAGAATAGCTTGAAGAAAACAACACCACAGTTTTCACAGGCAGGTTCAAGAGTGAAGAAGGACACCAAGTAGAGCTACAAATGCTACCTAAAGAGATCTATGATGTGGTGGCAAAGCCAGACACAAAGGAGGCCAATAGAAAGCTCGGCCTCAGAGAATTCTACGACCAGGAACCATGTGGCATAGATTTCCAGAAAGCATATGAAGTACTGTCTACAATTAAAGAGGATGGATCAGCCCAAATCACTGACAACAAGGGCAGAAAGTAGAAGTGGTTATAACAAAGGAAATTATGGCCGATGCACTGAAGTTGCCGACAGAAGGGATGACAATGAGGGTCCGAGACAAAAAGACAGTAGGAACCTTCACCAAGGAGACGGATGCGGCAACCTTTGCTGACCTCATCCAAAAGCAAGTGGAAGAACTAGCACGGTTGTATCATCAGCATTTCAATTTTCTAGCAAAGAGACCGCCAAGGTACACAACACCTAATCATGTAGTTGCAACTACATTTACCCAAGTAATGAAGTCAACAACCAGACAACCAATCGACCATGCTCAATATGTGCTATCAGCACTAAAGGGCACCAAGAAAGAAGGTAAAATCACGTATCTGGGCGCACCTGAGGTACTGACAAGAATAGCATACCATGCTATTGGCATGGTAGACAAATTTCCACCTGCCCTAGATCAGAACACATGGATTGTGTCTGCACAGCCATCTTCTAGAACCACACGGTCGTCAAAGAGAGTTTACAAGTCAGATGAAGAATCTGCTGAAAGCTCCCACAAAGCTCATAGTAGTGAGAGCTCAGACAATGAAGATAGGAGAGCCAGGATAGAAGAGATGAAGAAAAAAGCAGTGGCTGCACACCAAGAGGAATCTCAGCAGAAGAAGGCGAGGTTTGAAAGAGAGAAACACACTTACGAAAGAAGCCGCCAAGCTACAGGTGAGGACCCGGCAAGGTGGGTTCCAAGAGATATAAGAGGACCCCAAACCAAGAATCCTGCCAGGAGAGAACTAGAAGATCCCAAGGATTCTCTTGAACGCATGTACGTGGAAGCAAAAGCCTTAAAGTTAAAAGAAGTTCAAGAAGCTGAAAGAAAAGCAAAAATGAAGATGCAATAGAGCAGCAGAGACAAGCTAAAGCGGCCCAACAAAGTGAAGCCCAACACGAACATGGTGAGATGTCTCCTAGACCATCATCACCATATACGGAACAGGAAGACCAACCGATGCCAAGCCCTCCACGTTCACCAACAGTTAGACCCAATGAGGGTGAGGAAGCCACAGAGAAGGAGTTTGAACCACAGGAGGCAGCAAGTTTTGAGTAAGCCAAGGCAACAGAAATAGAAACCACCCCTTCTACAACCATTCACCAACAGGAGACGGCCGAGGTATCCACGAAGCCTCAAGAAGACAAAACAACCGAGGCAACCGCACAGCCTCAAGGAGAGGTAGAACCCCTACCACAACCACAAGCCACCGCAGCCCCATGCAAGGAACCACACACAGAGATTGCTGAAACATCTAAGTAGCTACAGAGTATGAAGCATGGGAGAAGAATGATGAAGTCATCCTACAAGTTAATGAATATGCCAAGCAGATGCAGATGATGACAAAGAAAATGCGAACAGCAGCACGTAGCTGCAGTACTAAGGCTAGAGAGCTGGAGATAGTTATTGATGCTCTACAAGGAGAATGATAGAATAAATGTCATCTCATATCTGCAGAGACAAATCCAAGAGCTGAGAACTGAAGCTAAACAACACCAGCTAGCCAAAGAGAAACAACAAAAAGAAATGGAGGAGCTTGGTGAACTTCTCACGACGTTATCAGATGCCTGCAAGACCAAAGACCAACAACTGATAGAGGTAACCAATGAACTCTTAACCACAACTCTGTCAATAAAAAATATCCAAGTGCAGCTCAACGTAACGAATGCTTCACTGCAATATTCAGAGCAAAGGATCAATGATCAGGAAACCTTCTTGAGACAGATAAGGGAAAACCCTACAGTTGCCTAGATCAAGGCTTTAGAAAAGAAGAACAAGGATCTCAAGCTAGAGCAATCCCATAGAAGAGACCTTGCACTGATGCGGGTACAAAGAGAAGAACAGCTGCTCAAGGAAATAGCCGAGCTAAAGAGAGTCAATCAGCTGCTGCGAGAAGGACAGTCAGAGACACAAGAAGAAGCTGGTACCTCAGAGCAACCAAGCATTGAAATTCCCTCAGTCTCTTTTGCTGAGATGGAAACACAACCGACAAAAGGGCCAGGAGGAGAGGAAGATTTCCAGGTACTACTAACAGATGCTGAGCAAGTGCCTATGATCCAATTGTCTAAATCTGAAGAAGATGCACTTAAGGAACATGTTGCTTAGGAGATAGATGAACAATGGAAAGCAACAATGGATAGTTCTCCATTCAGTCAACGTTACTCAACTCACTCCCAACCAAATCAATGCACAATGGCATCAACAATCATTGCCATATCCCTTGATCAAGGTAGAGCTTTTACAGGTCAAAGAAAGACTATATAAAGACATGCATGCAAAAGGCGCAGAGGATGTCCACCCCAAGTGGAGCAAGAGCAGGTTGAAAAAGAATCCTAGATATTTGATTCTGTTCACAAGAGCACCTGCCGCCCTTCAGAAAGACCCAACCTTTTGTCCTGTACCACGGGTAAGGACATGGCAAGCACATGAAGCACTGATTAAGAAGCGGCCTACGTGGCTGAACTATCCAAGATTTCCAGCTCCACAGCAGGGAATACCTACAGAGGAATACATGGTGAAAACACTAAGGGGTGCCATGACATTCTTCAAAAGTCTCCTTGATCTCTCATGTGCCATGCTCTACAAAATTTTCCGAATGCTGCTCATATGCATTGAAGCATTTCACGAGCCAGAGCAAGCAGGAGCACCGTGGATGTCATTCCTCGAAGGCAATAAGGGTCTCTGCTACGACATAAGTGGCCAGCCTTTCGAAGAAGTTCTTTACGACTTCTACTCTCGATGCATGTTCTTACCTTCTATCAATATGTTGGAGTTTGAGGAAGCATTTTACACAGGGTTCTTCACTTGGCGAACGAAGATATTTGGGCCTGTGTGATAAGCAACCTAACGTCCAAATTTGTTGGCTACTCAGCCATTGAGCTCAAAAACAGGGTCACCATGCAGTTATCGCAAGTTCCTGACAAAGAAAGAAGACTCAAATATGAAAAAGCACTCCATGCGCTTAAAGACTGCCTCTGCTGTCAACCTGAAGATTACTTCAGCCCATAAAGTTGTGTCAAGGGATGACACATGTGAGGAGGGGGGGAATGTTAGTAGCAAGCTAACTCAGATACCATTTTTCGGAGCTCTCATTGTAAAAACATTTATTATTTTGATGAATCAGGAATATTGTAACTCCTACTTTCCAGATAAACATTGTAATTGATGAGCCGGGGCTACAAGGTTCCAAATTGTATCAACCCGCGTCTTTAGTTAGAGCTCCTTGATTATGAGTTTTGACCACCAAAAACCTTGGCTAAGGTATAAAAGAAAATTTTTGTAAGCTTTTTATAAGTTTTGGATAATAGAAACACAATGTGAGCTAACAGTTCTCACTTCTCTCCTTCTCGCGCTTCCTACTCCCTCCCCGATCGTCACATTGCAGTCGCGTCTGTTGCGTTGCAACCACAGTTAAGAGCTCTATGCATTGACGTAAGCATTTCATGATATTTCCTAGCTTTTGGTGTCGCTGACCCGCGGCCTATGACCCGCGGCCTAATTTCATCATAAGTAGGAATGTACACTTCAAAATAAAAAACTAAGTATAGGCGGGGTATTGGGGCATCATTGCTGAGCATTTAGATGCATTCTGGGTCAAAAACGACTAGGTCAAAAACTCACTGCTATTAATAATCACGATTTTTACACAACCTAAAGTGAGATTTGAAACCATAAGCATGTGTGCTTAGGTCTTATAAACATGTCCTAAAAGTTTTGTTATGTTTGGATGTCGTCTGATGCTGTAATGGATGTTATTTGTTTGTTGATGAGCGATTATCTTTTGGTGATTTCAGCTTGAGTTAGATGTGAGTTGTTTGTTGTTTTCCAAGAGATTGACAACCTCTTGTAGCCCCTATGCACTAGTCGAGTGAGCTTCGTCCCATGGATTGGCAATTATATTTGTGGTTCTCGCTATGTTTGCAATAAGATAAGAGTGAGGTTAGACACCTAACCCACATAGACTCAAAAATATCCTCAATCGGATTCCTGTAGCTCATTCTGCAAGAATTTGCGAAAGTCGACCTTGGCTGCCTAATTTAGGCTTCCCGTTTGCATCTGTCGATTTGATTGAAATTTTTTGTGCATGTCCGCCTTGTCCTTCTGATCATCAACATATCTTGAGTTTTTCCATTTGAGCTCATTTTCTATTTATTATTAATTTTTAACTTGTTTATTGAAAGAATAAGAGAAATAACAAAATGCACTAAAAAAGCAAAGTGAAACTCCAATAATTAAGAAAAGCTATTAAAAAACAGAGCTTTATTTTGTTTTGGTAGATTTATCCCTTTTTAAGTTGCAATATCAAGAAAAATGATGAAGAATAATTAAAAAAGACCAATTTTTGATGATTTTCTCATTGTATATACAGTATTTACACTCATCGGGGAGATGTTATCAGTTAAATTCTCCCTGTTGATGACTTGTTAAGGGCATTATTAGGTAATTTTGTAAAAAATCGCACGTTAACATCAAAGTTTTTCCTCCCTCTTCAAACATTTCCCTTAATTACTTAGTTCCACCCCTCCTAGATGGTGTAGTCCCGAACGACTGTGTGCATGGGTTGAACAATCGTGTCTATGCATAGCCTTGGTTGGCTCTACCATGCTTTGAAGATCAATGCAATTAAAACCATTATGCTGTGCAAGAGTTGGATCTTGAGTAATTAACTCAAGGGTTTCTGATGTCGAGGTTTCTTTTGCTATCTTCCAAAGAGCAAGTCTTGTAGCTTGTGTGCTCTTTGCTTTATTGTACCATCAGGATGCTTTGGCATGCTGATTTCCTAAGCTGTTGGTATCACTAATGGTTGTTGTCAAACATTTACCCGCCATTGGTATCTTGTTTTTTCTTCAATGAAATGTTGTGGTCGAGTGTTTTGAGACTTAACTCTCCATTGCTTCATCGGTTTGACAGTTTGTGGAGAAGATAAGTGCTCCTTTTTGTTCCAAATCCATTTTGTTTTGATGCTCCGCCTTGTGTTTTGAATCTTGGAACCGTCTTTGGTACAATAGATGATGTTTTGGGCACCCAAATTTGAATCGGCTTGTCCTTAAGCTATGCTTCTGGTACCCAAATTTGCCTGACTCCTTGCATGCTACTTGTAGCATTTGCTTGGTTATAGGATGGAGAAGATCGATTGCTTTGTGGTTTGCTCTATGGTAACCTTATTTCCATTCCTCTTTGCTTGGTGCAATTGGAATAATGAGTTGTCCGCCTTTAGGTGATAGCTTGAGCTGATTGGTATCCCAATCTGGTATTGTCTTGTACGTCCGTCCATATCCATGAGATTCCAAGAATCATTGTTTCATTCATGTGTTCATCTGGTAAGCATACAAACTAATGAGGGCATGAACATCCATGTACTATCACATTTAAGTTGACTACTCCCAATGTTGGTGTTGGGTTCTTGTTGCATCCTTTAATAATCGATATTCCTAATGTCAAAGATTGACTTATGGCTTTCTTGTACGTGGAATAACTGACTGCATTTACTTGAGATCCTGTATCGACCAACGCATTTGTGCTATGGTTGTTCATCTGTACTTTGATGCGAAGGTCCATTCCATCTAACCATTCATCATCCATTGACACTGCATCTTTCTTTAATTCCAATAGTCGGTTATCTAGTTCCAGAGTGTTGATCGGAATAGGGATTTGTTGATTTTTGTGAGCAGCTTTCCTTTTGAGTACTCAAAGCCGAGCTTCCTCTTGGGCTTCATCAATGAACTACTGTTGTTTTATCTTTCTTTGCTTTGCTGCATGCATCTTTTCTAGGAATTCATTGGCTAGTGGCAAATTGTACTTCTTCAAATGGCATCCACTAATCCAATCAGCCATTGGTTCACCATCTAGGGTGGACAATTTAACTGTTCCACTTGGAGATACATCTTCAATGATAAACGGTTCGTTTCCCTTTTTCTTAAGCTTGGGAATGTGTTGCTTAAGGGAATAGACTAAAAGTAAGTCCCCTTTTTTAAAGACTTTTGTAATTAGATGGGAATCAAAAAACTGTTTTTGTTTTCGCTTTTGTGCATAGATGTGAGCTAAAGCTGTTAGCCTTTGCTTGTTAATCTTTTCTAAATCTTCAAGTCTGTCTGACAATCCATGCCCAGTCCACTTGAGATCCTTAGCTACCCTTAGTGTTGGCAATAGAAATTCTATTGGCAGTATAGCATCAAGACCATAAACAAGGTTAAAGGGTGTAGCATTTAAACCTGTTTTGAATGAAACTCTATAAGCCCATAAAACAGCATGGAGATTCATTTCCCAATTTTTCCTTCCTGACCTAACTACTTTAGTCAATACCAAGCTAATAATTTTATTTGTATGCTCAGCTTGTCCATTTGCTTGTGGGTGATAGGGAGCCGATTTGTTATGGATGACCATAAACTCATTACGCAGATACTCAATTACCTCATTGCGGAAATGAGTTCCCCTATCACTGACAATTTCTATTGGCAGTCCATATCTTGTGAACACATTCTCATATAAGAATGTAGCTGTGGTTCTAGCATCATTCTTCTAAGTTGCTTTAGCCTCTGTCCACTTAGTCAAATAGTCCATAGCTACAATGATATATTGAGCTTGGGTTCTATAAGTAGGTGGTTCTATTGGTCCAACAAAGTCTATACCCCATTTTGCAAAAGCTCTTGCCCCCATCATTGGTCATAAAGGCATGCTATCTACACGGGTTGGCATTTTAGCTCGTTGACATACATCACACCTTTGAACATATTCTTTGGCATCTGCAAAAAGTGTTGGCCACCATATGACCGCCATTAAGATTGCTCTTGTGGTGGTCTCACTCAAAAAGTGACCTCCAGCTAATACAACATGTGCTTGTTCTATAATGGGAATATATTCGTCTTCATTTTCAAAAAGATGCAAATGTTAATCCTTACCTCTCCAATACAATTGGTTCGCAATAAGAGCATAGTCTCTTGCTTCTGTTTCAATTGCTCTTTGGTAGCGTTTACTCATATCATCAGGAAATGTTTGGCTTGATAAGTAAGTAACTAGATAGTTACTCCACTTAGGAACAAGTGATATTTGGAACAATGTCACATGAGGTATGGGTGCTTGTTTCTGACATTGAGGACATTTTTTCACAAATGAATGAACATCCCTCCTCATACTCCAAGTCTCAAGATTTGTCGCATAGTTTGTTCTTCCGCAAAGTGAAGTCCTACTACGATAATATGTGCTTGACTTAGATATTGGGCTTTCTCCTCAGGATTAATGCATAAAAGCAATATTCAATTTTGATTTCTTTTGTACAACCTTACAACTAGTAATTGATACATAGACAATTTCTCAATTAATCCAATTGTAAAAGGAAGTGGTATTTGCCAATCCACTTGAGCTATGGTCATCAATGATACCATATTTTTTGACCATCGAGGTATCATTTCTATGGAGAACAAATATGCATATGGTAGATCATTGTCTACTCCCTTAGGTGGTTCTCTTGAAACAATTCTTGACAAATGATTTGCTCTTTGATGAGTGGTGCCCTTTTTCACAACTACAGTGAAATCAAATTCCAAAAGAATGATAAACCATCTCACTACTCTTCCTATGTTGCATGGCTTCTTAGCAAGTACAATAAGGCTTCGTGGTCCACAAAGAACACAAATTTGTTAGCTAATAGGTAATGTCTATAGTTTTTCACGGCATAGATCATTCCTAATCCTTCTCTTTTGGTGGTTGTATAGTTTTTCTCTGCCATATTCAGCTGTCTACTAGCATAAGAAATTTCCAGTCTTCTGGTTGAGCTAGGATACATCCAATGGCAAAACTATTCAGTGTTCGCAACCCTTTGAGAAGGTTGGGCTTCAGCCTCTGCATGATTTTCCTCATTTTGTCCACCATTACTGTGCACATGGATTGCTTTCCCATACTCATTGAGTCTTTGAGCTTTCCATTCTTTCTCCATGGCGATAGTAACTGCTTCCTCAAAATTAGCGGGCCTTTTCAGTTCGACTTTGAACTTCAGACTTTCCTTTAAGTTTGCCATGAAATGGTACTCTTTAACATGGCTGGAGGGATTTCATTTCCCTAAGTTTGTGCCCATTTATTCCATAAATGGGTAAACTGCATGACAAAATCATCCACACTTTGATTAGCCTTCTGAGTGTACCCCAAAATTTCATGCCAAACTTCATCGGGTACTTCAATTCTTTTGTATTGTGCCAAAAAATCATGCTTCACATGATTGTAGTCCTAAAACACCCCTGGAGTTTGTGCTTGCACCACCGCTTTATAATTTTGTAACCAAACTTTTGCCTCATCTTGTAAACTGTATTGCAGCAACCGCAACAATATAGCTTGATCTAGTATGTTTTATAGTAAGCAGTTAACTTCCAATTTCTCAACAAAAGTCCGTGCATTCTCATTAGGCAATTCATGAAACTATGGAAACTCGTCCGCCATGTTTGATTGCCACAAAAACACTTACATGTGACGTCGTAAGTTCAAGGGATGTCGATGGATTGCTCCGGTACCTAATACACCTCACGTTGTGTAACCTGGCCCCCAATGCTTGGCTTCACAAAACCTCACAACCCTCTAAAGGCTACAATCCAATTACATGACCGCCTGAAGTGGTGTCCACAATTTGCACATACATAGGCGATTGTCCATAAGGACCCACATCCCCTTTACATTCTCTGCCTGCAAAATAGACATATTTCACAAGAATTGGAGCACATGAGCACTTTCTCCTGAGTGAGGGCACCAGAACAATGTTAGCATGAAAAAAACAAGGAAGACAAAGTGCCTCTATAGCCTTGCACAAGTCACACCATCGGAAGGAAGAACTATTGCACCTCCAAAACCACCTGTGATAACCACATGCCAAGATTTATGAAGAACCCTGCTAGCATGAAGCACACTTGGAATTAGGAGAAACCAAGAACATAATGACATAGCTCATCTCGAGTAGATGTCTGTAGAGCATCCATACGCTAAAAACATATAAAAGATGAGAGAGTTATGCCACTCGAACTTGGGGGTGTGCTCTCTCTTGCTAAAAAATGAGCTCTCTGGAAAGTTTGCAAGTTTTGTAGAGAATTGTAGCTATAATAATGGGAGATTTTCTTATCTTTTATCCCAAAATGTTTATTCTCTCTCCTCAACTGACAAGGCTCTCTTGTAAGGCTCCATTTAAGTGGTCCTTTTTTAGGCTCAATTTGGGTATAAAATGGGCAACCGGTGACTTTTTGACCGAGGGAAGGGGTGGGGGTAGTGTCCAGGGGACAAAAAATAGAGGGAGATGCCTGGGCAAGCAGGTGGAAACCCATAAAATGTGCCTCCTTCTCCCCCAAGAGTCCACGAGCCCCCATAGCCAACAAGCTCCTCTCAAGTGTTACACCCCAAATGGGCTCCCAACTTGCCCTATATACCCTTTGGTTTGAGCCCACTTTCCCCTATGTGGGATTATTCCATTGCCACATGGCACATTCCTCTCACTCTTCTCCAAGTCCCTTCTCTCCCCACAAAAAAATTTCTAGCGTGACCCCTTCTTAGGACCAACTTCCCAGGAGCCTTAGTGCACTATTCCGGCAACCAAATGCAATGCTCTAAAGCATGGCTTGGAGCCCATTACTTTGGTTATCTTGGGAAATTTAAAATCTCAGAATTTCTAATTGTAGATCATCAAGTTGTCCTAGTTGCCTTTGTCGCATGCATCTGTAATCACTTTCTAAGTCGAGACTGCCCACTTCGGACGCATATAGCTCATGATGTACAAGTCCGTAAAACAAGCTACAAAGCACGTGTGAAAATACTTATTGGAAATCATGTTTTGGGGACTCAAACAACCCAAAACACTAGTAGACAAGCCCAAAAAAACCGAACCTTTGTACATAAATTTTTACATGGTCACTCCCAAAACTTGAAGCACTATGTACACATATATACGTGAGGCTAGTTAGAAATCTTTTTGGCATGATCTAATGATTTTGTGTTCATCCAAAAAATATATGACATTGTGAAGCGGTCATTTGCACCCAGCGCTCTTGAGAATGTTTGACAAGGGGAGGGAGTCCCAAGAGAGACGTGGAATGAAATAAAAAAGTGGCCCTTAGAGTCTCGTAAAAAGTGCTACAACATTGTCGTAATCATAGTGTAAAAATGTTTTTGAACATGGATCACAATGCGTAAACTCTAACTTTTCCAAAAAATGGTAAAAAGTGTACACACATCTGGATATGACCTTGGGGAATGTGCTTAGCAAATTTGGGACAAAATGGACCTATGATCACCCAAAAATCATGGGGAAATGGAAATCAGTCTACAAGTTGTCATTTTGTACCATAAAGTACAAAATTGATCCAATTAAAAAAAATTGTTGACCAATATCGTAAGGAACATGCATAGATCCATCCCTTAAAGTTTGCATTGTGATCCATGTACCCACAATAGAAAAACTACCAAAAATTGAGTGAAAAGTGTATGTGCAAGTCAATTATGGAAATGTATGTCAAATTTTCAGTGTTTGGATGCATAAAGTGGTTCATGTGGAAAAGTCAAGCAATTTCACAGTGGAGGTGCTAAAGTCTATGACTTTGGTCAAGTTAATGTATTGAACAAGTTTGCATAGTCAGTGTGTATAAAATAGTGCAAAAAATGCTTGAAAAATGGGCCCAACTTGCCAGGATTCCTAGGGTGTTCAAACAAAACCCACTAGTTGTGAAAATAAACAGACAGATAGGATTGGGATTCAAATTCAACCTTCCATCATTGCATTTACAAAATCTCAAATAATTCAACCACATGGAGATGTCAAAGATGGGATCAAAAATCCAATATGGCAAAGTCGAACCAAATTGGGCCATAAATAGGAAAATTGGATAAACTTAGAAAAAACTTGTCCAAATCTGAAAAAAACTCACCAATGTACTAGGATAGGCTATAGAAACATGTGTATCAAGAACCCTTCTTGTAGGCATTAGGTTTGACTTCAAACACATGCCTAGGTTCAAGCATGCACCTTAGTTATCAAGCATCTCATGCATTTTAATCATCAAGCACCTCAAGCATAGGCCTATATTTAACCTAAAATCTAAGGATTTTTAACGCGAACCTTTGGAGGTCTTTAATGAAGCTAAAACTAAGGTCTTTAAGCTCCATTTTAGCATTTCTCTTTGACATACCATCTCTCATTTGGACCCTTTGACTTTGGCCCCATGTTGAGATAGATCCATAAACACATGTCTATATTCTAACCCTTGTTCCCTTTTATTCTCCCACATTAAATGATCAATTTAATATGAGAAGATCATTTGGGTTGGTTAGATATTAGATTTTATAACATTATCTCTCTCTTGAAATCATAGTTGTCCTCGACTATGAGGTAGAAGAGATAAAGCATTAGTCATTAGTCGATGTTTCTTAGCGGGGGTAGAGGATACCTTTTTACCCTACAACATCATTCCAAGATGGATGACTAATCCATTTTGTGCTTGGGAGACGTAGCTGTCGCAAGCATGTTTGATCTTTAGTCCATATCATAATTTCAAAGTAGAGTGACAATTTTTACTTGGTGTTTGAGAGACGTTGTCAGCACAAACATGATTCTAAGCATACATACTAATCAAATTTGTGCACAAGAAAAAGAGAACTAGTCTTAAAAGACAAAAAAATTAATCTTTTAAAAGAAACATTTATATTTTATTACTCTAATGTAGCATTGTAAGCATTGACAAGGTTTATACTATCCTTAAGTTGTATTCCTTACATCCACCAAGCATCTTCAAAAGGATAATTTTTAAACTTAATAAGATACCATTGTATAATCTTACCATGTTGTAGTACCTTGTCCTCATGCCAAAGGATAGCTTTGAGTTGTAGCACTTCTTCTTGGTCTTCGATCTCTGGTGGGTCTTCAATAATTGGTTCTCTTGGTGGATCTCCTTTGTAGAGCTTAAGTAGGCTCACATGAAAAGCATTGTGTATGAGCCAATGATTGGGCAACTTAAGTTGATAAGACATGTCATTGATTGGCTTCAAGATTTAAAAAAGGACCATAGTATCTTTTTGCTAGTTTAGCATAAACTTTTGATGGCGCATAGGATTTTTGCATGTTGTTTGCCTCAATCAAATCTTGGTGTTAGCAGCAAGCTAACTCGGATACCATTTTTTAAAACTTTCATCATAGAAACATTTATTATTTTGATGAATCGGGAATATTGTAACTCTTATTTTTCGGATAAACTTTGTAATTGATGAGCCGGGGCTACAAGCTTCCAGATTGTATCAACCTGTCTTTAGTTAGAGATCCAAGATTATTAGTTTTGACCACCAAAAACCTTGGCTTAGGTATAAAAGCCAATTTTTGTAAGATTTTGATAAGTTTTGGTAATGAAATACAACGTGAGCTAACGACGCTCACTTATCTCCTTCTCACACTTCCTACTCCCTCCTCGATTGTCACATTGCAGTTGTGTTTATTGCATTGCAATTGTAGGTAAGAGCTCTACGCATTGATGTAAGCATTTCACGGTATTTCGTAACTTTTGGCGTCGTCGACCCGCGGCCTAATTTCATCATAAGTATGAATTTACACTTCAAAATAAAAAACTAAACATATGCGGGGTATTGGGGCATTATTGCTAAGCATTTAGATGCATTTTGGGTTGAAAACGACTAGGTCAAAAATCCAATGCTGTTAATAATCGCGAGTTTTGCACTTGACCTAAAGTGAGGTTTGAGACCATAAGCATGTGTGCTTAGGTCTTATAAACATGTTCTAGAAGTTTCGTCACATTTGGATATTATTTGATGTTGTAACAAATGTGATTTGTTTGCCGATGAGCGATTAGCTTTTGGTGATTTCAGTCATTTGAATGTAGTAGCTTGAGTTAGATGCGAGTTGTTTGTTGTTTTCCAAGAGATTGACTACCTCTTGTAGCCTCTATGCACTAGTCGAGTCAGCTTTGTCTCATGGATTGACATGTTAGAGTGAAAACTTTCTTTTAAAACCGCATAGCTTAAAATTGTCGTCTTTTGCTGTGTAGAGGTAGCTTGGAAGTAAGTCGTACTTGCTAAGTACCTTTAGGATTGTAGGATTGTAGAATTAGATTAGGAATTTGAGAATGATTTATGGACAAGACAAGTCTTAAGATCAATGCTTAAGAAACCATAAAAAATAAGAAAACGAGTGTTTGTGGACACTTTCCACAACCCCATTGCAGTAGTAGGGTAAGTAGAATCTAAGGTGGATTTCAGAACATTGCTCTTCAAAAGAGTCAATTGTGACTTGTTATGTGAAGCTGCAGAATTTCAGGTCTACGGCTAGAAATAACATCCAAAGACTGTCAACCTCTCAATCCGACTGGAGAGTATACTTTAAAAGTTGTATGAACCAGTGGTGGATAAGCTTAAGTTTCAAGAGTTTGCAAAAACTCAGATTCTTTACGTTTTCTTGACATTTTAGGACAAATTCAATTTTGACTTGACTCAGAGGCTTAAAATAAATAGCTCATGAAAAGACTGTCCAAGCAAAAAGTTCAAAAAAGTGTTCATTTTGGGCCTAAAGTAAATAATCACGATTATTTATTTTCAGCTCAAAAATGACCAAGGTTGAAACCATAGACTCTATGCATGTGTACAAACAAATTTTGTAAAAGCCCATAGAATTTGGATCATCAAATTGACCAAAAACTCGGTAAAAACTAAAATCTATACTGACTTTCGAGAACTTGAGTGTAAATTGGGAAAATTTTGTTCAAACTCAATGAAACTTGACTTATAGGCTCATATTGATGTGATAAACATGCTACATACTCAATTGACCAAAAAGATGCAAAATGCCAGAAGTAAATAATCGCGATTATTTATATCCGTCTCATTTTTTAACTTTTTTGACCAAGTCAGCATACCACTAGCTTTATCATGTTATACTAAGCTCACAAACCAAATTTGGTAAGATTTGGATCATTGGATTAAAAATTGTGGCCAAAATTGCAAAGTCAGTCTGTAGATACAAATTTGTTGGAGCATTTAAAAAAAATTGTCCAAACTTGATGAAACTTGGCTAGGGAGCTTAAGTTAAGCTGGTTAACAGATCTATGTCAAGATTGTTGCAAAAAAGTGCACCAAAATAGCACGAGTAAATAATTTCGTGATTATTTACATTTGCTACTACAAAATTAGATATTCTTGCACATTTGAGTATACCACAAGGTCAAGCATATCAAGTAGACCATACAAATCAATTTTGGTGAACTTTGGATCACAAAAGTCAGACTTAATCCAGATCCTTGAAAACCGGGTCTCCGAACACGAAACAATTGATAACTTGAGCAAATTTTGTTCAAACTTAGAGAAAATTGTCCAGAGACCTTAACAAGTTGTATACTTGGAAAATCAAGCTAGAAAGTGTAAAAAGTTGAGAAAAGTAAATAATCGCGATTATTTACTACTCCTACACAAAGACACCAGTTTTGACTTTTGAACTTGTACAATGTTAGATCAACATAATACAAGGACACCGGACAATTTTGGGTTCAATCCGATCCAAATTGGTACATGTTCACTCAGTTTCTAGGTTGCAGATTAGTCCTTTGACTTTTTGCAAAATTAGAATCTGAAAGTCTCAACTGCTGACTCACTTAGCTTGATTTGAAGTGATACACATAGACCAGTCACAATAGCTAGCAAGAATTATACAGTCTTTGTGAAAGACTAGCTAACTTGATTAAAACTGATACAAGAATCAGGTTGCAGACAAGGAATTGAAAGCTTGAACGAAGTTGCAATCAAGTCAAGTGGAAGAAGTTGACAACAAGTCAATCCGACAGTAAGTACTCTATCCAGGGCTTCACAAGTCAATATGAACCTTAAATCTGATCGTATACTAGAAAATCAAGGCATATTTGGAGAGACCGCTAGTAGAGTATTCAACAAAAAAGTGCTAATTAAGGAGATCACTTGCACACTATCTTTAAAGAAGTCTCAGACACTTTTTCAGATTCAACATCTGAAATGTCTTCCTATTCGACTCATTCAAAAATCGGAATGACAGTGCGCTATAAGCATATACTCTCTTTTTATAAGACTAATCGTTATAGAGCTCAGGTTTACCTAGATCCTAATGAAGAGTATGCCATTCGCATTGATGAAAATGACAGAGAGTTTGAAGAGGAAATCAGGGCAAACAAACAAGGAAAAATGTGCATGGATAGAAACAGAACTCAGTATCTACAAGTTGAAAACCCTAACGCGATAGAAAAAATGGGGTTAGAAGTAAATACCATAATTCTAGATATGAAAACAAAAGAAGGACCAACAACTTTAGAATTTGAGGGATACAATCAAAATGACTTGAAGCCTTTGAAACGGCTTAGTACGGATAATCCTAAGATCAGAGTCTATTGTTGGGAGGATAGAAACGTCAAAGATCTTCTATGGACTTCTCATGCCAAGTCAGGACAGCCAACACCCATGAAGATCATCTATATCTTCACAATCAAAGATAAGGGTTCAGCATATCTACCAACCTACTTGTTTAGGGATTGTTAGAACAATAACATTGTTATGATGACTCCTGAAGAGGTGGAACAAACCAAATATCAAGGGTACTCCATAAGGGATTGGATATTGGGCCAAGGACCAAAAACTATTCCAAGAGATGAACACCGTGAGAGATCTTTTGAGAGCAACATTAAGAAACCACCAACCACTTCATCATAAAGAAAACAGGGTGACACTAAAGCCAGTCTAGGGCTACATGAGTCACTATTTCAAACACCTTGGTTTGAAGGACTCGGAACAGGACCAACTGCGAGGAGATTGGGAGTTGAACCAAATAGACATATCAGACCAACTGATTTTAAAAAATGGGTCAGAAAATACAATGGATTTGGGGATCTATATGACCACTTAGCAAGCTTTAAGCAAGTGCTAAGAGAAGAATGTATATTTGATTTCCATACTCAATTTGAGGGATTTGGAATGACATTAGAAGGAAAAGCATTGACATGGTTCCAAAACATTTCACCAAGGTCAATCATGGACCTAAATACATTAGCTCAAGGATTTGTAGCTGCTTGTTCCAAAACGGGGATCAAACACAATACTTTAGCTCAAATCTATAGCTTGAAATAGAAACAAGGTGAGTCTGTTAGGGATTGTGTAACTCAAATGAAGCAATACATTGGAAGATGCCCATATCTAGAGATACTTGCAGAAGAAAGACTAGTATCCTTGTTTCTAGAGGGATTGCATGCTATATTGTATAGCAAGAAGCATACGACCCTAGAAGAGTGTGTGTCAGATGCTCTTGACTTAGGAGACAATTGTGATATTTTCAACGAAGAAGATGTCCCTAAGGATAACCAAAGCGAGAAAACAACATCCACCAAACCAGCACAAGACGGAACGGCTGTTGCAGCACCGCTTTTAGCCATAGAAGACATGCTCAAAAGGGTGAATGACATGATGAATAACATGCAAAAAGAACCTATGAGGGGGCCAGGGCAAGGGATACCTCAAAAAGGAAAACAATTAGGCCACCAAAATGGTGCACAATCGAGGATAAATGGACTAACCATGAGACCAATGAGTGCTATTACCGACCGAAGTATGATGGGAATGTTGAATACGTGCCTAGGAAACCACAGGGACAATCCATGTACAGATATCAAGCTAATATGGCCCCAACTCAAAGACCACTGATGGGTATGGGAAGACCTCAACCTGTGTTGGGTCAACAACCTCCATATCCGAGACATCATGCAGTACCTGTAAAGTACATGCATCCAAGGGGAGTCATAGACAAACAAGCACTAGTGCCCGTCACACCCTATGTTGAGCCTAGTCCATTTACAGTTATGGTAGAAGGAGATTGGTATAATTCACATCCACCACCAATGGAAGAACCTGTGACTTATACTACACCAGAGCTTGCACCAATGTACTATGTAGCTAATCAAGGTGCTAGACCTCCTATGGTAAAACCCATGATTAAGCCAAGAACTGAAAACTGTGATAATTGTGGTGCAGATGATCATTGGAAAAATGAATGCCCAGAGCCTAGAAAGAACCTCAAGCCAGTTGAAGCTCATTGCACACAATGTTCCAAAAAGGGAGGACACTTCCTTGAAGATTGTCCAAAAAATCCTTTAAAAAAGGGAAAAACAGTAGTGAATGTAGTCCAAGTGATATCTAGTAGCTTGTCGGAGAGTGAACCGATTGTTCCAATCAAGGTAATCATCACCACAACCCAGGCTAAGAAAAAGAAACATAACTCCTCTGATGACTCAAAGAATACAAAAATTTCCTCTCAAAAAACCAAAAGAAGTGATGGCCGGTTTTCGAAACCGCGACCGCGAGAACCACACCCTAAGGAAGGGAGGCCATATTACCAAAGAAGGAAAAAAAAAACAACAAAGAATCTCTTTACCATTCACCACCACCCCCTCTAGGCTTAACCACTAGCGGGGCGCCGCCAGTTTGGCCACACCCCTCCATTATCGCCAAAAGACGGACTCTCTCTCTCTCCTACTGCTCGGCTCCACTAATATTCCCTCTCTCTCCTACTCTGCCGCTGTATCACCTGGCCCGGTGGGCGCATAAGACACCTATGCCTCTAACACACCCTCCGGCGGGCCGCCACAGATATTGTATATTCTCCCTCTATCTCTTTCAAATATTCTTTATCTCTCTCCCTCTGCTCATCCACACCCTCCAGCGGGCCGTCTATCCCCATTTTCCCCTCGTCCACATTCCACTGGCCTTACTACCCCCCCCCCCCCCCCCCCGTTTTCTTCCTGGTGGACCACTGGTCTCACACCCCCTCTCCCCTATCATCACTAAACTCTAGCTCTCTCTCTCTCTCTTGGAAGCGGTCCCGCAGGCCTTAGAGGATTCCCACCCCCTCTCTCTATATCAACTCTCTCCCTCTCTCTCTATATTTTCTCTCTCCCACCCCTATCCTCTCATCCCCCCCCCCCCTTCACAACGAGCTCACAACCCTCACACCCCCTATCTCCCCCCTCTTTCCCTTGGTGGGAACCACCGCTAAACCTTAATCTCTCCCTCTCACATGCTCCCGTTGACCAATCTGCCCCCCCCCCCCCCCCCCCCCCCCCCCCCCCCCCTCCCAATTTTAGGCACGCTCACAGTAGGCGGCCCCGCCCCTTGTCGCCCGTCTCTTCCCCTTGCCCTCGCGGGTGCTGTGCGCTATACACCACACCACCCCTATCCTCTCACACCCCCCCCTCCATTCACCCCCCCCCCCCCCCCCCCCCCCCCCTTCTCTTGCTCGCGCTGTGTGCCGCACACCCACCCTCACACACACACACACACACACACACACACACACACACACACACACACACACACACACACACACACTCACACACACTCACCCCATTCACCTCCCCCCCCCCCCGCCTCTGCGTCGCCGTTTCTAGGAAATCGAAGAAGAAAAAATAATAGGTTATATATATATATATATATATATATATATATATATATATATATAAAATTCCCCCCCTTGTTCCCATGCACGCATATGCACGCACACATATATATACACACCCACACCTATGCACTCACATATACATATACCCACACAACACGATCACCCACACATACACGCACATGCATATACGCACGCACCACACATAAAAAAAATACAAAAAAAGAGGATCTTAGGATTACGACACCATCAACAAAGGAGGGCGACCCGAATCATGCGACACCGACAAAAAAAAGAACAAAGGCGCCAAAGGCATGCCCCGACCGACCCCGAAGAGACGTACGCGGTACACCGACGCACCGACAAGCTGCCATTCACCGGCATCACACAACCACGACACCATTTTCAGTAAACCGTAGGTTATTATCATCATTTTTCAGTTTTCACCCAAGCCTTGTGATTTCCCACTTTGTAATTTCCCTCTCTCTAGGTGATGGTCACAAAGGCCCACCTAGAGGTTTTCATTTTTAATAACTCTCAAGACAAAGCAAGGGTCAACCACACTGGGCCCACTGCCTTGCTTTGTCTCCCCGATTAGCTTACCCTAATCAAACAGGGATTACCCTAATCCAGGCAGCCAACACCTATAAAAGGGCACTGAGAGGTCACTATCGGGGGGGGGGAGAAGTTCATGAGAGGTCAGCACTTGGTAGAGTTTTAGTGGGAGGAATTGACACTATTGGCATCACAGGGAGGGGACTTGTGTGATGGTTTGTTTTGGGAATTGCACCATGTGAAGGGAGCTACGTCCACCTCTCGACTCCAATGGTCAATGCAGACACACATACACATTCTTGGTAGCAAGTTTCATGTCATCGAGTCGTCTCTAGAGAACGCACCAAGTAGATTCACCATCTCTTCTCTCTATCACCACGGTGTGCCACCTCGTCGGAAGGAAGGTCATTGTAAATACTGCAAGAAAAAATTCTCCCTCACACCTCCGAGGGTTTTCATCATTTGTCAATGGTGTGTGTGTGTGTGTGTGTAAGTTTGTGGTGTTCACATCACCGTTGTCTGCGTCCTAGTCGGTCAAAGCTAGGTGGTGCCCCCTGTTCGCTTTACCGTGACCGCCTCGAGGCGTGCCATCGGCACCTGACATTTTAGAGGCCGTCGGGGTTCATGTCTTGCTTTGGTCCCATCAGAAGTAGAAGCAAAAGGTATGAGATGAGAAAATAGAAACAAAGGGCTGAAATTGAGGAAAAAGCAAAGAAAATCTTCCACAAAAAAGTGAAAGAAATTGGAAGTGAAATCAAGGAAACCACGGTAAAATCTGGAGGATCAATTTTGGTAGACAAAATTTTTGAGCCAATTAATGCAGCCTTGGAAGCTTACCAAGTGGGACTTAAAGCAAGCCAAAACATGGAAAACAAATAGAGAAACTATCCTTCTCCAGACATGGAAGCAGCTAAGCTTGAAGCTTATCAAAATTTGGTAAGAATTACTCAAGGGATGCTACAAAAACAAAAACCCAAACTTGAGAGTATGGAAAAACCTGAGGAGCTTGTGGTAGGAACCAGTAAAGAAAAACCCAAAGTGGTGGTAGAACCCCACCTGGAACCAGAAGAACCATAACTCATAGTGTCTGACAGTGAAGATGCCTTAGACAGAATTCCATTTGTAGAAGAAGATTGGCCAGGACACTTATGGGAAAAAGTTAGAGAGATTAACAATGGGAGCCTAACTCTGAAGTCACCTCCTATAGAGGAAGTTTGGTTAGACAATCTACCTCCTGATATGGACATGGATGTACAATCCTTTTATGTGGATTGCGGCTCTGAAGCTTCACGAATGTCTAAACCGTTGACTTTGAAAACACTACCCTCTTACTTGGGAGATAACGAAGACGAATCCATAGTGTGTAAAACCACTCAGGTAAAAAGAGTGGAACATACCCTAGAGGTAGACAACATCCATTCAATCATGTCTACACCCATTCAATGCACTCTTATTTAGGAGAACTGTTCAAAATCAGACCATATTTATGGAATGATCTATAGAGAACTCTATGGAATGATTAGACCATATTTATGGAATGATCTATAGAGAACTCTAGAGAAGGTGGGGATAACATGGCTAATAGAAAAAAAATTGTTAAAATTGAAACACGAACTAGATAACAAAGAGATTCGAGTTGTTGTTTTAATGAACAAAGGCGGAGAATACTACGAAGGGGAAGAAGGAAAGACAGCCCTTCCAGTGAAATATAATGACATAGAAACCATGGCAATACTGGATAGTGGGGCAGGCTTGGGATATATTGGCTGGTCTTTATGCAAGTCGCAAAGAGGCTAAAATTGCTTTGCTGCGTAAAGAGCTGGAGGCGAAGATTATGCATGAGGAAGATGATATGGACACTTTCCTTGCTAGTGTCAAGGATATCAATGAGCAACTTATTTCTGCAGGTGAAGTCATTTCAGACAGTTCCCTTGTGCAGACTGTTCTTGATGCCTTACCAGATTTACGAGACTTTTGCTAGTACTTGGAGACTTATGACCCAAGGAAATCCAGAACTTGTCAAGTTTGATGCCTTACTACCCCCTCCCAGTTTTATTCCTGGCGGACCACTGGTTTCACACCCCCTCTCCCCTATCATCACTAAACTCTAGCTCTCTCTCTCTCTCTCTCTCTCTCTCTCTCTCTCTCTCTCTCTCTCTGTGTCTCTTGGAAGCGGTCCCATAGGCCTTAGAGGATTCCCTCTCTCTCTGTCTATCCACTCTCTCCCTCTCTCTCTATATTTTCTCTCTCCCACCCCTATCCTCTCACCCCCCCCTCACAACCCTCACACCCCCTATCTCCCCCCTCTTTCCCTTGGTGGGAACCACCGCTAAACCTTAATCTCTCCCTCTCACACCCTCCCATTGACCAATCACCCCCCCCCCCCCCCCCCCCCCCCCCCCCCCCCAATTTCAGGCGCTCTCACAATAGGCGGCCCCGCTCCTTGTCGCCCATCTCTTCCCCTTGCCCTCGCGGGGCGCTGTGAGATGTACACCACACCACCCCTATCCTCTCACACCCCCACCTCCATTCACCCCCCCCCCCCCCCCCCCCCCCTTCGATTGCTCGCGCTGCGCGTTCACCATCGCAGGCGGCCCCGCTCCATCGCCCACACCTGCGCTGCATACCCGCGCTGTGCGCCGCAGACCCACGCTCACACACACACACACACACACACACACACACACACACACACACACACACACACACACACACACACACACACACACACACACACACACCCTCACTACCCTCTCACTTCTTTCACCTTCCCCCCTGCCTCTGCATCACCGTTTCCAGGAAATCGAAAAAAAAAAAGTTATATATATATATATATATATATATATATATATATATTATTCCCCCTCCTTGTTCCCACGCACGCATACACACATTTATGTATATACACCCACACCTATGCACTCACATATACATATACCCACATGCATGATCACCCACACATACACGCACATGCATATACGCACGCACCACACATAAAAAAATACAAAAAAAAGAGGATCTTACGATTACGACGCCATCAACAAAGGAGGGCGACCCGAATCATGCGGCACCGACAACAAAAAGAACAAAGGCGCCAAAGGCATGCCCCGGCCGACCCCGAAGAGACATACGTGCTACACCGACGCACCGGCAAGCTGCCATTCACCGGCATCACGCAACCACGACACCATTTTTAGTAAACCGTAGGTTATTATCATCATTTTTCAGTTTTCACCTAAGCCTTGTGATTTTCCAATTTGTAATTTCCCTCTCTCTAGGTGATGGTCACAAAGGCCCACCTAGAGGTTTTCATTTTTAATTACTCCCAAGACAAAGCAAGGGTCAACCACACTGGGCTCACCGCCTTGTGTTGGACGGATACGCCACGACGGACGTCAGCATAGCGAGAACTCACCTAACAAGATTTGTCAGCTAAGGACGAAGCTCGACCCGCAGGCACATGGAAGCAAGCATAGGGTGTCAATCTACACTCGATCGACTCTCGACTAATTCCTACAAAGGTCTCTACCCAATGTCTAAGCTACATCCTTCTGGAGTGAATAAGAGGAAACTTCCTACAACGCTTTTTAGAGCCAAATACCCATCAAACAATCTCGAAACGCCACATAACTTGAAGGAGACCCTACTAACACCAATAGGTCGCTCTCCCTAAGGTCTATGAACCAAAACCCCAACCCAAAACACCCGGTGCAAAATCACGTAGGATGTTTGGCCGAAATTTTCAGGTCGTCGTTTTCAAAAACTAAAGTGCCTAATGTGTAGCTCTACTCAATGTGAATGCGTGGACATGCTGCAATGCAAAAACGGACAACGTATGCTCACCGAATCACCAGATGAAGCTCGTAGGCCGAGCTTGCAAAACCAGACCGTACATGCGCAATGTAGGTATTGGCGCGTAGCTCTCATTGGGGATAACACGCTGCACTTCTCCGCACTTGATTCCGACCACGGGTGCACGCGTAGCGTCAAGATGAAGCTCCCACTCTCTCTCGTACACAGTACGCTCACTCACAGACTTCACTTTTTTAAAATGACAAAAGGGTCCTTTCATTAAGGTCAAAAAGTGGTATAAATACCTTACAATCTCAAACCCTAATGTTCCAATTTAACCATCTACTCAATCTAAATGTCAAAACTGGGATACAATTTGGAAACTTCTGTAAGCCCCAATATTTACAAAGGTGAAATGTCGGGTTTTCTCAATAAATGAATAATTACAAAAATAATAATCCGCCGAGCAATAATTAGGGAAGGGGGGGGTAAACCATTTGAAAAGTAGGGGTGTAGGGGGTCTTCTCTCTCTACCTTTTTGGCCAACTTGTAAGTGGCCTCTTAACTCTCCCATGCCACCTAAGAAAATCCGTGGGTCAAAGAGGTAAAAAAAATGACTTTTTTCAAAAACTTAAAAAAAAACTCTATTCCCCCCTAAAAAGTACCCCCAACATATACACATAATAAAAAAAATATTTTTAAGTTAAATTACTCAAAATTCAACATTTTTTGACTTCCTCCAAGCTTTTAGAAAATTCCCCCCAAAATTGAAAACTCTCTCTCCTAATCTAAGCTCCTCTCCTACACCCATCCCCCTTGCACCTGCACCTGTTGCTGCACCTACGCACCCATCTCTCCATCCTTCAAGCTCCATCTCTCCATCCTACAATGCCTCTTGACGACGTGACCAAGGTCCTAGCAAGCTCTTCACGCGGTAGGTCTCCAGGGCTTTTCCTACGCCTACCTCAAGAGTATGTTCCGACAAAGAAAACATGCTTGGGTACATTACCTTCAGCCAACGAACGCCGCGCTCAAGGGGAGAAGAATGTGGATCTCTGGACAGATGGATGCTTGTATCCAAAGGATCCTTCTCTCAATGTTCATCCGTCTTTTACAAACATTCCATCACTGTTGCAATACGTTGGAAATGGCGAGCAAGGTTTGTTGGGCTACTGCAAGAGACTCAACAAACATGAGATTGCGCGGTCCGAGATCTACTTGCGTCATTGGCAGTTGCTCAATGGGAGTTTCCACAATCTTCAAGCTCAGATGCAAACAGCTACTAGTGCGCTTGAGGAGGCAAAGAGCACCATCACAACCAAGGAAAATGTAATTAAAAAGCTTGAGGATACTCTTTCACACATGAAGAGTACTGCCATGGGAGGTAGGGTGAGGAAACGAGAGTTGTCCGAAATTCAGACTCTTGCACCACGTGGAGGTGCAAGAAAACAAAGGGTGACAACTGTGAGGTAACATGTTCTATCCCTCATGTTGTTTAAGTTTAATACGACTCATCATTGTTGTTTTGGGCAATAGGAACTTCGTCCAAGAAACGTGCGGCGGCGAGAATGCGTCAGCTAGGGCTACTTTACTTCGTTCTTGTTTCAACAAAGAGGATTTTATTGGGATGCTTGATGCTCCAGAGGCAAAACACTTGAAAGACGCAATCACTAAGAGAGTTCTTAGAGATTTTTCTAATATTGTCACTGATCTAGATGTTCAGGATATTTGTGATGCTGTTGGGATTAGTACCAAGGGCTATCAAGAAATACATCAAGTGTTAAAAGATGCATTAAGAAGTCGAGGAGTCACGGAAAACCTATTCCCACTTCCTCACAGAGTGCAGATTGCCAAGAAGGTGTCAAATGAAGATGTTGTTCACCGATTAGGGGACTACTTGTATATTGAAGACACGATGCCTCTTTAGCCGCTCCGTAGCAAATCACAAGGAAGGAAGGGCCGCGGGAAGGGAAGCGGTGCTGTTTCTAACAGTGTGTTGCGGACCAAAGGGTTTGTTTACACCAAATTCAATAATATCTTTGTGGACTTGATACGATTGCAGCAGTCCATGGATGTTTTCTACAATTTGAGTGATGCAGGTTAGTTTAGAGTTGCCTACATGCTCTATGATGTGTCATAACATGCATTCTGAGGCTTTATGTTGTTGGCAGTTCTTGAAGGCAAGCTTGTGTTTGTGCTGAAGTTGGATGAGTGTGTAATTGTTAAAGGGAGAAAGTTGGAGAGAATGAGCATCACGCTTATGAATGAAGCCCTAGCTTATGCCAAGCAATCTTATAGTTCGAGTGAAGCGACAAAGCCCTCTTTTAGTGTGCAATCAGAGAAGGATATATGGTGGCTTGGTGCAATTGAAGTTCCGAAAGAGACACAAGAAGTCCTTGCATGGATTTTTAGTAGAATCCCATGGGTCACAGAGGTCATTAAAGCTCAAATAAACGGTGAGAAGCTCATGGTTCCAGGACGTGGGGAATTTGATGTTGAATGGCATTTAGGTGGTGATCTAAAGACCATAAAATGCATGCTTGGATGCAAACAAGGTGCAAATTATTTACTTCCCTGTCCATTTTGTACGAAAGGGCACAAGACAAGTCGAGCAACTCAAGTGGAAGGTCAAGACGATGATAATGATGACCATATAAATAGGGAGTGGCAAAGTTCGGTTCTTTCATGTGATATGCTGCAGGTGCCCAATAGGGATAGCAAAGATCCTGGGTGGAACCCCATAATTCCCTTCTCCCTCAACAATGTTAACTTTTGCACATTGCATGCGTTTATGCGAATATTTGATAGGATCTTAAAGCATCACATTGATTATGCTTTCACAATGAAGCCCCTTCAACGGTCAAAAGACTCCTTGCAAGGGGTGGAGACGCTCCTTAATGAGATTGGATGTCACCGATCAAGGGTGAACATTGTAGCAGAGACTTGTAGGGAGAAGACATATGAGGTGGCACAGAAGGTTTCCATGAATGGAGCCAAAGCACGTCGATTTTTCAAGAAGATGTCAAAGTCTCCAATGCAGGTATCCAAGGCAAGTGTCGATCTAGCAAGTGAGAAGCAGTGGGAGTTGTGGAAAGATTTGTGTTCATGCACGACGGACAAAGATCCCAATGTGGAGGTTGCTAACCAACGCAAGCTAGTATGGTCATCCTTTCAAAAGGTTGTGCAATTGATGAATCTTTCAAGCACCACCGTTGAGCAGCGAGAGGAGTTCAAGAAGGTGCTTTATGAATTCACAAAGGCCGCTAAGGATGGATGGTGTGAAAGCAAGATTACACACTACATGGTTTGTTTTTAACGGACTTAATACATATGCAATGTTTTAAAATGTAACTTTTCTATTCGCTTATCTCCTTTTTGGTTGTTTTAGCACATTCTCTATGCGCATGGTGCATACTTCATGGACCGCTATGGTTCGCTTGATACATGGAGTACACAAGGCATGGAGAAGTCCCACTATCGAGCAAAAGGAGTCTACTTCAAGAATACTTGGCATGGTGGTGGTAGTTCACACTCCAACTACCTCCAAGAGATGTTTAATTGGTTTTTTAGGCACACCTTTGGGAGAACTCGTACTATTGAGAAAGCAAGAGAATCGATGTTAGCAAAGCACTTACGCAACTCTTCCTGTACTGCAGCATCCGAGAAGTGGAAACGCTCGCGAGCATCCCTCGGCCACGAAGCTTGGCGTGCAACTAAATATCTAAAAGGCAGCGTTTGGGCGTCGTGTCAGCCGTCCGCATGATCGAGGTTTAGTTGTTCAATTCAATTGCTTTATTTGAGTTTCACTCAATTGGCCGCATAGTGTGAAAGGGCCCAAATCTCAAAAAAACCTATTTAAAGGTTGAAGGGGATCATTTTGTCATCTTCCCTACTAGGTGCAACCATGGCACGAACAAAACAAACGGCTAGGATTGCATATCCAGAGGGGTCGGATGGCCAACGACTCAAAGGTACAGCAACAGAAGCTGGAACTTCACAAGCTCAAGGTGAAGTCCACACAGAAGAAGCTGGAGCTTCAAATCAGCATGGCCAGTCCTCTACAGCAGCAAAAGAGAGATGGAAGCATCGTCTTGTTGTCTATTCATCGGACTCCAACGATTCTGATGGCAAGAAGGAGGATGAGAGCGACCAGGGCAAAGAAACAAATAGCCAAAAGAAGCCGTCAGAAGGCTCCGAAGAGACACAAACGGATGAAGATGCCCCATGGGTTGGCGTCCAAATACAAACTTATTAGGCTCACATGTCTATTGGGGGTAAGACACTTCCTAAAGGGAGTGGACCTACACTATCACATCCGGTCGATAGTGAAGAGCACGAATCGGATGGAGAGTGGGTGGAATCCGATTATGAGATGTTGGAAGTGCCTGTGCAGAAAAAAAAGAGAAAGAGCATTGTCTACAAGAAGAGGAAGCAAGCTGCCCCGACTCGTGCCAAAAATGCACCTCCACGTCGACCTCAGAAGGTACAAAAGCGCAACCGTGCTTTTGCGGAGATTCGACACTATCAAAAGAGCACCGAGCTCTTGATTCGGAGGGCCCCTTTTGCAAGGCTATGCAGGGAGGTTTTGCAATTGTACAACACTCAGTTTCGGATGGGCGCCGTGGCCATAGAGGCAGTCCAAGAGGCAGCAGAGCAATA
This sequence comes from Adiantum capillus-veneris, assembly GCF_014529385.1. Lineage (NCBI taxonomy): Eukaryota > Viridiplantae > Streptophyta > Polypodiopsida > Polypodiales > Pteridaceae > Adiantum > Adiantum capillus-veneris. The sequence goes on along the minus strand of NC_140944.1, from coordinate 58,940,652 downwards.
TTTAACTGGCATATTCGAGGATTCTAACCTCTGTGCCATCCATGCAAAGTGTGTAACCATTATGCCCAAGGATATGCAGCTTGCTCGCCGTTTGCGCCATGAGGAGTAGCTTGTAATTAGGCATCAACCTTTTTGTATTTACGGAACTCCAAGATTGGGAAGAATTTGAATACAAGCGTCTTTTGATTCTATATCCCACTCTGTGCATTGTATTGGGAAGAATTTGAATATAAGCGTCTTTTATTGTATACCCCAGTGCGCATTGTATTGTTTTAATTTGCTACCATGCAATGTAGCACTGGTTCAAGTTTTGTCTACCTTCTACTGTATGTATGTAGCCATTAGCTTGTTATTGTGAAAAATTGCCTACGTTTAGCACCTTGGCTAAGTGGGGCATGCACTTCCTGATGTATCGATGCTATGTGACTCACTATTGCATGGCAAAAACATCTACAAAGTGTTCAAAATGGCTTGGAATGCCCCCAAGTTGGCTGCCACAAGGGCGCGCATTTGGGGCTTCCAGAGGCCTATGGATGGACATAATGCGCGCCCTTGTGGCAGCCTCTCCTAGTGCTTTGCTGACACTCTCCAGTGGTTTCCAGACAATTTGGACAAGCAATAAGTATGTTTTGTTTGCTTCAATGCTTCAATTAGCATAGATGCTGCTGGAATTCATCCCCCCTTAGTCCATGTCAGTCCTAAACTCCAGAAAGGGCTTAGATATTGCCACAAAGTTTACTCTTGTGGTTTGTTAATACAACTTTAGGTATCTGGGGCAAGATGGGCTTAAGGTTACCTGGGTATCCATGTCTTCCTGTTTTGCAGCTAGGTATTATTGTCTTCTCACTCTGTTTTGTAACTGGATATGCTCCTATTCTCCAAGAAGGGTTTAGATATTGCCACAGTTTTGTGGTTTGTTAATACATCTTTAGGTATCTGGGGCAAGATGGGCTTAAGGTTACCTGGGTATCCATGTGTTTCTCTTTTGCAACTGGGTATTAATGCCTTGTCACTCTATTTTGTACTTGGGTATGCTCTTAGATGTGTCCAATTTCATCTGCCACAAGGGCGCGCATTTGCACACTTCATCTGCTGATGGAAAGCCCTAATGCGCGCCCTTGTGGCAACATTGTTTAGGGACTTCCAAGCCCTTTACTAGGCACATACATAACTTTGGAAGCCTAGATATAACAAAGTATACATTTTTTAAATTTTAATGCGTGCCAAACCCTTTAGTAGTCATAGCAAAAATTATGGTGCTTCTCATACACAATGGAAGCCCAACATATAAGAAATTCAAAACCTTGCAAGAAAGAGAGTCATAGACAGCAAAAAGTAGTTTCATTAAAGAAATCAATGCTTTACATGATATCCGGCTTTTGCTTTAGGATCTTTCTAATTACAATTTTCTGGCGCTTGGCCTTTTGGGGTGGCTCCCTATTAAGTAAAGTGGTTGTGATTTCTTTGGTGTCATTAACCCCTACAGCTTGGTTCATGCCGACATGGGCAATAAGGCGTCCGCGAAAGTTTACACCGAAAGTGGATATTGCAAAATCTTTCTTTACAAGCACTACAAGGTTGGATGTTTGGGCAAGTGTTGTTAAACACAACGCCTTGGAGAGTGAACGGAGAGCAAAAATGTTGTAGCGACCATTGGGAGAGTAGTCGGCATGGACAAACACCACGACACCAGTGGGAAGTATGCCAAGGTAGTGAGCAGGTGCCGCTTAAGGTCCGAACGGCGTCCTCCTCCCCCCTGACCCTTTCGCCCAGGCGTCAACCTCCAGAACATCCTGCAGAACATAGGTTTTCTGAGATATGGCACAGAATGATGATATAACATTAACAAAATCATTTGTAACAATCAAATGTAAGTGAGCATCTATACCTCTTGTCTACGATCCTCCTCATCGGCATCCGGGTGCAAGTACAGATCCACGCTTGACTTCCCCTTTGGATCAAGCAAAACAGGTGTTGCAGCAGGTGGTGGTGAATCCACTCTTGCGCGTTTAGCCAAACACATGGCTTGCACGTCCACAAACTCCTCCTCAGAGACCTTGGCCTGCTCGGCCGCTGCCACCTTGGCTTGTGCGATCGCCACTGTGTCCGCCAAAGTATTCCCCATGGGCAGTAGGAGATCATCGTCATGGGAGGTGGTGGTATCAAGCTCAAACTTTCCATGGGCATCGAGGATGGCAAAACACTCATCCATGCGAAGCTCAAAGGATTTCTCCAGATCGTGAATAAACACAAACTCCTCCCCACCCACCACAATGGAGGAGAAGCGGGTAATCTCTACCTCAGGGATGGCATCCCGAGTGGTGGTTCCTTCTGGCGGTCCCGAGGATGAACCGACTGATTGAGAGGCCTCCAAGAGGCCTTGAATCCCTACAGGGTAGGTCAAGGCAAGCGTCCTCTCCTTTGTGGATGAGTCAATGGCCGCGGGCTTGGGGTCCTTCACATCAGCCAATACCCCGCTGATCTGCAAGTGAGGTAGCACTACGTCAGGGCCTGCTGGGCACTCGTGAAGGAGGAAGATCATTATGGCCTGAACAGAGAAAAAAGTGTTTCCGATCCTTCCCTTACGCATTGCTCGCACATCATCAGCTTCAAGCCACACATATTGTCCCGCGGGTTGTGCTATGGTGGCAAAGCGTGCAAGCCGCTAATGAAATGGCCTGTCTCCTTGGTAGATGTGGTGGAGAAGGCCTTCAGGGACCCATTGCCCTGGTCGGTTTGGTAACTCAACAATGAATCTCCCCATGCACGTGGAAATGTATGAAGTAATGTGCTCAAGAGATTGAGAGTGGAGGGTCAAGGTGGTTTCCAAATCGGGTTGGGTTGTGAAAAATCCTTGAAGCTCAGGGCGATTTGCATGCCCAACCTCAGTATGGAATTCATCTAAAGCACTAGTAGCAGCCATGTCTTCTCTTTGCGTGATTGGGTATGCTAGGTCTCTCTGCAATGCTGGGATAAAAATGGTGAAATGAGGAGGTGGTCCTCCTTATATAGACATATTCGATCTCGAAAAAAATAAAAAATATGGATTTAAAAAATAAATTTACACCACCTTAAAACTCAAGTACAAAATCAAGTACAACACCTTAAAACTTTTCAAAATCTTTAATAAAATATCCAATATATAAACGATTAAAGTTACAAGCCAATTCACTTAGACAAGATGATTTCGTCTGTAGCCCAATCTTTGTAAACAAGCATAGTGGCCTCCATCCGCCTTCCAATCTATACAACCAAAAATGGGAAATCAAAATACAAAAACCCACAGAAAATAAGAAAAGGTAGCTAAGGAAGCACAAAGCAGACCTTGCGTTGTTCTAGTTTGAAACTTGCATTACCAATATCCTCGAATCCCATTATGACAAAGTGTTCCCGAAGATTGGCAAGAGTCCAATGCGGATTCACTGCAACCACCTCCACCTCGTTATTGGGCATGCGGACACGAATTTCAAAGGATTGAATCTCTTCGGCTGTCAGCTGCAAGGGTATCCATTTGCCACGTTTGTGCATCCACCTCTCATAGCTAAACCGTGCATACAAGGTGCACCTTACTTTCAAATACCGAAGGCAAAGCTGTGTGGGGGACACATTGCACTTATAACAGTCACCATCATGCAAACCGTCAACGTAGCCCTTATCGACACCTAGAATGGTGTCCATTGCATCTATGCCAACTTCTTTGCAAACAAACATTGTTGGTGTTTCTACAATCGGTAGAGAGCGGAATGCATGCACAAACAAATGAATGGGACAATGCCAACTGAGACCCACCGATCTGGTTGCCTTACCAAAATTTAGGGACCCTTGGAAATCTTGCAGCACCTTGCGCTTGAAAGAAAGCAAAGCCCAATGGTCTGGAGTTGGCCATTCTGCACTCTGCAATGAGGGTTTCTCCACAGCTTCTAACCTACCATAGCTTTGGCTTGACTTCGGCACCACGTACTTGTGGGAGTACATGAATATTCGCTGCTCGGTAAGTTTTTTCGATGAAACATTAGGAAACATAAGCTCCCCAATGTGAGCATGCACAACCATGAACGTGCCTGAGAGGCACTCAAGCGGCTGCTCCTCAACTAAGCTGGATGGAAAAACATCTTTACAAATGTCCTTAGTTAAACATAATGATCACATAAACGTAAACATGACATATGCATGGGATAGCTAAACCATGAAAACTTACAATGAGGTGCAAATTGAGTAGAAGCTCTCTTGAGGTGGAGCTCAGCTTCACTGTAGACGTGTTGCACGATGGCCACCATTCCGGACTTTGTTTCTTTGAATGTCAATAGCCGGCCCTTCCAATGACGTTCCAATACGCCTCGACACCGTACGCGATGAGGTCCAACACGTGACAGTTGCATGTAGATCCATGCACCCTTCTTGAACACTTGTGGGATCCATACCCCCTCTGAGTCTTTTGTGTTGTGCAACACAATATCCTCTATCTCTGGTTTGGGCCGTCTATGCGTGGACATGCTTGGGAAGTTGGGCTTAGGAAGGGATTTGAAAGAGTTGAGTACTGTGGAGAGAGAATGAGGAGCTGAGGGGAGGGTGAGGTGAGCTGCCTATGGTGGCTTTGACAGTGGAGATAGAGAAAGAGAGGAGTGAGAGGTAGAGAGGATAGTGGAGCTGTGGGCTATGGAGTGTGGGACTGTAGAGGGTTGATGGAGGTGTGAGAGAAGGGGGAGCTATGGAGAGAGAGGAAGAGAGTGGTGGAAAGCTTTTGGCTATGGCTGCCTTGACTGTAGAGAGATAATGGGAGGAGGGAGAAGAGGGAGAGTGTGGGAGAGAAAAGTAATGAGGGAGAGAGAGAAAAGTGGAGTTTGGAGGGAAAAATTGACTTTTAAAGTTAGTTTATGTTTTGGGGAAGTTTTGGAGGCAAATGGGTCAACTTTGGAACTTTTAAAAAATTTTCAATTTTTTGGGTTTTTAAGCATGCGCGTTTTTTGTTGGGGGGGTCCCTCCCTCTTTTATGACACATCTCTCCTCTAATTTACCCCCCCCCCCCCCCCAGCCTACCTCCCACCTCTCTCTAAGAACCAAGCATTGAAGAGGGAGACAATTAGGTTGCACCCCTACCATTCCTTCCTCTCTAGGTGATATCCCAAGAGCCTTCTCATTGGTTCTCCCTTAAGCCTTTACTAATCAAAAAGGCCCAAGGAGAGTCCATATTTTTCCTAATGGGGTTGAGAGTTGACTATCAACTTTACTCCTTCAAGCTTGGAGATGTCTGCTTTGTACATTGGCACTGTTGGCTCCTCTCTGATCCGCTTGTTGATTGTGGAAGGTTTATATTTCAGTAGAGGATATGGGAGAGAGCGCTGTAGCCATTCACGCTGAAGGTTGCTGGCATCTATCTTCTGAATAGTCATTGATTTACAGACCCTCTGCTCCCATTCCGAGGCTTCTTTGGCGGTTTCTCTGACTGTTGCTTCTATTTCCTTTTGCAGCTTCTCTTCTTCTTCTTGTGTCAGATCTTGTGGCTCTTGAGAGGGTCCTACAAGGATTTCCTCTTGCATGGTGGTGTCCACTGGATCTGCCACATTATCTAAGTCTATTCCCTCCATGGATGCTGGCCTGGTGCTAAACTGCTCTTCTGTTTGCTGCTGGCCACTTAACTCTTCTATTTGCTTCTAAAATGTCTTCTTTTTTGCTTCAGCTTGTTCTCCCATATTCACAAGGAGGTCGTTAAAATCGGCATTTATCTTTTCCGCCTCCTCAAGCTTTCTCTTGATGGCTTCTAGCTCCTTCTTTATGGCTATGTTTTCTTCTTCCATGCAGTTTTGCATAACCACTGAGCCCTCAGCCAACATCAGTCTTTGCCACTTATCCAGGGTTAACTCCTTTTGGAGCTCCTTAATTTGCTCTTCATATAAATCCGTCTCAGAAGTAGTGTGAGTCGAGCTAGTAGCTCTGACTCTAGGAGGAGATGCCCGTAGCCGTTTGGATGGTTTGATCTTTGACTTTCATCTGGTCTTTAAGCTCTATTACCTCATCCTGGCTTGCCTCATTCTCTAGCTCTGCCTTTTCCTTGGCATTTCTCAGTGTTTCCACTTCCTTGGATTCTTCAGCAAGTTGTAGGGTTAGGTTGTCCCTTTCCCTCTCTGCATCTGTCAATGTCTTGCTGAGTTTTCTGTATTCTTCTTCAGATCTTTGCAGTCTTTGAGATGCTGCCTGATTCTCTCGTTCCATCTCCTGGCATCTTTGTAATGCCATGGCCAGACTGGCTTGCAGCTCTGCTTCTTTCTCTATATGCTCTTGGTTCTGTCTTTGTAGTGTGTCTACTTCAGATTTGATAAAAACTTCATTGGCTTTGAGATTAGCAATCTCACTTTCCGTGGCCATTGATTGTGCCCTGAGCCCGGTTAGCTTGTTCACACCACATCCCAATCATTGGTGGGTGGCTGCAGGTCCACTGTATTAGTGGCCTTCTCTTTTAGTTCCACTAACTGGAGGCTCTACATCTGTTCTTTGGGCCTTGTGCTTGCCAAGTTAAATGCTACTATAGCTACCTCTTCTCTTGAATATCCCGTAGCTAGTAGATCACGAAATGTGTTAAAACTTCTTTCCTCTGGATCTATCTTTTCCTCTTTCTGTTCATCTTCTTCTTGCTGCTCTTGCTCTTGGCTCTTTTCTTGCTGAAATATTCTTGTTCCTCCTCCTTTTGTTGGGTTTGTGGAGGGCTACGAGGAGGTAGTGATGGCGGTGGGCTGGATTCCGGGCTTGACAGTGGAGTTGGTGGCTTCTTCTTGAAGTCCCAATCCGCCTTGGTCTTCCACTCTCTTTCCCGGCCTTCCCGCTCTTCTAACAGTTGCCGTCGTACTTCATCCACTTCTTCTTCTGTAAATGGGATGTTAGGGATGTTTTCTGCCGTAGCATCCAGGATCTCAAATTTTTTGATATAATCTTCAAACCTATCTCTGTGCACCCTTTGGGATGACCCCGACATGGCTTCTAGTGATGGCTTCCATAGCTCGCTCAAATCTCCCTTGAGGGCTCTTTTGGCAAGGAAGCTTTCCATTAGCCGTTCTACACGTGCCGCTTTTTGTGATTTTGTCTCTTTGATCGGCACTTGTACAATTTCTTTCTTTCTTTTCTTCCACTTTGGCTGCTCCTCTTGCACGATCCCTAACCGGTGCTTCAAACGTGTCGCTACCCTGGGTGCTTTTGGCTGTTCATCCTCTTTCTTCCTTGAGCCTTAGACAGTCATTCTGTGATGGAGGGTCAAGCCATCTTCCCTTGGCGTGCAATGCCCCATAAACCACTTTCATAATCAGCTCACCCGGCACAATGTAGGTGGTGTTCTTGTTGCCCATCTTCACCAGATTGTCATGGATATAACCAGCATAGTTGATCACCTTTGGCTTGCTCTTCTGCATTGCCCAGGTGAAAATTGCTCCAGGCGGCATTCTGTACTTCTAAGGCCGCTTTGTACACATGTGGAAATACTGGTTGTAAAGTTGGCTCATGACCGCCACTTTAGGGTTTGCAATATCTTCGAAGGTGTAGTTGTTTTTCTTTTCTGAGTACACCTTGACTTCATCTCTTCTCTTTGTCACACTATCCCCTTTGTTGGAGAGGTCTAGTGCTGCTGCCACCACTCTCTCTGTGATTACAATCACAGTGTCTGGCTTGCCCTGCAGATTAGTGACTCTGGAAACTCCATCCTCTTTGATTGTAGTTACAAACTCCCACACTCTTTTTATGTCAATTCCTGCCGGCACAGCTTCAAAATAGTAATGGAGATCTATCTTCTCCAGGTACTCTTCCATCTTGCTTCTGAAAAACTCATTGAGCTCCCGAGGTAGCATGGGTAGATCTATTGCATTTCCTTCAGTATCTTTGAACACACCTTGGTAAATCTTCGAGTTGTTGGACTCTAATAAATCCTCCTGAATCCATGTACTGGTTGCCTTCAGAGTTCCTTCTGGGATGACAAACGGCTCTACTTCTTCCAAGTAGTATTTTATCGTCATCCTTTTCTTCTTGGCCGGTGATTTTGCGGCTGCCATGGATCCTGTTGCACTCAGTAGTCCGAAGTTAGCATTTTTTCCATATCAGCTAAGAAACCGAGTTTTAACTATCCAAATGACTTGAAAATTGAAAATAAAACTTAAAAGGAACTTGGGAAACCCTTCATGTGCTCACAGTATCATTCTGGCTAAAATTTATCATTTAGACATCCTACGTGTAGGATGTCTTTTTCATCAGTTTTTGGTGAAACTTGATATGCTAGTGGTCCTTGGCTTGTGCAACATGGCTATATGATTGGAATTAGGTTTGGGCATCAGAAAGTGCATTTTTGGGCAGATTCAGGCTTTAGGCTCACAAATTGGTAGGATGTCCACAACAGGTGGCAAATGATATTCAAATGGGTTGAAATTTGGTATATGAGCTTCTTGCACCATGGTAACTGCTCCTATGAAGTCAGTATTTGCACAGTAAGTCAAAATCATGCTGGAGACATTCTACGCGTAGGATGTCTTTTTCATCAAAATTGCTTGAGATTTGTTCTGTGGGTAGCTCTTGGCATGTGGAACATGGCCCTGCTCTTGGATTTTGATTTGGACAAGAATTGGCGTTGGTAAGACCATGCGTGTTTTTGGGCTCAAAAAGTGTATCATGGAGGTGTTGGGGGCCAAAAGTGATGGGAATGGCTTGAAACTTGATATATGAGCTCTTGAAGGTGATATGAAGAGATCTGGAATTGAAAAACACCATCTGTGGGCCAACAATGTCATTTAGACATCCTACGCGTAGGATGTCTATTTCATCATTTTTTGCATGTGACCACACAGATAGCTTGGCGATGTGCCCATGAATGTATTGTGCAAGTTTCATGTGATTTGGACAAGTTTTGGTAGGTCTATGGCCCATTATTGCCTCTATGCCGTGACTTTGCGTTTTTTCATGCATATGAGGTCAATTTTTGTCCATATGTGATGAAACTTGGTGGCTAGCATGTAAAGGCTATTCAGAAACTATGTGTGATGACAGATGTTGGGGTTGGTGCCCAGAAATGGCCTTGAGACATCCTACGCATAGTATGTCTCCTAATGAAATTTTTGTGGAGACTGCTACTGGTGCCTGCCCTTAGTCCCCCCGAGTCCCTTTTAAGCCCTATTTCAACAAAAAAGTCAAATAGATAGAAAGTAACCGCCTGTGTGGATTTCAGAGCCTCCGTGCCATTTTCTGACTTTTGGAGTGCTTTTCGACGATGAAATTTCTTGATGTTGGTCTCCATAGCTTCCCAATCCCTTGGGGATCCTTGCCGCATGGTTTTTGTCGACTTTGGCTTTACCGGAGCTCCGTTTGGCAATTTGTCGCTCTAGAAGCACCCGTGGTTGCGTTTACATGTCTTCGATGACTTGTGGTGGTCTACCACCATAGGACTTGGTTGTCCATGGTTTAGGAAAGCCGCTCTTAAAGTTTGGTGGCAAACGGACATGCGGTTTGACCGTGAGAGCTATTTGACGCTTTGTGTGTTTGATGTCGTTTCTGAAGTTTAGTGCCGCTTCGGGTCACCTTTTGGCCATGTGGGCTATATAGACTTGTCGAGCATGTTGAGATGCTCCTACCCATGAGTTTTGGTAGCATTTGGGCGCCTCTCCGCCGATTTCCTATTTGGTGGCCTCTTGCGGGGCTCTAGGAATTAGGGTTTTTCCCGATGGTTTTCTACTGCCTTTGGGAATCCAAGACTGGTCTCCTATGATAGGGTAAGCTGCCGATGAAGTCTCATTGCTTTTGGGTTAGCCGTTAGGTGGCCACTTCTACTTGTAGGTCTCTACTGCCCGCTTTCTGTGTGAACCCTACGCTAGTTTTCGCGACAAAATGACAAACATGCGCGAAAAGCTCAAGGTAGTGAGCCTACCTCTCATGTTTGGATCTTGTTGGGTAGTCGTGCACGTCGTAGAAGCTGCTGGAAGTTCCGTTCACTCTAGGTGGCAGAAGCTCTCCTCTCAAAAGTCAATAGTGGAAATGAGCTTAAAATGAAGAGAGAATTTCTTATAATGGGGGTCCCTGAACCACTTTTCATGAAATTTGACATGTGCTCCCAAATTCTTGCGAAATGCGGTCTAAGCTCAAAAATTTCTTGATTTGGACTCTATTTGCCAAGTTACGAGAAATTTGACGTTTCGGTCAAAATCTGGCCAAATCACGCTTTTCGCTCCATTCACATAATTGCACCCCCACTGTACCATAGGTTGTTCTATAGTCACCGATCATCCCCATATTTTATGTTTTTCATTACGACCGTTTTTCACCTGCTTTTTGTATTTTTGAAGTTTTTCTGTCGAAAATTAGCAAAATTAAAAGAAAAATAGCAAATCAAACCCAGAAAACCCCCATAAATCATGATAAATAAAAAATATTACCACAAAACACTATATACACTCACATGCAATTTTTATGGCTGGAGTTCTCCGTTTTTTCAATATTTTGCCCGAAAAATGGCTATTTTTACTTATATACACACACCTAGGGGCTTGATTTGGCGTTTGGCCCCATATACTTGTAGATTCATGCTGTATAAGGGCATATGTACTTGGGTTAGTGCATAAAATTTTGCAATCAAACGACAACCCTTAAAATAATCGAAAAACATGTCTTTTTTTGCTCTTTTTGCCATTGGGTCCGCATTTGAGAATGCCTCCTCCCCTCCTCAGAGCCGGAGTTCTCCCGGACGACAAGGTATCGCCTCAGTGTATGTGCCGTGCATGGGTGAAAACTCGTTCTAATGCTTGGCCGTGTAATGTGGCCCTATATTATGCATACTCGGTCAATGCATGGAAAAATCAATGCTGTGCAAGAGAAGGGTATAAGCAAGATGCTTATTGGCATTCGTCGTCGAGGTTTCCTGTTGGTTGTTGATTTGGTTGGTAGATTTTCTTTGCAAGAAAAAGTTGTAACTCTACCACTCTTTGTTTGATCGTTTTTCTTGCAACAGTCGCGAGGTTTGCCACTACTGTCGATATGGCCGTAGTCGTCTCCTTGGAGAGAATTTTCGTGGCGGAATTGGCCATAGACTTTGTCTCTTTTGCTTTCCATTTGTAGCTTTGCCTTGCCGGTTTTTGTAGGTTTATTGCTACTTTCGCGGTTGTCATTTTTGCTAATTGGCACCCACATAGATCGGTTTGCCGGTTTCATATGTTGTGTGTCCCTGCCTTCCGTTGTTGCTTGTACTGAAGGGAGTTCCTTTTGTTTTGGTTTCTGGATCCAAATGCGAGTCGTATTGAAGTTGTTGTTTGCTGAGCATTTTCTTTGGGATCCATATCTGTTTTATTTCCTTGGTTATTGGTTGAACTGTCTTCTCCTTTTGATTTCTTATGTTGTATTGTGGTTTGTGTGCCACGTCACCTCTATCCTTCCGCACCCATACTTGTTTGTCGTATGTTGGTAGCCTTGATCTTTTCACTACGGTTGGTGACTTTGTATGCTTGTAGTGAGCATGGTTGGCAGTTCCCTGTTTGTTAGCCTTGGGTATCATGTTGTTCTTTAGTGGCACCCTTCCTTTTGGCTCTTTATCCAGTGATTGCATTGTTGGCAGCTGATTCTTCCGGGGTTGCTGAGCAAAGGCTACCACCTGTTGTTCTTGTGCATGCTGAATCTTGACTGCATTCGCATTCCAATCTATCTGCACATTATACTCTTTTTGCCAAGGTTGTCCCAACAACATGGGGTGTTGTGTGCTCTCATCCTCAATCACATAAAACTTGTTTGGGTAAATATATTGATGTATTTGTACATGCAATATAATCTAGCCCAATGATTTCAGCGAATGTGATGTACTACTTTCTAGCACTTGTGGAGTAGGATGTAATTGACCTTTGGGCTTGATCTGTTTGTATAATCTGTAAGAGATTAGATTTGCTTGAGCTCCAGAATCAAGCAATGCCGTCGATTCAACTTGATCCACTGTGTCTTCAACAAAATTTGTTAGTCGAATGGCATTGATTCGCAACGGTGATCCACATTGTTGTCTTTGTCGTAGAAGCCGTCTTTTTGCAATGCGTTATTTTGCTTTTGCTTGGGCTTCTTCTCGTACCCTCTGTTTCTCCTTCATCCGTTGTTTTTCTTGATGGATTTGTTGAAGCATATCCTGTGTTAGTGGTAAATGATATTTCTTTAATCGACACCCACTAATCCAATTTGGCATTTCTTCTCCTGCTAATGTAGCAAGCTTGACAGCTCCGCTTTGTGATAGGTCACTAATCACAAAGGGTCCCATCCCTCGCTTCTTAAGTTTCTTGGCATGTTGCTTCAAGGTATAAACAAGTACATAATCACCTGTTTTGAACTCTTTCATGCGCACATGCTTGTCAAAAAACTCTTTTTGTCTTCTCTTTTTAGCATAGATCGAAGCTACAGCTCGTAAGCGAATTTCATCTAGCTTTTCAAGATCATCTATTCTTGAAGAGATCTCATGCCCTGTCCATTCTAAGCTTTTCGCTACTCGTAGAGTTGGAATTAAAAACTCTATGGGTAATATAGCATTTAGGCCAAACACCATGTTGTACGGTGTTGTTCCTATTGATGTTTTGTAAGCTACCCTGTATGCCCATAGTGTTGAGTGTAGCTGCTGATCCCAGTCTGTTCTTGACTCTGATACAATTTTAGTGAGAACCGTGCATAGTGTTTTATTTGTGGCCTCAGCTTGTCCATTAGCATGTGGATGATATGGAGCAGATTTTCTATGTATGACCATGAATTCCTCTAGTAGATATTCAATGACTTCATTCAGAACATGTGTCCCTCTATAACTGACAATTTCTATTGGTAATCCGTATTGTACAAAGACATTCTCATACAAAAATTGTGCAGTGGTTCATGCATCTGCTTTTTGTGTTGCCTTGGCTTCCATCCATTTTGTGAGATAGTCCGTAGTCACAATGATATATTGGGTATGGGTGCGATATGCAGGGGGTGAAATAGGTCCCACAAAATCAATGCCCCATTTTGCAAATGCCCTTGCTCCCATCATTTGCCATAGTGACATCTCATTTCTCTTTATCGGCACCTTGGTGCGTTGACAAGCATCACAACGCTTTACAAACTCTTCAGCATCCATATGCAATGTAGGCCACCATATTCCTGCGGTTAAGACAATTTTTGCCGTCTTATCGCCTGAAAAATGGCATCCACTTATTCCGCCATGTGCGTGTTCTAGAATCAGAAGGTATTCACTTTCACTTGCATAGATTCTAAGTTGATTGTCCTTTCCTCGCTTATAGAGTTGGTTCCCAATTAAACTAAAGTCGCGAGCCTCCAACTCTATAGCCCTTTTCCGTGCTCTTGTTATGTTTTCAGGAAACGTCCTTATGGTTAAGAAATCAATGATATATTGACTCCATGCAGGTGCAATGTTTACCTGAAACAATGTCGCGTGATCCACTGATCATTTGGCACTACATATAGTACAATTGTCAACATAAGCATGTGTGTCAGCGTACATAGTTGGCCAATAAACCCCCAATTGTTTTAGTCTTTGGTGTGTTTTCATTGTTGAACAATGAAACGCACAATCCTGGATGTGTGCTTCTTCAAGATAACACTCGAATTCCTCCAGATTTATACATAATCTTAGAATTTGGTCCGATCCTAGATGATACAGCTGCCCAGCAATCAACTGGAAGTTTTTTGTTTGTCGAATTGTTTGTTGTTTAGGTCTGTCTTCCTTATCATCAAACCTACCTGCAAAGGAAAGAATACTAACAATTTCCTGAGACCATTTGGGTATCACTTCAATATTGAAAATATAAGCATCTGGTATGTCATCATCTACTCCTTGAGGAGCTTCCACGTTTTGTATCCTTGAAAGATGATCTTCCTGTAGATGAGTTTTACCCTTTTTGACCACCACTGTGAAATCAAACTCTAGCAATATAATAAACCATCGTACAATTCCTTGTATTGCATGGTTTATTTACCAGATACAAAAGAGCTTGATGATCTGTGAAGAAACAAATTTGTTTGCAAGCAAATAATGTCAAAATTTCTTTACATCATAAATCATTCCTAACCCCTCTCTTTCAGTGGTGGTTGTGTAGTTCTTTTCTGCACTGTTTAATTGTTGGCTTGCATAACAAACTGGGAAATCCATTGTTCCGTCTCTAGGTTGAGCCAGAATACTCCCGATTGTATATGCAGAAGCATCAATGTGAACATGGAATATCTTTTTCCAATTTGGTGCTTTAAGTACCGGTGCTGATACACGATTTTCCTTAAGCTTTTGGAATGAAGTTTCACATTCCTCAGTCCACCAGTCGAAACTGACAAAAAAACAATACAGAGGTTGTCCAATGACTGCATACATATATATGAATCTTCGATAATATTCGCAGTGTCCCATGAAGGATTGCACTTGTTTCACATTAGTAGGCCTGGGCAAGTCTACTATGACATTGATTTTGTTTAGGTCAGTGTGGTTATGCCATTTCTTGAGACAAGGTGTCCTAAGATGCGGCCTTGCCTAACCATAAAAATACACTTCTCCGGGTTAAGACAGATTCGATATGTTCTGTACTTCTCGAATACCTTTTGTAAATGGTCAATATGTTCATCTCGTAGAAGAGAGTGTACACAAAGATCATCCATGTATATTTCTAAGAATATTCTCATGTATTCTTTGAACGCATGCTTCATTAACCTTTGAAAGGTAGCTGGGGCATTAGTTAAGCCGAAAGACATAACTCTATACGCATATATTCTCCATTCTGTGGCAAACGTTGTTTCGTGTTGATCCTCTATTGCAATTGCCAGTTGTTTATACCTTGAAAACCCATCTCTAGAAAGGAATAAGACCGTTTCCCGGCCACCCTCTCAAGTACATGTTCTGTGATCGGAAAGGGATAATTATCCCTTACGGTGGCTGCGTTTATCTTTTTGAGGTTCACACACACTCGCAGCTTTCCGTTCTTTTTAGGGACAACCACAATGGGTGACACCCAATCTGTATGTTCAATTTCATAGATGAATTCAGCATCCATCAGCTTATCAATCTCCTCTTTGATTCGTTTAGCAAATGTGTCATTATATGTATAAAGACGTTGTTTGCTAGGTTTGGCATCTGATTTCAAAGAAATTGTATGTTGGCATATCGATGGATAAAATCCTTTGAGGTCTTTGTAGGACCATGCAAACACATCTTTATACTTCTTGAGAAGTTGTGTTAACCGTTCTAAATCAGTTGCTATATAGACCGGCTGAGGCTTTTCACCTGGTTCAACGAGGTCTATTCGTTTTGCATTTTCCGGCCCATCGTAAGATTCCTGGTTTATTCTTTCCCTAACTGGTGGTGTCATTAGGATTTTTCTGTCTTGGATGGTGAATTTCCGATAGTGTGATGGTACATTCATGTTTCCTTTTTCCCTATCACTATCTCCCTCAGTAGTCCATACCTCTCATAATGACCATCTCAGTTCTTGGTATTTCTTTTTACGCTCCAATTTGGTCCACTCTGGGTCTTTTGTTTTTTCCAGTTTTGATTTTTGTGATTTCTGTGATTTTGTTTCTGTTTTAGCTTTCTGTACTTGTTTTATTTCCTCTCGCGTTCTTTCCCTTCAAACTTTCGAGAATCTTCTTGATATTTGGTCTTTTACACAATCCTCTGCTTTGACAATTATTAGATAGTGAGTTGTATCTTTGATCCTGGGCATCAGGTTCTCTCTCGCTTTGTTTTCTGCTCGTTTTCTCCTATAGTGTTCCTGGCGTCTAGGGTGCTGATTGGCAAAATCATAAAACTTGATATTTTTTGTTTTCTCCCCACGCTCACTTGAGCTGTCTGAACACTCATTATCTGCATCGTTATTTACCTCCAGATGCTCAAAGGAGTTATAAAACTCTTCTTGTTCTGGTGGTTCTACCATCTCATCTCCTCCTGGTATAAGGCTTACCATGTAATAGGGTAGCACATCATAACTATCCTTATCGCAAATTTTTTTCGTTGGACTATCTGTAATGGTACAGACATCCAATGTTGCTAGTATGTGTTTCCATTCCAGAGGTTCTAAGGCATCTTCAGGAAAAGGTTCTAGAATATAATCTTTGTCCTCAATTGCTCTTTCTAAGATGAATTCCTCTCTTTTTAAGCTCCCACAATGTGAAGCTTCACATATCCATAGCTCTTTTTGTTGCCCTAACCATGCTGGGAGTTCCGACCCTGCTAATGTAGCTGAATCAAACTCTTCCACTGGTGTCTGATTCACATCTTTGTAACTATGGTCTTTTAGGTGAATTTTGGTTGTAGTCTCGCCATGTCTGATGTATATGTGGTTGTAACCCCAATCCTGGACCATCTTTAATTGTCGCATGAATGGTCTTTCCAAGATGATCTCGTAATTTTTTTTTTTTTTCGAAATCGACTATTGCAAATGTATGCTCATAATCGATTCTGCACGAAGTGACAATTACTTTTTCTAAGAGTCCTAGAGGCTTCTCCATGAACCCATCTGATAATTGCAATTTCATTCTGGTAGCTCTCAAAGCTGGTTTTCCCCATTTTTTCCAGATTTCCTTAGTGGCAATAGCGACTCCTGCTCCACTGTCAAGAATAGCTTTGGAAACTACTCCTTGGAATTCTACTGATAGCGTGGTGTTTACATCTTCTCCCTCGTAATATTCTCAAACCTTGTTTAAAGGTACTAGCCTAGTGTTAAGTTGAGGCCTGTCCAATTCTCTGATCCCTTCTTGAAGCTTCGAGGTGGGGTCTTTCACTCTAAATTTTTCTAAGCATTTGCCTACGGTGGTCCACATGTTTGTTCGTAACCTTAGGAGTTTGACTAATGTGATTGTGCATGACACAAGAGTGGACAATAACTCAATCAACCCTTGTGAATCCATCACTCTGTTAGAAGACAATCTTTGAGATGGGATTGCTCTCACCTCAAACTTGGCTTCATACTCTCCTAGGTAAGAGGGTAGAGTTTTCAACGAGCCTGGTTGGCTGTGCCCCGAACCAATTGATCATTGGTCTCCCCCTTGCGAATGTATATCAAAGTTCATTTGTGATCTTGCCTCAAATTCTTCAATAGGAGGTAAGATCTCATTTTTCTCTTTTCTCGTGTTGTTCATGTGGTAACTCACCCTGTTAGCTTCATTGGCATCACGGATTTGCTTCCACAGATCATCTAGACTGTTACAATCCTTATCCATTTCTACCAATGCTTTAGGTTGGAACCCCTCACTTGCCTCATCTGTTGTATTTGGCACTATGATAGGCTCTCCCCTAGACTCAGAGGCATTCATGAGTCTTTCCTTTGTTTCTACTTGTCTCTCTAAAGTTGGTTTGATAAGGGTTGGAGCTGGTACTTCATGCCAACTTGCAGGTTTACCAAGAGGATTTTCCATCAATGATTGAGCTGTTTCAATCATCTTTCGACACATTTCCAACCTCTGTTTTTCTATGTCAGCATATGGATAAGCCATCCATCTTTGCTCTTGGGTTTGGTTCTTTTTGAGTCTGGCTTTGTAAGCTTTTATAAGTGCATCTAACTGCTCATTTAACTTTTCTGCCAACACTGATCCTCCTGATCCTGCACTTTTGGGTTCTGCTATTTCCTTGGGTGCTATGGTTGCTGCAGTGTGTGAGCTTAGGCTAGCTAGATCCTCTAACCGCTCTAATCTATCCTTTGTGTGTTTTAACTCCTCGGATAGAACCGTTTTCTCTTGTTCTCTCCTGGATTTCATACGCGCCTTTCTAGCTTTCCAAGTGCTTCTCTGATTTTTCGTTTCTCAACTTTGGGCATCGGTTTTTGCCTCTTCAATAATGGGTTCGTTCGTCATTCTTTGAGCTTGGGCTCGTGTCACTTCCTGAATAGGTATTATTGTCTCGTTTTCTGACCTCCCACTGGAAGGCACTGCTTCCAGTATGTTCAAGGTAGTTTTTGCTCCTTTGCTCGGGTTCTTAGGGCAATCAAGAATCAAATGAGTAACTCCACACTCGGTGCAATATGCATTGACTCTAATGATTTCATCATAAGGACAATCTCTTAGCCAATGGTCTCCACCACACTTGTAGCAGGGTCCTTTAGGCTATTGAGGTGCTCCTTGAGCTTCTCTTTGTTGGTATACATGTCTCTGCCCGCCCATGCCTCCGTTGGCTATGAACAACAATGTTCGTTCATCCAAGCTATATCTTCCTTCTTTTGCTGCCTGTGCAGCTGTAGGTGGTCCTGCACTTCCTATCATGCTCCATGGTTCGGGCATTGAGGGTTCTTGTAAAGAGGGTGAAGAGCCTCCTTAGTTAACGCATTTAACGTTGTGCTCCTCTTCATATGTAAGTCCTTCTGGAGATCTGCATTCCTTAGTCCTTGGATAAATATAAGCATAAGTCTGGACTGAGTTGGCAGTTCTTCCACAGGGCAGAACTTAACATATCTTTTTAGTTGTAGGGCTGTCTTTCGCACAGATTTCCCGTCTTTTTGTTTGAATTTATGGATTTGTGAGACTGTATTATAAAATATCAGAAGGACTTACATATGAAGAGGAGCACGACGTTAAATGAGTTAACTAAGGAGGCTCTTTACCTTGTAGACTCTTTACCAATAGAGTGGTGGTTCTTGTAAACTCCCTTAGCCCTCGTGCGGCTTGATAACCATCTCGGTTTTGGTCTTGTTCTAATGTTGCATGCTATCGAAGCCATGCCTGCAATGATGGTTAGGTTGCTGGTTGGCTCTGGTTGTTGAGTGTCTGTTGTTGGGTAGAATGTGAGGTCGAGTTGTAATCTTCTGAAAAGGGATTTGTCGACTTGCTAGGGGTGTACCTCTTGGCACTTCATCGGAGGCATATGTTGATTCTCCTAGAACTGTTTCCTTTTCTACCTCCTCTGGGAGTATTCTTGCCCGTACCTATCAACAAAAACGATATCCTTCCCCATAGCAATTTCATAAGAGAATAATTAAAGAACCTTGTCTTTGCTTAAGTCGTTTGGGTAGGGTTCTTTGCAATGCAAGTAAGAGACTATTCCCTCGCTCTCATGCTTGTAAATTCCCACATTCTCATTATAAGTTGAAACCCTGGTTGTTTTCTTATCATACATAAAAAGCGCTCCAGGTCGATCAATGTTTGGAGGTGGTTCTTGAGTTTCTGAAACCATTTTTCCTTTTGCCACGTTATCTCCATATCTGTTGTAATCCTCAGGGTTACTAACTATCAGATAGTGGTTCCCCTTTTCGTCTCGGAATCTATCTCCATCATCATAGACTCGAATTATCTCCAGTATCTGAGCTGGCCTTTCTTCAATACAAATACACTTGCGTCCTCGATAGTCAGAATAAACTAGGGCTCCCCTCGAGTTGTTCCTTCTAAGAAGATTACAGTGAACTTGGGATCGTTCAAAGGATTTAGGGAGGTGCTTCCCCTTGGCATTGGCCCGTAATAGGTGAAACCTCCTGGCTGTTGACTACCGACCATGAAGAAGGATTTGTCTGATGAAGTGTCACTATCAGTATCCTCCTCAATAATTGATGCTAGTGGATCTAGCCTTGCCTGAGTTACACTCTCCTCGGTGGACACTAAGCTACCTTGGTCACCTGCCACCTTTTGGTCTCTAAAATGTATCTTCCTGATCTTAAATTCATCAAACTTAGCAATGCAATTTATCACAAATCCAACCACTCACCTAGAAAAGGGTCAGCTTCTGCACAACTTCTTGCTTTGCCGCTGAATACAAATTTTTTTGGTAATCGAATCAAAGCATCTAATCACTAGAGGTGATTTTAGTAATGATTGGTATCACTGGAGAGTTAACCTCAACCACTACTGTATTTTATACACTTCTAATGTTTTGGATTAGGTCTGCTAATCTGGAACTGTACTTCCCTTGGATGTCGGTCAATTTACCTAAAAAAGTCTTAATTCTGTCTTTGCTCCGTCAAAAGGTCAAACAAGGTCCAAATTCACTTCTGAAAGAAGTTCTAGAACCCTTAAGTCAAATGGAACCTCACTGTCTAAGCCCAGTCAAATTTTCTCTTCACTAAGCTCCAGTAGACATCCTACGTGTAGGATGTCTCCTGCTCTATTTTGCCTGGATTTTTGCACTATGGATTCCCCTTGATGTGCTGAGTCCACAGCTGTTTTTACTTTTTGATTTGGACACCTATAAGCTGGTCAATGATAAAAAATTTGTTGCGATAGCCTGATGTTGGTATGATCAGTCAAATCAACCCCAATTTGGACCAAAATTGACTAGGAGGTTTGCCTCAGGCTATACAACACCCTACTAGGCCTACAGTCAATTTTTGGCTTGAATTTCTTGCTTTAGACATTCTACGCGTAGCATGTCTTTTTGCTCAACATGGCTTTAAATGCAAAGCACAGACTCTCCTTAAGGTGCTGATCACTTTGGTATGCTCAAAACTGAGTTTGGAGTGCAAAATCACACAGATGAAATCCTACCCGTAGGATGTCTTTTTGGCCCGTTTGACCCCATACTTGATCCACAGCTTCCCCTTGATGTCAGCAACCCAGTGGTATGCTTAAATTTTGGTTTGGATTTCAAAAGTCCCCAATTTTAGCTGTTCTAGCCTTTTTCGGTCAAAAGTGCTAAAGTCTGCTTAGAACCCAATTTTCTCACCCAATTGAGATGAAAACCTCTCTCAGTCACTCAATATATCATGCAGATCATGCTCATGCAGCCATCCTATGGTTTTGGTCTTTAAATAATGCCTGGGCACAATTGGGGTAGGATGTCTGGCAATTTCTATCTATTTGGCCTTATCCTGTGGATATATTGTCAAATTTCCACTTTCCAGGTGAAAATAGGGTAAAACCTACCTTCTGGACACACTGGTTAACTCAAAATTCGAAAATTTTCGACCAGATTAGCCTGTAGACATCCTACGCGTAGGATGTCTCCTAGCTTAAAATTTATTTTTTTCCTAACAAAAATTCTCCTGATGCTCTGCAGCTCTATCAGAAACACTCACAACAACTTTTGGACTTCACTTCAGCTTTCAAACACACTTTTGCATCTTTTACAACCTTGTGATGAATCTAACAAGTAAGTATACATGCATGAAGTGCTCTAGATCCTGAATCATGATGTCCTACTTACTCTACTGCTACTCATCATGTGAAATGGTGTTTTGGTTGCTTCCTGGCCTCTTCGGACTCTCAAGCTCTCCTTTCACTGCTTCTACCACTCCAACTCCTACACTTTAACTCAACCAATACCTAAAACTACCTAAGTTGAAGGATCTAGGCTAGACACACGATCCCTAGACTCCCTCTAAGACCTAGAGAGTCCTCCACCCTCTGATCCTATCTAAATGTAAAACGAGACTCTTGGCAAGCCAAAGAATCCCTATCCTCAAGGACTAATCTCAGTCACCTACCTAGGGTTTTCGTCCCCGGCAGCGGCACCAATGTTGGACGGATACGCCGCGACGGACGTCAGCACAGTGAGGACTCACCTAACAAGATTTGTCAGCTAAGGATGAAGCTCGACCCACAGGCGCGTGGAAGCAAGCATAGGGTGTCAATCTACACTCGACTGACTCTCGACTAATTCCTACAGAGGTCTCTACCCAATGTCTAAGCTACAGCCTTCATGAGTGAATAAGAGGAAACTTCCTACAACGCTTTCTAGAGCAGAATATCCATCAAACAATCTCGAAACGCCACAGAACTTGAAGGAGTCCCTACTAACACCAATAGGTCGCTCTTCCTAAGGTCTATGAACCAAAACCCCAACCCAGAACACCTGGTGCAAAATCACGTAGGATGTCTGGCCAAAATTCGTAGGTCGTTGTTTCCAAAAACTAAAGTGCCTAATCTGTAGCTCTACTAAATGTGAACGCGTGGACATGCTGCAATGTAAAAACGGACAACGTATGCTCAACGAATCACCAGATGAAGCTCGTAGGTCGAGCTTGCAAAACCGGACCGTACGCTCGTAATGTAGGTATTGGAGCGTAGCTCTCGTCGGGGGAAACACGTTGCACTTCTGCGCACTCGATTCCGAACACCGGTGCGCATGTAGCGTCAATATGAAGCTCTCACTCTCTCTCGCACACAGTAAGCTCACTCACAGACTTCAGTTTTTTAAAATGACAAAAGGGTCCTTTCATTAAGGTCAAAACTGGGATACAATCTGGAAACTTCTGTAAGTCCTAATATTTACAAAGGTGAAATGTTGGGTTTTCTCAATAAATGAATAATTATAAAAATAATAATCCGCCGAGCAGTCATTTTCCGTAGGGTGTGTCCAACTTCTAACACCTTGCTTTGTCTCCCCGGTTAGCTTATCCTAATCAAACCATGATTATCCTAATCCAAGCGGCCAACACCTATAAAGGGGCACTGAGAGGTCACTATCGAGGGGGGGCAGTTCATGAGAGGTCAACACTTGGTAGAGTTTTAGTGGGAGGAATTGACACTATTGGTATCACGAGGAGGGGACTTGTGTGATGGTTTTTTTTGGGAATTGCACCATGTGAAGGGAGCTACGTCCACCTCTCGACTCCAATGGTCGATGTACACACACATACACATTCTTGGTAGCAAGTTTCATATCATCCAGTCGTCTTTAGAGAACGCACCAAGTAGATTCACCATCTCTTCTCTCTATCACCACGGTGTGCCACCTCGCTGGAAGGAAGGTCATTGTAAATACTGCAAGAAATAATTCTCCCTCACACCCCCCAGGATTTTCATCATTTGTCAATGCTGTGTGTGTGTGTGTGTGTGTAAGTTTGCGGTGTTCACATCACCGTTGTCTGCGTCCTAGCCGCTCAAAGCTAGGTGGTGCCCCCTATTCACTTTACTGTGACCGGCTTGAGGTGTGCCATAGGCTCCCGGCGTTTTAGAGGCCGTCGGGGTTCGTGTCTTGCTTTTCTCCCATCATTTGGTGCCCCCACGGAGGAGGGCTTCTAAGAAACCTTCAGTTTATAATGCTGAAAGCAATGCACCTCATCAATCATAGACGAATGGCTGAAGGAATTCTCTAACTGGAGACTAAGGAGGCACTAGCTGCCTTCATTGAAGTACTATTGCCAGGCTGTAGTGTCGTCAGTATTCAAGAGGTAAGCTCCCCATCTTGTGTTGCTCGTTCTAACCACAAATTGAGAGCATCAGGTGGGAGGTCTATGAAGTGCTATCACTGTTGTCAACCAAAACACACTGTCAATGAGTGCCAACAACAAAGGCAGCGAAGGGGCTAAAATCGTCTACATCGACATTCACCACAAAGAAGTCATCCACATCAAAGGAGGAAAGAAAACGGTAAGGCCTCTCTTCCCTAAGAAAACTGCAATCAAAGTTATAACCTCTACTCCAAAATGGCCTAAAGGGGCTGCTCAAGCCAAAAGGTAAGGAAAGGCTAAGCCAGTCTGGAAACACATGACCCCAAAGGGAGAAGCATCTGGCCAAGCGAGTGCTTCAAGCTCAGAGAGCCAGGTCGCACCCAGCTTGCCAAAGAGGAAGTCATCCAAAGCTAAGCAGCGAAAGGTCGCCTATTGATTCGTGTGACACATGCGAGTACTACTAGTCTACTTCGACAATCCTAAAGAAGAAGTGGTAAGAAGGTTCCCATGTCCTAAGGAAGAGTGGTTCGGTTACTGCTCTCGCTGTTTTGGAAGATGGGTAGAGGGTCTTCCTCCTCTCCCTGTACAACTTATCCTGAAGAAGCTCTCCACCATGGATGAAACCCAGTGGGCTAGAGATGAGTTGCAGCTGAATGGAGTGGAATTCATGCAACATGCCAACTATGGTAATTATCTGCAGTTGCTGCTAACCAAAAGGCTGGGAGTGGTCAGACGCGTCACCATCACCCCGTACGTGCTGAGCGACGAAGGAAAGGTAGAGCCCATGAAAGGCGGCGACCTCCTGTGGATGTGCTGACTCATCAACACTGGAACCATAAGAGTATAAGTAAGTACTCCACCCTCTGTGCATGATGGAAAACGGGCCGACAACATTCCCGTTTAGATTCCTGCAGCATATGCATGTGAATATCTATGTAGATAGGAAAATCTTTTACCAACAGAAGATCGTGTACCTATTCGGTGCGGCAGTGCTAGGAGAAATACTTAATTCCCCAAAACCTATCATTCTTCCCATATTGGATTACCACCATTCCTTCAATGTTTCTATCTTTATCTTGTTTTAATCTATCCACCCAACTCTGTAAAAAGACGCTATGAGCTGCTACTGTTGTTAGTATAATATAAAAGAAAAGAAAAGAAAAAAATTGTAATTTCCTGAGTCACTACCATGGCAAGTGTTTCTTTCCCCACATTCAGTGGAAAGAAGGGAGAAGATCTCACCGCCGACTTTCTGGATGATTTCGACATTGCTTGTGTGGTTTCCAACAAGGATGACGACGCTTCATGACTTCGAATTTTTCCTCTATTGATGAAAGTAGAGGCCAAGTCCTGGTACAATGCATTGCCTCAGGCTACCAAAAATGCATGGGATGTGTTACTTGCTGCCTTTGTAAAGAGGTTTGGTGGAGGCACAACCTCAGAGAATCTATGGCAGCTACTGACAGAATTGAAACAGGGAGGTCTGCTAGAGTATGCCACCTACGAGTCCAAGTTTGTGGACTTATGGGAGAGATGGGTTGCCTCATTGGAGGAAGGTGAAGGAGCGCCTAATTTCCTAAAGAAGGACCATTTCATTGCTGGCCTGTGGTCGCCGCTTAAGGAGAAGGTCAAGGGAAGGTTTCGTGCAACATATGAGTTGGCAGTAGAAGTAGCCCGCCTTAAAGACAAGAAGCTGTGCATGCAAGCAAGAGTAAACGAGTCAGAGGAAACAAGCTCGGTCCGACCAACCCTAATAACTGCAATAGCCATTCAAAGAGCCCAACCACAAGAGGCATTAGAGGAGCAACAAGACCTGTTGAGTCGCATCACTACCCAACTGTAGAGTTTATCTGTGCATCTGGTGTAACAAGGGCGTGCACCTGTCAGAAATCCAGAACAAGGAAGAGGACAACGAAGGCAAAATCAAGAGTACCACTGCTACAATTGCGGGGAAGATGGCCATGGTATGTACTATTGCCCACATCCAAGGAGGCAGAATTTCAATAGAGGAGGGAGACAGAATCACATCTCTCCGCCAAGGGCAAGACCACTACTGCCCAGGCAACCAATCTCACCTGTTCAAATCCCACCACCAGCCGTGCAACCACCACAGCTAGCCCCACCAGTTCAATTCCTACATCCACCGATGCAACCACCGCCACAATCACCACTTACACTCATCCTACACCCACCACCAATTGGTACCAGTACACCAAGTATCATTGGTCTTGCAGAAGAGGTCAAGATGAAGATAACAGAAGAAGGATGAAGTGAGGAGACTGTTCAAAGGAGTGAAGCAGTGGAACAAGAGGTTAGAGTATCAAAAGATGCAACCCCAATGGGGGTGGTAAGTCAAGAAAATTGTGTTACTAATGTGAGTGCATCTTTAACCCTGGATGAAAAAGGCACCAAAACGATCGGTCTCGATAGCATTGTGCGGTAAGGGTAAGAAGGCGTAAAGTGTTGATCAGGTCTCGTCAGAGTAAGAGGAATTCAAAGTGCATGGAATATACAAGAGAAGAGGAAGACCAGCCTGCTAGAAAGGCTTTGCAGAAGATGGACAACATATCAAGCAAAGGAGAAGCCTGTGCACGAGCATGCACCAAGGACAGTGTAGCAAGCTAAAGGAATCTTGCATCAAGGAAGTTTTACTAGACGACCATAACGAGGAGGTAAGCAAGATTGAAGGTTTGGATTTGGATATTGCTCCAGAGGCTTGGCAGTCGAGCAAGGCTTTATTGTGTAGTGTCATAGACTTAGAGATGGGTAATGCCTCTAGTCTACTGAAGGGTGTTATAAACTTGGAGATGGGTAATGCCTCTAGTTTATGTGAGGGTATTCAGAGTAAGTTTGATGATCAATATGTTGCCAACTTCTTAAGGATGTTCCAAACACCTCCACAACACACCATTGTGTTTTCATGGGATGCATCAGACCTACGGTTATGGTTAACCGCTAGAAGATATAGAGGTAAGATCAGCATGGAGATAAGAGTTAAGGAGCCATGGATACACAAAAGGCTGATAGAATGCAAGAATGAAGGCCTCATTCCCAATTTGGTGCAATTTTTTACAAACAGTGTATCCTCTCTATGGAGAGATATAAGTGGGTTACGCTTGTATTTAAGCCGCAAGGTAGGTGGCTTACTATCAACATCAGAAAAGATAGCTGACATGTTTGAGCACACCCAAGAGAAGCATGATATGCTCACAAGTTTTTCCAATCGCGACAATAAGCAAGATTCTGAAGACAACTGGAGCCCATCACATCAACAAGGCGGCCATATATGGTGTATTCTTGGCACACTCTTGGGAATCATAATTTTTAGTTCTGTCTTTGCAGGAGCCAAGATGCCCTCTCGCTACTATTGGTGTTTACAAATTTGGTCCAATTTGGCATGCAAATTTTATTGTTTGGACACTGCAGACAATGACCCTATTTTTCACTTGGGATCAAGGAGGACACTGGCACAAAGTTCTGGAAGCCATGGGATTCCCGTTTAATCAACCGACACTATTCCAAGGAACAGGCTATCAACCGGACCTGTTGCAGATTCATGAATATCCCATAAATCTCACCAATGGCCAAATGGAATGGCTAGTTCAGAAGGCAACTCAATATCAGCTCCTATAGATCAGATGAAGAAGAATCAGAGTAAGGGTTAGAGACATGAATGCTTCTATCTAGATGGGAGGGGTAATGACGGTCGGTTTTCGAAACCGCAACTGCAAGAACCACACCCTAAGGAAGCGAGGCCATATTACCAAAGAAGAAGAAAAAAACACAAAAAAGAAGCTCTTCACCATTCACCACCCCCCCTCTAGGCTTAACCACTAGCGGGGCGTCGCCAGTTTGGCCACACCCCTCCATTATCACCAGAAGACCGCCGAATCTCTCTCTCCTACTGCTTGGCTCCACTAATATTCCCTCTCTCTCCTACTCTGCCGTTGCATCACCCGGCCCAATGGGCGCATAAGACACCTATGCCTCTGTCACACCCTCCGGCGGGCCTCCACAAATATTGTATATTCTCCCTCTCTCTCTTTCAAATATTCTTTCTCTCTCTCCCTCTGCTCATCCACACCCTCCAACGGGCCTTCTATCCCCATTTTTCCCCTCGTCCACATTCCACTGGCCTTACTACCCCCCCCCCCCCCCCCGTTTTCTTCCTAGCGGACCATTGGTCTCACACTCCCTCTCCCCTATCATCACTAAACTCTAGCTCTCTCTCTCTCTCTCTCTCTCTCTCTCTCTCTCTCTTGGAAGCGGTCCCGTAGGCCTTAGAGAATTCCTCTCTCTCTCTCTCTCTCTCTCTCTCTCTCTCTCTCTCTCTCTCTCTCTCTCTATCCACTCTCTCCCTCTCTCCCTATAGTTTCTCTCTCCCACCCCTATCCTCTCATCCCTCCCCCCCCCTTCACAACCCTCACACCCCCTATCTCCCCCCTCTTTCCCTTGGTGGGAACCACTGCTAAACCTTAATCTCTCCCTCTCACACCCTCCCATTGACCAATCACCCCCCCCCCCAATTTCAGGCGTGCTCACAGTAGGTGGCCCTGCCCCTTGTCGCCCGTCTCTTCCCCTTGCCCTCGCGGGCACTGTGCGCTGTACACCACACCACCCCTATCCTCTCACACCCCCCCCCCTCCATTCACCCCCCCCCCCCTTCGCTTGCTCGCGCTGTGCGTTCACCACTTCAGGCGGTCTCGCTCCATCGCCCAGACTTGCGTTGCATACCCGTGCTGTGCGCCGCACACCCACGCTCACAAACACACACACACACACACACACACACACACACACACACACACACACACACACACACACACACCCCCCCCCCCCCCCCCCCCCCCCCCTCACTACCCTCTCACCCCATTCACCTTCTCCCCCTCTGCCTCTGCGCCGCCGTTTCCAGGAAATCGAA
Source organism: Adiantum capillus-veneris (assembly GCF_014529385.1). Taxonomy (NCBI): domain Eukaryota; kingdom Viridiplantae; phylum Streptophyta; class Polypodiopsida; order Polypodiales; family Pteridaceae; genus Adiantum; species Adiantum capillus-veneris. Next base: position 58,912,692 of record NC_140944.1, on the reverse strand, counting down.
GAAGAAAAAATAATAAGTTATATATATATATTATTCTCCCCCCTTGTTCCCACGCACGCATACGCACACACACATATATATACACACCCACACCTATGCACTCACATATACATATACCCGCACAACACGATCACTCACACATACACGCACACGCATATATGCATGCACCACGCATTAAAAAAATACAAACAAATAGGATCTTATGATTACGATGCCATCAACAAAGGAGGGCGATCCGAATCATGCGACACCGACAACAAAAAGGACAAAGGCGCCGAAGGCATGCCCCGGCCGACCCCGAAGAGACGTACATGCTACACCGACGCACCGACAAGCTGCCATTCACCGGCATCACACAACCACAACACCATTTTCAGTAAACCGTAGGTTATTATCATCATTTTTCAGTTTTCACCCAAGCCTTGTAAATTCCCAATTTGTAAAATCCCTCTCTCTAGGTGATGGTCACAAAGACCCACTTAGAGGTTTTCATTTTTAATAACTCCCACGACAAAGCAAGGGTCAACCACACTAGGCCCACCGCTTTGCTTTGTCTCCCCGATTAGCTTACCCTAATAAAACCGGGACTACCCTAATCCAAGCAGCCAACAACTATAAAAGTGCACTGAGAGGTCACTATTGAGGGGGGGCAGTTCATGTGAGGTGAGCACTTGGTAGAGTTTTAGTGGGAGGAATTGACACTATTGGCATCACGGGGAGGGGACTTGTGTGATGGTTTGTTTTGGGAATTGCACCATGTGAAGGGAGCTACGTCCACCTCTCGACTCCAATGGTCGATGCACACACACATACACATTCTTGGTAGCAAGTTTCATATCATCGCGTCGTCTTTAGAGAACGCACCAAGTAGATTCACCATCTCTTCTCTCTATCACCATGGTGTGCCACCTCACCGGAAGGAAGATCATTGTAAATACTGCAAGAAATAATTCTTCTTAACACCCCCGAGGGTTTTCATCATTTGTCAATGCTCTCTCATTGTCTCTTTGTGTGTAAGATTGCGGTGTTCACATCACCGTTATCTGCGTCCTAGCTGCTCAAAGCTAGGTGGTGCCCTCTGTTCGCTTTACCGTGACCGGCTCGAGGCGTGCCATCGGCTCCTGGCCTTTTAGAGGCCGTCGGGGTTCGTGTCTTCCTTTGCTCCCGTCAGAAGTAGAAACAAAAGGTATGAGATGAGAAAATAGAAACAAAGGGCTGAAATCGAGGAAAAAGCAAAGAAAATATTCCACAAAAAAATGAAAGAAACTGGAAGTGAAATCAAGGAAACCACGGTAAAATCTGGAGGATCAATTTTGGTAGACAAAATTTTTGAGCCAATTAATGCAGCCTTGGAAGGTTACCAAGTGGGACTTAAAGCAGGCCAAAACATGGAAAACAAATGGAGAAACTATCCTTCTCCAGACATGGAAGCAGCTAAGCTTGAAGCTTATCAAAATTTGGTAAGAATTACTCAAGAGATGCTGTAAAAACAAAAACCCAAGCTTGCGAGTATGGAAAAACCTAAGGAGCTTGTGGTAGGAACTAGTAAAGAAAAACCCAAAGTGGTGGTAGAACCCCACCTGGAACCAGAAGAACGAGAACTCATAGTGTCTGACAGTGAAGATGCCTTAGACAGAATTCCATTTGTAGAAGAAGACTGGCCAGGACACTTATGGGAAAAAGTTAGAGAGATTAACGATGTGAGCCTAACTCTGAAGTCACCTCCTATAGAGGAAGTTTGGTTAGACAATCTACCTCCTGATATGGACATGGATGTACAATCCTTTTATGTGGATTGCGGCTCTGAAGCTTCACGAATGTCTAAACCGTTGACTTTGAAAACACTACCCTCTTACTTGGGAGATAACAAAGACGAATCCATAGTGTGTAAAACCACTTAGGTAAAAAGAGAGGAACAGACCCTAGAGGTAGACAACATCCATTCAATCATGTCTACACCCATTCAATGCACTCTTACTTTAGGAGAACTATTCAAAATCAGACCATATTTATGGAATGATCTATAAATAACTCTAGATAAGGTGGGGATAACATGGCTAATAGCAAACAAATTATTGAAATTGAAACACGAACTGGATAACAAAGAGATTTGATCTGTTGTTCCAATGAACAAAGGCAGAGAATACTACGAAGGGGAAGAAGAAAACAAAGCCCTTCCAGTGAAATATAATGACATAGAAACCATGGCAATACTGGATAGTGGGGCAGGCATAGCCATAGCCATGAAAGCAGTATGGGAATCCTTGGGACAACCAGCCATTAGACAAACTCGAATGAAATTGCAATTGGCTAATGGACACATCGAAAGACCCTTAAGACTGCTTGAAAAGGTGATAGCTAATTCCTGTGGGATTGAATATCAACACACTTTTGCCATGGTAGACTCTGGGAGGAAACTCAATTATTCTTACCATATACATATGGTAGTGATGTGTGTGAACACACTAGGACCGCTGGGGCATTTTACCCCTCTTTAGGAGGATTTTTTCCCTGAGCATTGTATATACGCCCATCACTCTAGGGCTATCTATCTTTCCATGCACACTAAGTAACACACTCTATATTGTGTGCCTTGAGATTCCTTCGTCTTGTCCAAGCTGTGTGTGTTTCTCTGCAACCCTAATTCCAACAATTGGTATCAGAGCAAGTTACGTCCTCCCGGGCTTAGTCGCCAGCTGCTCTAGCACATGCCCGTTCACTTTCTTCGATTATAGTGAGGTTTGGTGAGTGTTCGCAGGTCAATAAATATTTCAAGGGAGGTCCTAGAGCTTAGTCTGCTCAAATTTTTGATTCGGGCTCATTTCGGCCTCCGTTTCCACTACATGCAGGTCTGCACAGGCAATTACGTAGTTTTGTGTAAAATTTCTGTTAGTGCCAATTTCTGCATAACAGGTGCCTTACAGTCTTCTATGGTTTGTGCAATATAGCACGTGTTGTTCCCGCTCTATTTCTCCTATTTTTGGGTAGTTTTCACATTAGGTGCAGATTTACCATGGCTAACAACAACACAGATGTCTTCAAGATGTTTGCTGCTGAGGACAGGTTGGATGGGGACAATTACCCTATGTGGGCTTATATGATGCACCAGGTTCTTGTGTCAAAGGGCTTCTAGAATATTGTGCAGGGCATTGATGTACGTCCTGGTTCTAAGGATGTAGGCGATGTTGAGGATGTTGCAGGTCTTGCTGCAAGGATTGCTGTTATTAGAGTTGTTTTGCCTATGGCAGAACAAGCTCATTGGGAGGTAAAGGATGCGCAAGCTCATGCATTGATTGCATTGCCTGTTAAGCGCACCATTGTTCCTCACATCCGTTCAACAAAATCTGAAAAACAGGCTTGGGCTATATTGGTTGGTCTTTATGCAAGTCGCAATGAGGCTAAAATTGCTTTGTTGCGTAAAGAGCTGGAGGCGAAGATTATGCATGAGGAAGATGATATGGACACTTTCCTTGCTAGTGTCACGGATATCAATGAGCAACTTATTTCTGCAGGTGAAGTCATTTCAAACAGTTCCCTTGTGCAGACTGTTCTTGATGCCTTACCAGATTCTTACGAGACTATTGCTAGTACTTGGAGACTTATGACCCAAGGAAATCCAGAAGTTGTCAAGTTTGATGCATTATGCACATTGCTATTGCAAGAGTCACTTTCCAAAAACAAACAGGACTAGACAGCATGCAGTTGAATAGGCTTTTATTGCTTCTCAAAGAAAGGGTGGTAACAACAATGCAACGACTTCTTATGGTTCTGCTACGAGTGGCAAAACTTCTTTTCCTAATGCTTCTGTTGGCAGCACTTCGCCTGGCAATTCTGGTGATAAGGGCAAAAAGAAGATGCGTTGTCATTATTGTAAAGATAATGATCACTTGATCAAGCAGTGTCCTAAGTTGAAGGCCAAAGAGGCTAAGAAGAAAGAGGGTGGTTTCACTGCAAATGCTGGCTTCACTACAAATGCAGCCATCGTTGAGTCTTCTGTGAAAGGAGACTGTGTTGCTGATGTTGATGCAGAATGGTCTTTTAGCGCAGAGTGCACTTACAATCCCGCTGTCCATGATGCATGCTTGTCAATTGCTGCAGATTCACATGTGTGGTATTTTGATAGTGGTGCTACAAATCACATTACCTCACATCGTGAATTGTTCACCTCTCTCGAGTCTGTCCCTCATGGGAATTCAGTCACTTCTGCCAACAATGCCTCTTATCCGGTTCACGGAGCTGGAAAGATTGTGCTTACTGTTGCAAATGGCAGTTCCTTCCCACTTGTTGATGCTCTTTATGTACCTGGGATCAAGAAGAATCTCTTGTTTGTATCCGCACTTGCTAGACTTGGACTTGTAATCAAATTTGTGGATGACAAATGTACAGTTCATGATCTCAGTTTTGGTGATGAAATTGTTGCATCTGGCCTTTTGTGTCGTGGGCTGTATAAGCTCACCTTGTATGACAAGTGTGGACAAAATTTTGCAAATGCTGTTGCAGATTCAAGGGCTATTTAGATGCAAAAATTTGGCATGCACGTGTTGGTCATCTGAATTTCACCAGTTTGCTGCGTTTGCAGAAATTTGATATGGTTGCTTCTTTGCCGCCTCTTGAAGCACCTGTCAAACATGTTTGTGAAGGCTGTGTTTTGGGTAAGATGCAACGTTCTAAGTTTCCAAAGGATGGTTCATTTCGGGCCACATGCAGGTTGCAGCTTGTGCATAGTGATGTTTGTGGGCCCATGCAAACTCAATCCTTGGGCAATTACCTTTACTTTGTGACTTTCATTGATGATTACTCCAGGCATGCATGGGTATTTTCGCTTAAAGTGAAGTCCGAAGTTTTTATGTGCTTCAATTTTTTTTTGGCTATGGCTGAAAATGTCTTGAAATGTACTATGGGCACCCTCCATTTTGGTCGAGGGAGGGAGTATATGTCTCATGAATTTAATGAATTTCTGCCTAGTCGTGGGATAAAACACCAATGTACAGTGCCTTATACACCTCAACAAAATGGTGTTGCTGAGAGGAAAACCAGGTCACTGACGGAAATGGCACGATGTATGGTCAAAAGTCAAGCTTTGCCGCATTCTTTTTGGCTTGAGGCCATCATGTGTGCCACTTATGTACTTAACAGGTGTCCTACAAAAGCTTTGTAGTCTATTACTCCATATGAAGCATGGCATGATAGAACGCCTTCTATTGAGCACATGCGTGTTTTTGGCTGTTTGGCATATGCTTTGGTGCCACAAACACATCACAAAAAAATGGATGGTAAGGCTGTCAAATGTATTTTTGTTGGTTATAGTGCTGAAAGCAAAGGTTACAGGTTGTATCATCCGCAAACAAAACGTATTCTAGTTTCACGGGATGTAGTGTTTGTAGAAGATTCTGTTCAGCCCTTGCTGTCATGTACTAGAGATAGTAATGTAAGCTCACATGACATTTATGACACTTTGTTGCCTCTTTTTAGTGGTGGAAATAGGAATGTAAGTTCCAATGAGGCAAATGTACAACCTATGGGGGTTTCTGAAATGGTTACAGATCAGCCTATTACTGATGCAGATGTACATGATGTACTTGATGAGGAAAGGGCTGAAAATGAGCAGGCTAGAGGCATGCCAAAATGGCTGGTGCACACTTTGCGCGACAGTAAATTGGATGCACATTTGTCCAGTCGTACTCGTTCAGGCTCTTTCCATGCATCTTATGCATCAGATTGTAAGGGTTTGGCCCTGTCTAGCTTACATGATATTGAGGAGCCTCTACCTTTTGATGAAGCACAGAATTCAAAAAATTGGATGGCTTCCATGCAATCAAAATATGATGCACTTATAGAAAATGACACATGGACTTTATATGATTTGCCTCCTGGAAAAAAGGCCATTGGTACAAAGTGGGTTTACAAGTTGAAACGCAAGCGAGATGGTGAGATCGATCGCCATAAGGCTCGACTTGTTGCAAAGGGTTATGTACAGAAAAAAGGCATAGATTATGAAGAGACTTTTTCTCCCACTTGTCGTATGACTACTGTGCATTTTCTCTGTGCATTGACAGCTCATTTTGGTTGGGATGTACATCAATCAGACATTGTTACTGCTTTCTTGAATGGTGACATATTTGAGGAAGTTTATGTAACGCAGGCTCGCGGTTTTGTCATAAAAGGACAAGAGGACAAAGTGTGCAGATGTAAGAAGGCTTTGTATGGGTTGAAGCAATCTCCTCGTGCTTGGTATGAGAAAGCTGACACTCATTTGGTTAAATGAGGCTTTCATAACAGTCCAACAGAAAGCACATTATATGTAAATCATGAGGGTGATGTACTTCTCATTGTGGTTCTTTATGTCGATGATTTGCTGATCACTGGACCAAATGAGAGACATATTGCTGAATTTAAGGCTGATTTGAATGCTACTTTCAAATGAAAGATTTGGGGCTGTTGCATCATTACTTGGGTATATAGTTTAAGCAGTGTGATGGTGGTATTGCCTTGTGGTAGAAAAGTTACATAGAGACATTGCTATGTAAGTTTGGACTTGAGGATTGCAAACCTATTGCCACTCCCATAGAAACAGGTTTGAAGTTGAGTCTACATGATGCTGGCGATCCTGCTGATGTCACTCTTTACCAAACTGCTGTTGGCTACCTCATTTATGTATGCAACACGAGGCAAGATATTCAATTTGCAGTCTCACAAGTAAGCAAATTTATGGATAGCCTAGGGTCTAAGCATTGGCAGGCTGTCAAGAGGAGTTTTCTCTACCTTAGTGGTTCTTTACATCTTGGCTTGTTTTATCCCAAGGAGGGGGGATCATTGCCGCCAGACTTACATGCTTTTTCGGACTCAGATTGGGCTGGTTGTTTTGACACGCGAGTGTCCACAAGTGGTTTTTGTTTCATGCTTAGCTGTTCATGTATATCATGGTTGAGCAAGAAGCAACCTACTGTGGCCTCTTCGAGTTGTGAGGCTGAGTATAGGGTAGTCTTCACAGCTACGGTTGAGTGTGTATGGCTCAGACGCCTTATGGATGATTTGGGTGTTGGATAGGACACTGCCAGCACTATCTAACGTGACAGTCAGAGCGCATTGGCAGTTGCGAGGAACCCAATTTTTCATGCTTGCACAAAGCACATTGAGGTGCATTACCACTATGTCAGGGAGAGGCTCTCAGCAGGAGAGATCAGCTTGGCTTATGTGCCAACACAGGACAACCTTGCAGATATTTTCACAAAGGCATTGTCTCGTGAGAAGCTTGAAGCTTTCCACAAAGCTTTGGGCTTACTCCCCTTTGTGGACCGATCATGTCCTTAGGGCATGGCACTTCCCTTTACTCATGTGCCAGCTCTTGTTCACCGCTGTTGAGATGTCGAACTCTACACCTTGAGCTGGCATCCACTATGGGTCTTGGCCGCTTACGGCATTTACTCACTGGCGCGTTAGGTGACCGACACGGAGGATCTCTGCCAGTGATTCTACAGCTGGACTACACTTATAGTGCCAGCCTAGTACGCTTCTAGCGAGTTCACACTTAGTGACCGCATGTACATATGTGCTACTTTTCAGCTTTAGCACTTAGTCATTTTGTACTCTCTTTTCTGTGAAGAAGAAGAAGAAGAAGCTTTCCATCTCTGTGTGCTTTGTGCTTGTCTTGTGTAGCTCTCTTGCATCCTCATTCTTTACATGGTATCAGAGCCTGGTGCAGGCAAGAGAGGCTAAGAGAGCAAGAGCATCACAATCCCTTCGTTCAAAATTTTAAGGGTTTTTCGCACAAGTTTCTGAACAGGTCTCCAAAGTGCACTATACAGAGATTTACTGTACAAGTACAGTGGTTGTATGTACGCTTGATTGTGGACACTCGTTGAGTGTAGAAAGCGTTACAGGTACCACGATAGCAGGTTCAATAGATTTGCAGGTTTTTGCAGATTGCAGCTATTTTGTCTTAGTGCTTCAAGATGTCTGACGGTTTCAGTCAGATTGTTACTGAGAAGCTTGAGAAAAATAACTACCCTGCATGGAAGTTCAGAATAACAAACTTCCTAAAAGGAAAAGGTTATTGGGACTATGTAGAGGAGACAATGAAAAGGAACCAGAGATTCCCGAGGCAAATGCTACAGCAGAACAAAGGAAATCTTTGAGGGACTGGCAACAAGGCTAGAGAAAAGTGATGTATTGGCTTTCTATGAGCATCACAGATGGCATGATGGGCTATCTACAGGATGTTGAAACCCCCGCCATTGCATGGAGAAACTTAGGCAGAGTGTTCGAGGTGAACACCAAGGCCAGGAAGCTTCAACTAAAGTCGGAGCTAAATCAGGTTAAGAGGAACAACCTCTCAATCAATGATTATGCCTTGAAGATCAAGAGTATCATTGAGGCTCTTGGATCTATTAAAGTCTCAGTGGAAGACGATGACATTGTCCACGCATGCTTGGATGGTCTAGGAGATGAGTATGTACATTTTAGGTCTTCCATGAATACAAGAGACGACATCCTCGTGTTCCAAGATTTGATTTCTATGCTTATTCTTGAGGAGAAGAACCTTGACACATCTTCTTCTCATGGCAGAAATAATTCTGAACAGGCCTTCTATTCTAACTCCAACAGAGGTAGAGGTAGAGGTCGTGGTCGAGGCCCAAGGGGTTGCAGGGGCCAATTTCTGGAAGGTCAATCAAATCAAAACAATACAGGTGGTAGGGGAAACCAGTCTCAAGGCAGGGGGAGTCAAAGAGGTCGTGGTGCAGGATCAAGCAGGCAGCAACATACTCCAGATAGAAGAGAATGTTGGACTTGTGGTGAAAGAGGTCACATGTCACGTGACTGTCCAAAGGGAAAAGCAAGTGGAAAGAGAGAACAGGGCAACTATGCATCTACTAGCAGAGATGCAGATGACAGCAAAAACGAGCGCATGTTTGTTATGCAGCATGTAATGAATACAATGACTGCAGAGAATTCCACCCAAGATGATGTTTGGTATGTGGATTCAGGTGCCTCTAATCACATGACATCTCGTGGAGAGTGGTTTAGAGATATGTGCAAACCAGATGTGTTAGGCTATGTGCATATAGGAGATGACACAGCTCACCCCATTGCTCATGTAGGGGGCATACCTCTAAATACGAAGAGTGGGAAATCAAAGTACTTAGCAGATGTACTTCATGTCCCAAACATTACAAAGAATCTTGTTTCTGTTGGACAAATGGTTGAGCAGGGTTTGCAGGTTCGCTTCAATCCAAATGGCTGTTATATAGAAGATTTCCAGAATGGCTGTAAGTTGATCACAGAGGGCAAATGTGTGGGCAGAATGTTTACGCTGAATGTAGACATGCCTGAGGTAAAAGCTGTGTTATTTGCACAACGCATTGGCCATGTCAATGAGCAGAGATTGCGTAGCATGCAATCAAAACAGATTGTAAAAGGTTTGCCCAAATTCAAGGTGGATGGTATGCCTAAAGTGTGTGCAGCATGCCAGTTTGGAAAACAGTCAAAGGGCTCATTTCCACATGAGCGCAATGTATGTAAAAAGCCACTTGAGGTGGTGCACACAGATGTTTGGGGTCCAACCGATTCTGCAAGTATACATGGTTGCAGGTATTATGTCTCTTTCATTGATGACAATACAAGGAAAGTATGGGTCTACTTCATGCGCAACAAAAGTGAAGTGTTTGGTCACTTTCAAGACTTCAAAGTCATGATTGAGAAGGAGATAGATATGCAAATCAAGACATTGAGGTCAGATGGAGGGGGAGAGTACTTCTCCCATGATTTTTCAGATTTTCTGCGAATGCATGGTATACGCAGGCAGTTTACATGCAGATATACTCCACAACAGAATGGGGTCGCAGAAAGGAAAAACAGGCACATTGCAAAGGTTGCATGTGCATTGATGAATGAGAAGAACATGCCTCATCATTTCTGGGCTGAAGCCATAAATACAACTGTGTACATTATGAACAGGACACCTACAGCTGCGGTGCATGATGTAACACCTGAGGAAAAGTTTACAGGTACAAAGCCTGATTTGGCACACTTGAAAGTGTTTGGATGCATAGCTTACGTGCATGTACCAGATGAGTTTCATAGGAAATTGGATCCTAAAGCAGAGAAATGTATTCTTGTGGGATATTCCCTTGAACAAAAGGGGTACAGGTGCTACAATCCTACTACACGAGAATTACGAGTGAGCAGAGATGTAGTCTTTGATGAGATGAGCAGCTGGTACAGTAATGCACATGGCACTATTGGGGCTGATGTAAAAGATGATGTGGTTGTACAAAATGTGAGGCCACAGTCACAGGTTTTGAGTGGACCACAAGAGTCCTCTTCTCGTGGCTCTGTTGAGAAACCATGGAATGGTAGACTACGTACGCAGGTTACTCCACCAAAAGGTACAGGGAATGTATCACGAAAAGGAAAGGAAAAGGTTGATGAACCTCCCTTTATGGCTGATGCATCATCAAGTTTTTCACATGTAGACATGGATTCAAATGGTTCTAAAAAAAGTCTTGATGAGGAATTTGGAATTCCGGCTGTTAGGATACCTGGTGTAAGGAAAGTACATGAAGATGCTAGAGGGCAAAGGAGTGACCCAGGACCGCGCAGATCTAATAGAGTCAGAAATCCAGTTCACAAATTGACTTATGATGGGTATCTAGCACATCACCAAGCCTACATGGCTAAGGTGATACAGGATGTGGAGCCCACATGTTTTGAGGATGCAGTTGGAAATGTGCATTGGGATGATGCAATGAATGAAGAGATGGCTGCATTGGAAGAAAACGACACATGGGAGTTGGTGCCATTGCCAAGTGGCAAGAAAGCTATTGGCTGTAAATGGGTGTATAAAACCAAGCATAAGGCTAATGGTAACATTGAGCGTCACAAGGCAAGGCTGGTCGCAAAGGGTTATGCACAGACGTATGGCATAGACTATGAGGAGACCTTTGCTCCAGTGGCAAAGATGACAACTGTGAGAGCTGTCATAGCAGTGGCTGCATCTAGAGGATGGATTATGCATCAAATGGATGTAAAGAATGCCTTCTTGAATGGTGAGTTGCAAGAGGAAGTGTATATGGATCAGCCACCTGGTTATGTCGATCCAGGTTACCCAGATTATGTATGCAGACTTCTCAAAGCTTTGTATGGTTTGAAGCAGGGCTCTAGAGCATGGTATGACAGGATTGCCAAGTATCTTGTCAGTATTGGTTTTAGGAGAGCTCATGCTGATCATTCACTCTATGTACGTGAGAGTGATGTGGGGATTGTGGTCATTACCATATATGTAGATGACCTTATTATTGCTGGTGAAAATGCTATGGAGATTGACCATGTGAAGGGTCTTCTCAAACAGGAGTTTGAAATGAAAGATTTAGGCGAGTTGCGCTACTTTCTTGGCATTGAGGTGATCAGGACTCCAGAGGGTGTATGTCTATCACAGAGACAGTATGCTTTGGACATGTTTTCAAAGTATGGTATGGCTGATTGTAAGCCAATTTCTATTCCCTTGGATGTGAATGCAAAGCTGAGTGCAGAGAAGGGTGATGTTGTTGAGGATGTCAACATGTACAGGAAGATTGTGGGTAGTCTAATCTACTTGACTATCACGAGGCCAGACTTGAGCTACACAGCAGGCTTGGAGAGTCAGTTCATGCAGCTTCCGAGGAAGCCACATTTGGATGGAGTACGACGCACACTTAGGTATGTGCAAGGTACTCTTGACTACGCATTGTTCTATGCAGCAGATGCACCATTAGCATTGTATGGGTATACAAATGCAGATTGGGCAGGTAGCATTGTTGATAGGAGATCTACGAGTGGCTTCATGTTCTCTTTTGGGAGTGCTGCTGTTACTTGGAGCAGCAAAAAGCAGCCTACGGTTGCTTTATTGAGCACAGAGGCCGAGTACAGAGGTGCAGCAGTTGCAGCGTGCGAGGTAGCTTGGCTACGCACATTACTTGAGGACTTGGGAGTGCAGGTGAACCAGTAGATTTTCATCCATTGTGACAACCTCAGCAGCATGCAGTTGGCTAGGAACCCAGTGTTCCATGCCAGGACCAAACACATAGAGGTCCATTACCACTACGTTCGAGAGCGAGTGTTGGCGGGCGACATCGACTTGGTCTACGTCAGCACAGAGGAGCAGATAGCGAATATCTTTACCAAGGCCCTCGGAGTTGAGAAGATTCGACGTTTCCGGACTATGCTTGGACTCTGCGACATGCAGAGCTCGAGGGGGAGTGCTGAGATGTCGAGCTCTACACCTTGAGCTGGCATCCACTACGGGTCTTGGCCGCTTACGGCATTTACTCACTGGCGCGTTAGGTGACCGACACGGAGGATCTCTGCCAGTGATTCTACAGCTGGACTACACTTATAGTGCCATCCTAGTACGCTTCTAGCGAGTTCACACTTAGTGACCGCATGTACATATGTGCTACTTTTCAGCTTTAGCACTTAGTCATTTTGTACTCTCTTTTCTGTGAAGAAGAAGAAGAAGCTTTCCATCTCTGTGTGCTTTGTGCTTGTCTTGTGTAGCTCTCTTGCATCCTCATTCTTTACAACCGCATCACTCTAGGGGGGATTTGTTACCATATACATGTGGTAGTGATGTGTGTGAATACACTAGGACCGCCGGGGCATTTTTTCCCTCTTTAGAAGGTTTTTCCCCCGAGCATTGTATATACGCCCATCACTCTAGGGCTATCTATCTTTACATTGCACACTAAGTAACACACTCTCTATTGTGTGCCTTGAGATTCCTTCGTCTTCTCCAAGCTGTGTGCGTTTCTTTGCAACCCTAATTCCAACAATTATGAAATTATCTTGGGAAGACCTTTCATGCGACAAGTACAACTCATTCAAAATTGGGGAAACAATTATCTGTACTTGAAGCAAGTGGGATCAATAACAAGGGTTAATTTAAAAGATCACACTTATAGAGATGTCATGAAAACACCCATACAAGAATTTGATTCAGTCTCTTTGACTGAAACTAAGCTTTCATCTTGGTTGAACAAAGACACACCTATTTGGATGTGTGGAGCCTGAGAAAACGGGAGTTTAAAACAAGAAGAATGTATCTCAGAAAGGGATTGCACAAACAAAACTTATGTACGTGAACCCTTTCCAGACCATTTGTTTGAGCCATTTGAGTGGACTCAAATTTTGGCATCAATGGATTTATGTGTAAATACGTCTATGCCTACTCAGTTTTGCAATGAGGACGGCTATGACATAATTCCCATACAAATGATTTCAACCCTTCACATTGAAGACAAAATTCAAGAATCCAAGGACTTGATGAAAGGTCAGCAAGTCTTTTTAGACCTCTACTATGATGCAACAGAGGAGTTAGAAGAACATTCTGCTACCTCATATGATTTGGGGTCAGAAAAAGAACATGTGAGAGCTAAGCTACTCATGAAAGGAGGGGAGAAAAACTTTTTTGACTTTCCTAACCAAAAACCGAGAAGACAGAAATGGTATAGAAGAAATAGAGACACGAAAAACTTGAAAGCTAGACCTATGCCATCAATCTCCAGTAGAACACAGTTCCTGATGTAGATAGATGCGCATGATTCTATCAAGGACAAAATCACCGGTAGATATCCTTTAAACAAAAATCCAGAAATATCAAAAACATCAAGGAAAACAAGAAAGGAAACTCAAGTAAAACCGAAACACCAGGACAAGAACTCGACCATGACACGAGTTGAACAAAGAAAGAAATATCAAGAGTTGAAAAAAGCTCTAAAGGAAATATATACAACTGAGATGGAAACCACTGAGGAGGATGGTAACGATGTAATGAGTGTTCCATTCCATTACAAGAAATATACTCTTCAAGACCAAAAAATTATAGTCTAACAACCCATCAAGGAACTACGAAAACAGTGCGAGTCGTACGAGGGATTTGAAAATGCAAAAAAGATAGATCTGGCCAAACCAGGAGAAGAGCCTAATCCTGCCTACATTGCAAATGACCTAACGAAAGAAGAAGAAGAGCTTTTGTTAAGATTACTTAAATAATACCGAGATATCTTTGCTTGGTCTTATAAGGATCTCAAGGGTGTTGGTCCAGAAATCTATCAACATACCATACCCATGAGAGATGACGCAAAACCAAGTACACAGAGGCCATACACATATAATGAAAAATTTTCCAGAAAGATTAAAGAAGAGATATAAAAGTAAAGGAAGCCAAATTCATTTATGAAATTGAACACATAGATTGGGTCTCTCCAATTGTGGTAGTACCCAAGAAAAATGGAAAATTACGGGTGTGTGTCCATCTCAAGAAAGTGAATGCAACTACCATTAGAGACAACTTTCCTCTTCCAATCACTGAGCATGTTTTAGAATGAGTTGCAGAAAAATAGGCTTACAGATTTTCAGATGGATTTTGGGGATACAATCAACTTTTGGTTGACCTCAACGATCAGCATAAAACTACCTTTGCAACTGAATGGGGTATTTTTGCCTATCGGGTTATGCCTTTTGGGTTAACTAATGCTCTTGTCACCTTTCAAAGATTGATGATCCATGATTTTAAAGAATATATTAGGAATTTCTTGGAAGTATATATAGATGATCTATGTGTACATTCATCAATCCGGGTTGATCATTTTGAACACCTCAAAAGGGTATTTAGAAAATGTAGACTTTATAGGATTTGCTTAAATCCTGAAAAGTGCACATTTATGGGGTAGACAGTTCTTGGACATATAGTGTCTAAAAATGGCATAGCTACTGATATGGATAAAATTCATGTTATTGCTTATTTACCTAGACCAACAACAGTCAAAGGGATTCAAGCGTTCATGGGATATTGTGGATATTACAGACGGTTCATTTACATGTACGCTATAATTGCAAAACCCATGTATATTTTGATTACACACTTTGAATGGATTGATGAGTGCGAAGAATCCTTCATGAAGATTAAGCAAGCTCTCTCCTCAGCTTCAATTATTGAAAGCACTAGACTGGAATAAGATATTCCACATACATGTAGATGCTTCCAATTTTGCCATCGTGTGTATACTAGCTCAACCAGGAGACGTGAAAATTGATTTTCCTATTTCTTATACTAGCCGACAGTTGAATATGACAGAAAAAAACTACACAACCACCAAAAGGGAAGGATTAGGAATGATCTGTGCCGTCAAAAAGTATAGACATTCCTATTAGGAAACAAATTTGTGTTCTTTGTGGACCACCAAGCCTTATTGTACTTGGTCAACAAGCCATGCAACACAGGAAGAATACTGAGATGGTTCATCATTCTTCTGGAATTTGATTTCACTGTAGTTGTGAAAAAGGGCACCACTCAACAAAGAGCAGATCATTTGTCAAGGATTGTTTTAGAAGAACCACCTAAGGGAGTAGACGATGATCTACCAGATGCATATTTGTTCTCTGTGGAAATGATACCTCGATGGTCAAAAAACATAGTATCATTGATGACCATAGCTCAAGTGGATTTGCAAATACCACTTCCTATTACAATCAGATTAATTGAGCAATCGGCTATGTATCAATTACTAGCTGGCAAGCTATACAAAATAAATCGAGATGGAATATTTCTTTTATGCATTAACCCTGAGGAGAAAAACCAATACTAGAGTCAAGCACATATTACCATAGTAGGACTTCACTTTGCGAAAGACCAAACTATGTAAAGGATCTTGAGACTTGGAGTATTTTGGCCAACTATGAGGAGTTATGTTCACTTTTTTGTGAAAAATTGTCCTTAATGTCAAAAACAAACACCCATTCCTCATGTAACACTGTTCCAAATATCACTTGTTCCTAAGTGGAGTAACTATCTAGTTACTTACTTATCAAGCCGAACATTTCCTGAGGATATGAGTAAACTCCGTCAAAGAGAAATTGAAACTGAAGCAAGAGACTATGCTCTTATTGGAAACCAATTGTATCAAAGAGGTAAGGATCAACATTTGCGTCTTTGTGCAAATGAAGACGAATATATTTCCATTGTAGAACAAGCATATGCTGGATTAGTCGGAGGTCACTTTTCTAGTGAGACCACCACAAGAGCAATCTTAGTGGCAGGCATATGGTGGCCAACACTTTTTTGCTGATGCCAAGGAATATGTTCAAAGGTGTGATGCATGTTAGTGAGTAAAAATGCCAACTCGTGTAGATAGCATGCTCTTAAGACCAATGATGGGCGCAAGAGCTTTTGAAAAATGGGATATAGACTTTGTTGGGCCATTACAACCACCTGCTTATAAAACTCAAGCTCAGTATATCATTGTAGCTATGGACTATTTGACCAAGTGGGCCGAGGCTAAAGCAACTTAAAGGAATGATGCTAGAACCACAACCACATTATTATATGAGTATGTGTTCACAAGATATGGACTGCCAATAGAAATTGTCAGTGATAGGGGAACTCATTTCCTCAATGAGGTAATTGAGTATTTGCTTAATGAATTTATGGTCATCCATAACAAATCGGCTCCCTATCACCCACAAGCAAATGGACAAGCTGAGCATACAAATAAAATTCTTAGCTCGGTATTGATTAAAGTGGTTAGTTCAGGACGAACAGATTGGAAAATAAATCTCCATGCTACTTTATGGGCTCATCGAGTTTCATTCAAAATAGATTCAAATGCTACACCCTTTAACCTTGTTTATGGCATTGATGCCATACTACCGATAGAATTTCTATTGCCGACATTAAGGGTAGCTAAGGATCTTGAGTGGACTGGACATGAATTGTCAGAGAGACTTGAAGATTTAAAAAAGCTTGATGAGCAAAGGCTAACTGCTATAGCTCACATCTATGCACAAAAGTGGAAACAAAAACAGTTTTTTGATTCCCATCTAATTACAAAAATCTCCAAAAAAGGGGACTTAGTTTTAGTCTATTCCCTTAAGCAACACATTCCCAAGTTTAAGAAAAAGAGAAACGGACCGTTTCTCATTGAAGACGTGTCTCCAAGTGGAGCAATTAAGTTGTCCACCCTAGATGGTGAACCGATGG